>NC_044996.1:54454520-54822419 GCF_008728515.1 Papio anubis | reverse complement strand
TTTTTTTTAGAAACTTGTGGTGGAGAATGTTGAAGTGTTAACACAAATGTGGACCAGCTTTGACAAACCAGACCAGATGGCTGCACTCTTTAAAAGATTATCATCTGTTGACAATCTTTATTTTGAACCTAACGCTGTTGTTAGACCCTAGAGATTTAAAGATGGATAAGACGAATTCCCTTTGTGTCTTCGAGTAGCTCATGAATTTGAAGCATGAGTGAATATATGAGTAGAGAGTCAACCTGTGAAGAGTTGTATGTCCTAAATTAATGGAGTTTGAATTTGAACATGTGGTCAAACCAAAACCACCAAATGATTTTCATTAGGGAAGTGACATATCAGATTTCTGTTAAAGTCACATGGCAGGGTAGCAAAGGGGCTGGAGGAGAATAAGTTATAAGAAGACAAGGAGTTCATATTTCTTGAGTGCTTACTATGTGCAAGGTATAGTATTAAATGTTTTATATTCATAATTTCCCCTTATCACTACAATAACACTTACTGACAAGCATTATTATCTCCATTTTACAGCTGGGAAAATAAGGTTTAAAGAGGTTAATTTCCCTACAGTCACAATTGCAGTAAAATATATTGTTGGTATCTGAATATGAACTGACTTCAAGGTTCATGCTTTTTTTCTGAGCTACGCTATTAATTAGGAGGCACTGTATCAGTCTAGAAATGAATGATGATGAAGGCCTGAACCAAGAGAGTGGCAGTGGAATGAAAGGAAAGGGAAAATGTGAGAAATATTCAAGGGATATAATTGGCAAGAAGACTTGGTTATTGTGCAGATTTGGACGGGGGAGAGCAAGGAAGAGTGAGGTGTCAGGAACTTCTTTCATGTTTTAACTTGCCTGAGTGGGTGGATGATGATGTTATTAAATTGAAAAAGAACAAATGGAAATAGCAATGTTGGAGACACAGGACAAAATGGGAATAATTGATGGAATGAAGTGATGGAGGAGATGGGAAACGGTACAGTTGCTTTTTCTGTAATGGGAGGAGAGAGGCTAAGATTATGTACAGATATAAATAAGTGTTGGGGAGGAAATAATATTGAGAGATTTTAGACTCAATGACTTCTGTATTATCTCTGAAAAAAGGAAGTGAAAGCAGGAGGCAAAGAAGAGGAAGTGAACTTGAAAAGCAGAGCATTAAAAGTTTGAATTAACCACTGTGGGGAATGAAAGAGGGAACTGATCACCATTATCTAATAAAATTACAGAGCATTTTTGTTGTTGTTGTTCACTGTCATATGATACCCCTACTGGAACTTGGTCTTACGTTTACCACTTTATTTTTTTTTCTATTTTTGAAATTAAAGTTATCATAAATCATAAATGAGATAACTGATATCATTATTCATCCATAAGGTCAACATTCTTTTTTTATGCAAAGTAGCGGGAACAAAGTACGTTCGCATCAAAAGCATACAAGCTTTTGTTTGAACTTTTCTTGTCTGGTTCTAATATAAATGCTACATTGGCCTTGCAAAATAAATTAGGAGGGTTTTGCCTTTGGTATTTTATGGAAGACTTTGAGTAAGACTGAAATAATCTGTTTTTTGGCATTTCTCTGGAAATTGTTAGAGCCTGGTCCTGGTGTTTTCTTCATTGGAAGTTTTTTTTTTTTTTTTTGATGTTTTTGTTTTGTTTTGTTTTACTATAAACCAAATTTATTTAATAGATAGAGGGTTATTCAGGTTTTTGATTTCTCCTTGAGTAACTTCTGATAAATTATATTTTTCTAGAAATTTACTCATTCATTTAAGTTTTCAAATTTATTATAAAAAATTGTGCACTGTCTTATCTGTTTAAAATCAACATCTATAGGTATCCTCTTTCCACTCCTAATATTGTTGCCCTTTCTCTCTTTCTTTTTTCCTTAGTTAATTCCATTAGAAGTTTTTCATTTAAAAAATGTTTTCAAAGAAAAACTTATATCTCTGTTGGTCTTTATTGTAAATGTGTTTTCTAATTCATTAAATACTACTCTTCATTTTTCTATTTTCCTTTGATTTATTTAGTTATTATTTTTGAAGTTTTTGATATGAATAATTTAATTGTTATTTTCAGCCTTTATTCTTTCATAATATGCCACTTTAAGGCTATAAAATGTCTTCCAAATACCACTTTAAGTGAATCCTGTGTGTTTGAATGTCTAATATTTTTGTGTTCATTTAGTTGTATTTTCTCATTTTCGTTATAAAGTCTTCTTTGACCTATGAGCTGTTTAGAATTTGTTTGTCTTTAGTTGTTGATAAATGAGTTTTTCTTGTTATATATCAAAATGTTTGTGATTTTTCACTTACTTATGGAATATTCAAAGAATGTTGTTTATATGATAACACTCCTTTCAAATTTGTTGAAGCTATCCTTATAACCTAGCTTGTGGTTAGTTTTCTTAAATGTGACTTGTACGCTTACAAAAAATGTATACTGTATACTTGTTGGGTACAATATCCTATTTATGTCCATTAGATCAAGCTTGTTAATTGTATGGTTCAAATCTTCCACATCCCATTAATTTTTAATATATCCAAATTGTCAATTACTGAAAGGCTTATTTTGAAAGCCCTCATAATGGTGATATATTATTCAACTTCTCTCTGTAAATCTGTTATTGTTTTATGTTTTGGGAGCTATCTTACTTGATTAAAAGAACTTTAGAATTGTTTTATCTTTCTGGAAAATCAAGCCTTTGTTATTATGTAGAGACCATCTTTATCTTTAGTACAAAGTTTTTTTCTTTTTTTAATTATCTTTAGTACAAGGTTGTCTTTTTTAAAAATTAAAGTCTGTTTTATCTGGTACTAATGTATCTATAGCCACTTTATGTGAGTTACAATTGCATAGTATAATGTTTTCATCTATTAACATTAATATTTCTGTATACTCTATTAAAAGGTGTATAAATGGATATTTTTAAAAGTCCATGTAACAATCTTTGCCTTTTAGCTTGAGAGTTTAGTCCATTTACATTTGTAGTACCTACTGAGTAACTAGATGTATATAAATTATCTTACATATTCTCTATTTGTACTATTTTTTCTATTTCCTTTGTTTCTACTTTCTTGTAATATTTTGGATTGATTCATTTTAAAAATTAGTAGCTACCTAGTTATTTTAACATGCTTATTTAAACCAAACAAATTATAAAATTGTCAACATTGTTACCCTCCACCTGAACTACATGAAGACTTCAGAATGCTTTACTTGTCATTGTCACCCTTCCAATGCTACATAACTGCAGCAATAGTAAAAACACTTGTATTTTCTTTCTTACTTTATTGGAAATGTGTCTAGTGATTCTCTGCTAAAACTTGTGATACCCTTTATCAAACTATAAATGTATCTTTGTATTCAAATAACCTAATTTTTATCATATACTTTTTTTGTTTCATTGAAATAGTAATGACTGTGTGGACTGTTGACAAAGGCTCTGAGGCTGACTCTGGGCCTAGTGAGAAAAAGTGGAATACCTGACTATTGTGGTCTGCCATGGGCATTTGGGGGGTAGAATGGCAGCATGTGTGCTATGTCACCTTGGAAAGCATAAGTGACCAAATGAAATGTAACACAGAGAAAGCATGGCTTGATTTTGGATGGGTAAGAGAGCAAGGATATGTGCAGAGGAGTAGGCTCTTTGGGGAGAACAAGAGAAATAGCCTTGTGGGCATCCTCAACAGCAAGGAGATTAACAAAGATACTAGGTCATGGGGAAAGTAGGTAATGGGCAAGGTAGGCAATTTTCAGAGACAAATTATTTATATTTGATTTTTTTCTTATGGCTACCCTTAGAAGGAAAAAATAAGTTGCACTTTTCTCTTGTGGCAGCTCCTACACCCCTTTCTCTCTACTCCTTAGGTTAATAAAGAAATCAGTAAATCACCTACCACTTCATATTATCTGTTTTATTGCTCCCTTCCATTAGTGTGGATGCTAGACACTTGGATGTGGTGCATATTAGAAGTAATACAGAAGGGTGTTACATACATGCTGGTCAGCAGCCAAAATCACAACCTCATTTGCTAGTGAATTTTCAAATAACCAGTCTTTCAGGTACTTCTCTAATTTTCACCAAATGTTGCACTTTTGAAAACTTCATTAATCTAGCCCCATTAGGATGGGTAGCGTGAATGAGTTTATGGCTGTAGAAGGTGAAGTAGCAGAATTTGCAGCTCTTAAGAACATTGCTACCATTCATTTTTGATAATGGTGTCTAAGTGATATTAAAATTCTCCCCAAAATATTATTTGGGGTAAAAGAGCACCAAATACATGGTGAATTTGATAATAGAATATTTAAAACCCAACACATGCTTATTTACTGAAATTAATGACTCTGAAATGACAAGCATGTGATTTAGTCTTAGAATCATGGTGTGCATAGCTCTAGCATTGCAGGCAAGGGAGAAGCTAAAAGCAAGTAAATGACATTCTAGAGGGAAAGAAACCATATGTATTCAAAGGAGAAATATGATTGAAAAAGTCATTAGTAATGTAAGGAATTTTCAGCCATAGTTGACCTTTTCCTGAAATGAGCATGCTTTATTTTATGGTGCGAAATATTATGTTTAGAAAAAGCAAACATTGCTGTTTGGGGAAGAATATTTCTGGCAGTCACTTTGAGTCAAGATGAGGTTTGATGATCCAGAACCATAACTCCTGGGCTTGGATTTTTGTTTATGATCAATAGATATAACATGAAAGAGACGTTCCTTGCAAATATCTTATCATTTTTGTCCTTCATTTTCATTTCATTTTGTCCTTCCTTTGATTCACCATTTGTCTTCAGTTTTGTCTGCCCTGCTGCTAGAAATGACTGCTGGGGAAATAAAGCATGAAATAGGTAACCTCATGTGGGCCAAGAATCCTTCCTTTCCTTGATAGGTCCATTTTTATGTATCAATTTGTACAGGTGCATCCTGTGACCAAAGGCTAAAAGAGTAGTACATACTATCTAGAGCAATAGATTTTATGAAGGGAGCATTTTGCATACAAACCAATACAACTGGCAGATTTAATCAAGTTTTCTATGTGATTAGGCTTTGAAAGCTGTAACCGGTTCTGATAGTAAAGAAGTACTGTTTGGAAACAAATTGCTACTCTTGTCTTTATGACATGTATCAATTTACACACAAGCTGCATAAATCACTTTTTATATTTTTCTGTAATGGAAAAATACTGCAGGGCATTTTAATAACCAATAAATTATATGTTTAATGAACCAGACCAAAATATAAATGGTACCAGTCAAACACCCCTAAGAGTGAGGACTGGATATTGACTTGATAGAAATTCCAGTCACATAGACTATAGACTATTAGATCCACCACAATTCAAGAGAGTCAGTGCTTATACTTCATCTATGACCATCCACGTGAAAATTCTTCTTGGGACTTTATAACTTATTTTCATACCTCACCTATCTACTGCTTATATTATGCTCCAGAGAAATCAGGAGTGAAAATAGACAGTTTCACCTTTAACCTTTTATAAGTATTACGCTAATAATGTATATAGTAACTCTATCAGGCCTGGTGAATTAGTAGAGAAAGCTTTTCTGAATCACTTACGTAAAGCAACTACATATATTTGACATCACGTTTGAAACATGTGAGAGTCCACTGATAAAGGGATGTAGTCATAGAACCAACCAAATGCCCTCTTAGTTTTCAGACATATGAATGGAGACCCTAAGAAGGTGAGAGAAATTGGATGTGAGAGAAACACATGAAACGTGTTGTTGCAATAGGAGTTTCCAAGTAAATATGGGATACTTCATTGCTTCCTAATCTTCTTGTATTTAGGATCACATATGTCCATGCATTATAACAATAGAGAAGTAAGTATATGTTACCTAACATGTATTGATGTTATTTTTGTTTCTTATTAAAGAACAATGAGGCAGTATAGTTTTAAAGAAACTGCATGGGAAGATAAAGAACATGGGGTTTGCAAACCACTAATGAAGCTGCCATCAACTAACTAACTGTAAAATTCTGGCCAAATCACTTCTCTTGAACTTCCATTTTCTCATCTATAAAATGAGGGAGTCAGATAAGATTATTACTAAGTTTTTCATTTTTTCTTATCTATTTGGTATTGTTAAAAGCCTCAGAGTTTGCATATGAAATTTGGTAAAATTGTATCCTGTTGTATAAAATAGTCATATTACTGAAACATTGTATATTCATTGTGAATTTCTTTCTTTACTTTGTGGGGAGGGAGCCAATTGTATTCTGAGCACAATGGAGAATACTGTTACTTAAAGGAAACTTGTGATGATTGTTTTTAGTATATGTACTGTGGAAGCCAGCACTCTGTGATGATTCTTTGTAAAGCAAATAAACCTTTGTAATGCAAATGTTCATATTCTAATGGTTTTATTTTCAAGTTTCCATTTTAATATATCAAGCTTGTTTGCTCCAAAGTACAACTGAACTTTACATATTAATGAAAATTCATATTCAAATATATATATATATATAATTTTTAGCCTAGAGGAAAAATTTTCTTCCTCTTCTGTATTCTTAAATATTTACTGACAGTGCCACTTATTTAGCTATATGCTCTAAAAATAATTGTCATGTATTAGTTAGGAACTCAGTCTCTGGAGTCAGACAGTCTGGGTTTTAAGTCTGGTTCTGTTGCTTACTAGCTGGGCAGCTTTGACCAAAATGCTCTCTCTTACCAAGCCTCAGTTTCCTCATCTGTAAAAATAACATAAAAAGAGTAGGGCTGGAAAGATGGCCGATAAGAACAGCTTTGGTCTGCAGGTCCCAGCGAGATCAATGCAGAAGGTGGGTAATTTCTGCATTTCCAACAGAGGTACCAGGTTCATCTCACTGGGACTGGTTAGACAGTGGGTGCAGCCGACGGAGAGCAAGGTGAAGGAGGGTGGGGCATTGCCTCACCTAGGAAGCACAAGGGGTCAGGGAACTCCCTCCCCTAGTCAATGGAAGCCATGAGGAACCGTGCACTCCAGCCCAGATACTATGCTTTTGCCATGGTCTTCACAACCCACAGACCAGGAGATTCCCTCTGGTGGCTATGCCCCCAGGGCCCTGGGTTTGAAGCACAAAACTGAGTGACCATTTGGGCAGACACCAAGCTAGCTGCAGGAGTATTTTTTCATACCCCAGTGGCGCTTGGAATGCCAGAGAGACAGAATCATTTACTCCTCTGGAAAGGGGGCTGAAGCCAGGTAGCCAAGTAGTCTAGCTCAGCGGATCCCACTCCTATGGAGACCAGCAAGCTAAGATCCACTGACTTGAAATTCTTGCTGCCTTCATTGCAGTCTAAAGATGACCTGGGATGCTTGAGCTTGCTGGGGTGAGAGGTGTCTGCATTACTGAGGCTTGTATAGGCAGTTTTCCCCTCATAGTGTAAACAGAGCCTCCTTGAAGTTCAAACTGGGCTGAGCCCACTGAAACTTGGCAAAGCCACTGTAGCCATACTGCCTCTCTAGATTCCTCCTCTCTGAGTAGTGCATCTCTGAAAGAAAGGCAGCAGCCCCAGTCAGGGGCTTATAGATAAAACTTCCATCTCCCTGGGACAGAGCACCTGGGGGAAGGGGTGGCTGTGGGGGCGGCTTTGGCAGACTTAAATGTTCCTGCCTGCTGGCTCTGAAAAGAGAAGCGGATCTCCCAGCACAGTGCTCAAGCTGTGCTAAGGGACAGACTGCCTTCTCAAGTGGGTCCCTGACCCCTGTGCTTCCTGACTGGGGGACACGTTCCAGCACGATTTGACAGACACCTCATACAGGAGAGCTCCAGCTGGCATCTGGCAGGTGCCCCTCTGGGATGAAGCTTCAAGCCGAATGAACAGGCAGCAATTTTTGCTGTTCTGCAGCCTCTGCTGGTGATACCCAGGCAAACAGGGTCTGGAGTGGACCTCCAGCAAACTCCAGCAGACCTGCAACAGAGGGGCCTGTTAGAAGGAAAACTAACAAACAGAAAGAAATAGCATCAGCATCAACAAAAAAGGCATCCACACAGAAACCCCATCCAAAGGTCACCAACATGAAAGACCAAAGGTAGAAAAATCCACGGAGATGAGGAAAAACCCGCATAAAAATGCTGGAAATTCCAAAAAGCAGAACACCTCTTTTCCAAAGGATCACAAGTCCTCACTAGTAAGGGAACAAAACTGGATGGAGAATGAGTTTAACGAATCGACAGAAGTAGGCTTCAGAAGGTGGGTAATAACAAAATCCTTTGAGCTAAAGGAACATGTTCCAACTCAATGCAAGGAAGCTAAGAGTCTAGAAAAAAGGTCAGAGGAATTGCTAAATAGAATAAATGATCTGATGGAGCTGAAAAACACAGCATGAGAACTTCCTGAAGCATACAAAAGTATCAATAGACAAATCAATCAAGTGGAAGAAAGGATATCAGAGACAGAAGATCAACTTAATGAAATAAAGCATGAAGAGCAGATTAGAGAAAAAATGAATGACAAGGAATGAACAAAGCCTCCAAGAAATATGGGACCATTTGAAAAGACCAAACTTACATTTGATTGGTGTACCTGAATAATGACAGGGAGAATGGAACCAAGTTGGAAAACACTCTTCAGGATATTATCCAAGAGAACTTCCCCAACCTAGGAAGACAGGTCAACATTCAAATTTAGGAAATACAGAGAACACCACAAAGATACTCTTCGAGAAGAGCAACCCCAAGATATATAATTGTCAGATTCACCAAGGTTGAAATGAAGGAAAAATGTTAAGGGCAGCCAGAGAGAAAGCTCGGGTTACCTACAAAGGGAAGTGCATCAGACTAACAGCAGATCTTTCTGTAGAAACCCTACAAGCCAGAAGAGAGTGGGGGCCAATATTCAACATTCTTAAATAAAAGAATTTTCAACCCAGAATTTCATATCCAGCCAAACTAATCTTCATAAGTGATGGAGAAATAAAATTCTTTACAGACAAGTAAATGCTGAGAGATTTTGTCACCACCAGACCTGCCTTATAAGAGCTCCTGAAGGAAGCACCAAATATGGGCAGGAAAAACCAGTGTCAACCACTGCAAAAACATACAAAATTGTAAAGACCATCAACACTATGAAGAAACTACATCAACTAATGGGCAAAATAACTAGCTAGCACCATAATGACAGGATCAAACTCGCACATAACAATATTAAACTTAAATGTAAATGGGGTAAATGCCCCCAATTAAAAGACACAAACTGGCAAATTGAATAATGAGTCAATACCCATCAGTGTGCAGTATTCGGGAGACCCATCTGACGTGCAAAGACACACATAGACTCAAAATAAAGGGATGGAGGATTATTTACCAAGCAAATGGAAAGTAAAAAAAGCAGAGGTTGCAATCCTAGTCTCTGATAAAACAGACTTTAAACCAACAAAGATCAAAAAAGACAAAGAAGGGCATTACGTAATGGTAAAGGGATCAATGCAACAAGAAGAGCTAACTATCCTAAATATGCATGCACTCAACACAAGAGTACCCAGATTAATAAAGCAAGTCCTTAGGGTCCTAACAAGAGACTTAGACTCCCACACAATAATAGTGGGAGACTTTAACAGCCCACTGTCAATATTAGACAGATCAATGAAACAGAAGGTTAACAGAGATATTCAGGCACTGGAAGTCAGCTCTGGACCAAGTGGACCTAACGAACACCTACAGAACTCTCCACCTCAAGTCAACAGAATATACATTATTCTCAGCACCACATTGCACTTATTCTAAAAATGACCACATAATTGGAAGTAAAATACTGCTCAGCAAATGCAAAAGAATGGAAGTCATAACAAACAGTCTCTCAGACCACAATGTAATCAAATTAGAACTCAGGATTAAGAAACTCACTCAAAACCACATAACTACATGGAAACTGAACAACTTGCTCCTGAATGACTACTGAGTAAGTAAAGAAATTAAAGCAGAAGTAAATAAGTTCTTTAAAACCAATGAGAACAAAAATACAACATATCAGAATCTCTGGGACACAGCTAAAGCAGTGTTTAGAGGGAAATTAATAGTACTAAATGTCTACAGGAGAAAGCAAGAAAGATCTAAAATTGACACCCTAACATCACAATTAAAAGAACTAGAGAAGCAAGAGCAAAGAAATTCAAAAACTAGCAGAAGACAAGAAATAACAAAGACCAGAGCAGAACTGAAGGAGATACAGACATGAAAAGCCCTTCAAAAAATCAATGAATCCAGGAGCTGGTTTTTTGAGGAGATTAACAAAATAGATAGACTGCTAGCCAGACTAATAAAGAAGAAAACAGAGAACAATCAAATAGACACAAGAAAAAAAATGATAAAGGGATATCACCACTGGTCCCACAGAAATACAAACTACCATCAAAGAATACTGTAGGCACCTCTATGCAAACAAACTAGAAAATCTAAAAGAAATGGATAAATTCCTGGACACATACACCCTCCCAAGATGAAACCAGGAAGAAGCTGAATCCTTGAATACACCAATAACAAGTTCTGAAATTGAGGCAGTAATTAATAGCCTACCAACCAAAGAAAAATCCAGACCAGACAGATTCACAGCCAAATCCTACCATAGGTACAAAGAGGAGCTGGTACCACTCCTTCTGAAACTATTCCAAGCACTAGAAAAAGAGGGGCATCTCCCTAACTCATTTTATGAGGCCAACATCATCCTGATACCAAAACCTGGCAGAGACACAACAAAAAAAGAAAATTTCAGGCCAATGTCCCTGATGAACATCGATGCAAAATTGTCAATAAAATACTGGCAATCCAAATCCAGCAGCACATCAAAAAGCTTATCCATTACGATCAAGTTGACTTCATCCCTGGGATGCAAGACTCGTTCAGCATATGCAAATCAATAAACGTAATCCATCACATAAACAGAACCAATGACAAAAACCACATGATCATCTCAATAGATGCAGAAAAGACCTTCAACAAAATTCAACAGCCCTTCATGCTAAAAACTCTCAATAAACTAGGTATTGATGGAATGTATCTCAAAATAATAAGAGCTCTTTATGACAATCCCACAGCCAATATCATACTGAATGGGCAAAAACTGAAAGCATTCCCTTAGAAAACTGGTGCAAGACAAGGATGCCCTCTCTCACCACTTCTACTCAACATAGAGTTGGAAGTTCTGGCCAGGGCAACCAGGCACGAGAAAGAAATAAAAGGTATTCAAATAGAAAGACAGGAAGTCAAATTGCCTCTGTTTGTAGATTACATGATTCTATATTTAGAAAACCCCATTGTCTCAGCCCCAAATCTCTTTGAACTGATAAGCAACTTCAGCAAAATCTCAGGATACAAAATCAATGTGCAAAAATCACAAGCACTCCTATACACCAATAATACACAGAGAGCCAAATCATGAGTGAACTCCCATTCACAATTGCTATAAAGAGAATAAAATACCTAGGAATCCAACTTACAAGGGATGTGAAGGACCTCTTCAAGGAGAACTACAAGTCACTATTCAAGGAAATAAGAGAGGCCACAAACAAATGGAAAAACATTCCATGCTCATGGATTGGAAGAAACAATATCATGAAAATGACCATACCGCCCAAAGTAATTTATAAATTCAATGCTATCCCCATCAAGCTACCATTGACTTTCTTCACAGAATTGGGAAAAAATTCATATGGAAACAAAAAAGATTCCATATAGCCAAGACTGGACTAAGCCAAGGCTGGACTTGACTAAACAAGACTAAGCAAAAAGAACATAACTGGAGGCATCACGCTACTTGACTTCAAACTATACTACAAGGCTACAGTAACCAAAACAGCATGGTACTGGTACCAAAACAGATATATAGACCAATGAAACAGAACAGAGGCCTCAGAAATAACACCACACATCTACAACTATCTGAACTTTAATAAGCCTGACAAAAACAAGTGATGGGGAAAGGATTCCCTATTTAATAAATGGTGTTGGGAAAACTGACTAGCCATAGGCAGAAAGCTGAAACTGGACCCCTGCCTTACACTTTATACAAAAATTAACTCAAGATTGATTAAGGACTTAAACATAAGACCTAAAACCATAAAAACCCTAGAGGAAAACCTAGGTAATACAATTCAGGACATAGGCATGGGCAAGGACTTCATAACTAAAACACCAAAAGCAATGGCAACAAAAGCCAAAATTGACAAATGGGATCTAATTAAACTGAAGTGCTTCTGCACAGCAAAAGAAACTATCATCAGAATGAACAGACAGCCTTCAGAATGGGAGAAAATTTTTGTGATCTATCCATTTGTCAAAGGGCTAATATCCACAATCTACAAAGAACTTAAACAGATTTACAAGAAAAAAAAAAAAACCCTATTAAAAAGTGGGCAAAGGATATGAACAGACACTTCTCAAAAGAAGACATTTATGCAGCCAACAGACATATGAAAAAAAAAGCTTATCGTCACTGGTCATTAGAGAAATGCAAATCCAAACCACAATGAGATACCATCTCACACCAGCTAGAATGGCAATCATTAAAACAGTCAGGAAACAGAGTTGGGTCCAAGATGGCCAAATAGGAACAGCTCCAGTCTGCAGCTCCTAGTGTGATCAACACAGAAGACGGGTGATTTCTGCATTTCCAAATGAAGTATCTGGTTCATCTCATTGGGACTGATTGGAGAGTGGGTGCAGGCCATGGAGGGCGAGTTGAAGCAGGGTGGGGTGTTGCCTCACCCGGGAAGCACAAGGAGTCAGGGGATTTCCCTTTCCTAGCCAAGGGAAGCTGTGACAGAGTACCTGGAAAATCAGGACACTCCTACCCAAATACTGTGCTTTTCCCAAGGTCTTAGCAACTGGCAGACAAGGTGATTCTCTCCCATGCCTGGCTCAGCAGCTCCCACACCCACGGAGCCTTGCTCATTGCTAGCCCAGAAGTCTGAGATTGATCTGCGAGATGGCAACCTGGCTGGGGGAGGGGCATCTGCCATTGCTGAGGTTTGAGTAGGTAAACAAAGCAGCTGAGAAGCTCCAACTGGGCAGAGCCCACTGCAGCTCAACAAGGCCTACTGCCTCTAGACTCCACCTCTGTGGGTAGGGCATAACTGAACAAAAGGCAGCAGACAACTTCTGCAGACTTAAACGTCCCTGTCTGACAGATCTGAAGAGAGCAGTGGTTCTCCCAGCACGGCATTTGAGCTCTGAGAAAAGACAGACTGCCTCCTCAAGTGGGTCCCTGACCCCTGTGTAGCCTAAGTGGGAGACACCTCCCAGTAGGGGCCAACAGACACCTCTTATAGGTGGCTGTCCCTCTGGAATGAAGCTTCCAGAGGAAGGATCAGGCAACAATATTTGCTGTTCTGCAATATTTGATGTTCTGCAGCCTCTGCTGGTGATACCCAGGCAAACAGGGTCTGGAGTGGAACTCCACCAAACTTCAACAGACCTGTAGCTGAGGGACCTCACTGTTAGAAGGAAAACTAACAAACAGAAAGGAATAGCACCAACATCAACAAAAAGGTCATCTACACCAAAACCCCATTTGTAAGTAACCAACATCAAAGACCAAAGGTAGATAAAACCACAAAGATGGGGAGAAATGAGAGCAGAAAAGCTGAAAATTCTAAAAATCAGAGTACTTCTTCTCTTCCAAAGGATCACAGCTCCTTGCCAGCAGTGAAACAAAGCTGGGCAGAGAATGACTTTGACGAGCTGACAGAAGTAGGCTTCAGAAGGTTGGTAATAACAAACTTCTCCAAGCTAAAGGAGGATGTTCAAATTCATTGCAAGGAAGCTAAAAACCTTGAAAAAAGATTAGATGAATGGCTAACTAGAATAAATAGTTTAGAGAAGACATTAAATGACTTGATGGAGCTGAAAACCATGGCACGAGAATTTCATGATGCGTACATAAGTTTCAATAGCTGATTTGATCAAGTGGAAGAAAGGGTTTCAGTGATTGAAGACCAAATTAATGAAATAAAGAGAGAAGACAAGGTTACAGAAAAAAGAGCAAAAAGAACCAAACAAAGCCTCCAAGAAACATGGGACTATATGAAAAGACCAAATCTACATCTGATTGGTGTACCTGAAAGTGATGGGGAGAATGGAACCAAGTTGGAAAACACTCTTCAGGATATTATCCAGGAGAACTCCCCCAACCTAGCAAGACAGGCCAATATTCAAATTTAGGAAATACAGAGAACATCACAAAGATACTCTTTGAGAAGAGCAACCCCAAGACACATAATCGTCAGATTCACTAAGGTTGAAATGAAGGAAAAAGTGTTAAGGGCAGCCAGAGAGAAAACTCAGGTTACCCACAAAGGGAAGCCCACCAGAATAACAGCAGATCTTTCTGCAGAAACCCTACAAGCCAGAAGAGAGTGGGAGCCATTATTCAACATTCTTAAATAAAAGGATTTTCAACACAGAATTTTATATCCAGCCAAACTAAGCTTCATAAGTAAAGGAGAAATAAAATCCTAAAAGACAAGCAAATGCTGAGAGATTTTGTCACCACCAGGCCTGCCTTACAAGAGCTCCTAAAGGAAGCACTAAACATGGAAAGAAACAACCGGTACCAGCTACTGCAAAAACAGGCCAAATTGTAAAGACCATTGATCCTATGAGGAAACTGCATCAATTAACAGGCAAAAAAACCAGCAAACATCATAATGACAGGATCAAATTCACACATAACAATATTAACCTTAAATGTAAACACGCTAAATGCCCCAATTAAAAGACACAGGCTGGCAAATTGGATAAACAGTCAAGACCCATCAGTGTGCTGTATTCAGGAGACCCATCTCATGTGCAAAGATGCACATAGGCTCAAAATAAAGGGATGGAGGAAGATCTACCAAGCAAATGGAAAACAACAAAAAAGCAGGGGTTGCAATCCTAGTCTCTGATAAAACAGACTAAACCAACAAAGGTCAAAAGAGACAAGAAAGGTCATTACATAATGGTGAAGGGATCAATTCAACAAGCAGAGCTAATTACTCTAAATATATATGCAGCCAATACAGGAGCACACAGATTCATAAAGCAAGTCCTTAGAGACCTACAAAGAGACTTAGACTCCCACACAATAATAATGGGAGACTTTAACACCCCACTGTCAATATTAGACAGATCAATGAGACAGAAGGTTAACAAGGATATCCAGGACCTGAACTCAGCTCTGCAACAAGCAGACCTAACAGACATCTACAGAACTCTCCACCCCAAATCAACAGAATATACATTCTCCTCAGAGCCACATCACACTTATTCTAAAATTGACCACATAATTGGAAGTAAAGTACTGCTCGGCAAATGTAAAAGAACAGAAATCACAACAAACAGTCTCTCAGACCACAGTGCAATTAAATTAGAACTCAGGATTAAGAAACTCACTCAAAACCACACAACTACATGGAAACTGAACAACTTGCTCCTGAATGACTACTGGGTAAGTAACGAAATTAAGGCAGAAGTAAATAAGTTCTTTAAAACCAATGAGAGCAAAGATACAACATATCAGAATCCCTGGGACACACTGAAAGCAGTGTGTAGAGGGAAATTTATAGCACTAAGTGTCCACAAGAGAAACAGGAAAGATCTAAAATTGACACCCTCACATCACAATTAAAAGAACTAAAGAAGCAAGAGCAAACACATTCAAAAGCTAGCAAAAGGCAAGAAATAACTAAGATTAGAGCAGAACTAAAAGAGATAGAGACACAAAAAGCCCTTCAAAAAATCAATGAATCCAGGAACTCATTTTTTGAAAAGATCAACAAAATTGATAGACTGCTAGCAAGATTAATAAAGAAGAAAAGAGAGAAGAATCAAATAGACACAATAAAAAATGACAAAGGGGATATCACCACTGATCCCACAGAAATACAAACTACCATCAGAGAATACTATAAACACCTCTACACAAATAAACTAGAAAATCTAGAAGAAATGGATAAATTCCTAGACACATACACCCTCCCAAGACTAAACCAGGAAGAAATTGAATCTCTGAATAGACCATCTCATGCCAGTTAGAATGGCAATCATTAAAAAGTCAGGAAAGAACAGATGCTGAAGAAGATGCGGAGAAATAGGAATGCTTTTACACTGTTGGTGGGAGTATAAATTAGTTCAACCATTGTGGAAGACAGTGTGGTGATTCCTTACGGATCTAGAACTAGAATTACCATTTGACTCAGCCATCCCATTACTGGGTATATACCCAAAGGATTATAAATCAATCTACTATAAAGACTCATGCACACGTATGTTTATTGCAGCACTATTCACAATAGCAAAGACTTGGAACCAACCCAAATCTCCATCAATGATAGACTGAATTAAGAAAACGTGGCGCATATACACCATGGAATACTATGCAGCCATAAAAATGGATGAATTCGTGTCCTTTGTAGGGACATGGATGAAGCTGGAAACCATCACTCTCAGCAAACTATCACAAGGACAGAAAGCCAAACACAGCATGTTCTCACTCACAGGTGGGAATTGAACAGTGAGATCACTTGGACGCAGGGCAGGGAACATCACACACTGGGGCATGTCATGGGGTGGGGGGCTGGGGGAGGGATAGCATTAGGCAAAATACCTAATGTAAATGATGAGTTAATGGATGCAGCAAATCAACATGGCACATGCATACCTATGTATCAAACCCACATGTTGTGCACATGCACCCTAGAACTTAAAGTATAATTTAAAAACACACACACACACACACAGACACACAAACACAAAAATGTCAGTGCACAATAAATATTGCCACCATTGAACATATTTTTAATGGAAAAATAAAATCAAACACTAAAAAAAAAAAAAAAGTCAGGAAACAACAGATGCTGGAGAGGATGTGGAGAAATAGAAACACTTTTACACTGTTGGTGGGAGTGTAAATTAGTTCAACCATTGTGGAAGACAGTGTGGCAATTTATCAAGGATCTAGAACTAGAAATACCATTTGATTCAGCAATCCTATTACTGGGTATATACCCAAAGGATTATAAATCATTCTATTAAGACACATGCACACGTATGTTTATTGCAGCACTGTTCACAATGGCAAAGACTTGGAACCAACCCAAATGCCCATCAATGATAGACTGGATAAAAAAAATGTGGCACATATACACCGTGGAATACTATGCAGCCATAAAAAAGGATGAGTTCACGTCCGTTGCAGGGACAAGGATGAAGCTGGAAACCATCGTTCTCAGCAAACTAACACAGGAACAGAAAACCAAATACTGCATGTTCTCACTCATAAGTGGGAGTTGAACGATGAGAACACATGGATACAGGGAGGGGAACATCACACACTAGGGCCTCTCAGGGGGTGGGAGGTTTGGGGAGGGATAGCATTAGGAGAAATACCTAATGTAGGTGATGGGTTGATGGGTGCAGCAAAACACGTGTATACCTACGCAACAAACCTGCACGTTCTGCACATGTATCCCAAAACTTAAAGTATAATAATAATAATAAAAAAAAAACAGCACTTACGTTGCAGTGTTTGTGTAATGATTAAAAGATATAGAGTACTTCGCTTAGTGTCTGGCCCATAATATGCACTTATTAAGTTTCAGCTATTAGCATTATTCTCAAACCCTTCCTGTATTGTGAGTTTTCTTTTTATATAAACAATACACATAGTACACTTTACCGGGATTATAAACTTCGTGAAGCCAGAGACTATAATGATGCTTCTTTGTATAGTATCCACTACATGGTCTAGTAGAATGTCTTGAACTGAGTAGGTATCTAATATACATTTATTTTTACTAGTTGTTTCTGATTTGCACTAGAGGGGTTTTTATCCTGTTTTAAAATAGACCACAACCAAGAACAGGAATGTAAGATATGAATGGTGATATTAGGATCTTTAAAGCTGCAAGGAAAAGACACACCCAGATTACCTTCAAGGACAGAAGTTTATTGCAAGGGCACATGAGCAAATGAGGTAGTCAGGTCACTCATGATTTGCTCAGTCACTCTGGTTACTGATGTTTCCTAGACTTGGATATCCGCCTGGGTTTGAATCCTGGTTCTGCCACTTAAAATCTGTGTGCCGTTGGGCAAGATGTTAAAGCACTTAGTGTCTTAGTTTCTTTATCTCTAAATTGTAGATAAAAATAGTATACATCTCACAGGGATGGATGAGGATCATACAAGATCGTTCATGTGAAATGTTTATTTCAATGTCTGACCCATGGCAGGTTCTCAAGTTATGGTAGCTACTTTGTAGTAGTAGTAGTAGCAGCAGTAGTAGTAGTAGTAGTACTAGTAGTAGTAGGGGTAGTAATAGTAGTAGTCATTATTGTAGCTATTATTGCACACGCCATAAAAAAATCAGAATACACGTCAGTGTCATTCAGGATAATGCCCTTAACTCACACGATTTGCCTTTTCTTTTTTACCTAGCATTTGTATTTCCCCAAATAGAGGATTTGATTGAGTTCATTTGCCAACCTTCAACATGCACAGTTAAGGCCAATTCATAATTAGGTGTGCTCCATTCTGTCCAACCTCTATCATGATTGTATTTAGGAAATCCATTAATTCCAGGTTCAGTCTATTGGCTAGGCTAGCAGGGTTTTTTTTTTTTTTCAATTTTATTGAGGTATAATTGATACACAAATAACTGTATATATTTAATGTGTACAATTTGAAGAGTTTGGACATTTGTGACACCTGTGACATCGTCATCACAATGCAGGTAACACCCATTGGATCAGCAGTGATAAAAAGACAGACAGACAAGCAGAAATTGGATCATTTTCCTCAGTAGAGATGTGTTTCTAAGTTGATTGCTTTGCCTTCATGGACTCTTGTTTGAGCACATATAGTCTAGTGACCTTCCTAAATAATCAAATCTGGAAAGAGACATTTCCTTTTCAGCACATGGTCATTTTTTTATTCTAGGACTTTCCACTCTAACTTGCTTGATCAAGACTCCTTGATCTCTTTCTTCTCTTGTGTGAGTTTCCTTAAAGCTCCTGAGAATCTTTTTAAGTCTGCCAGACACAGTATTGAATCAAATAAATATTCCTTAATTGTAAGTTATATACAACTTAAGAATCTGTGTGATAGGATATTAGCAGTCTGGGTTCCCAGAAATCATGCTGCTTCGTTGTACACCAACTGCAATTTTTATCTATCTGTGTAAGGTCCAGATAGAATGAGTTAGTTATTCAGATGGAATGAAAAATCACCAAGGATTTTCATTGTAAAGTCCTTCACTCTTTATCAAAGGAGACAGTCCTGTGGATAGGTCAGAAATAATCAAGGAGGATTTTGTGTCCCAAAGAGTCCTCAAAGCCCAGTGGCTATTTACTCCTGCCTTGAATACCTTGGCTATATTTTAAATATTCACTCTTTTGCTATTGAAGCAGCTTAGTTCATGTCTACATCTTTCAAATTTTTAAAAATTAACTTAGAGTTAACCTTGATAGTTTTTTGACAGCTCTTATTCTATAACAATTTTTAAAATAGCTTTGGTCACCGTTGAGGCAAACCTCTTTGTTTAAAACTCATGTTTAAGACATGAAATAGGCCAGCCATGATGGCTCGCGTCTGTAATCCCAGCACTTTGGAAGGCTGAAACAGATATATTGCTTGAACTCAGGAGTTTGAGACCAGCCTTGGCAACATGGTGAAACCCAGTCTCTTTCAAAAATACAAAAATTAGGCAGGTGTGGTGGTGCGTGCCTGTGGTCCCACCTATTTGGGAGGCTGAGGCTGGAGGATCTCTGGAGCCCAGGAAACTTGAGGCTGCAGTGAACCATGATCATGCCACTGTACTCCAGCCTAGGTGACAGAGATTCTCTCTCTCTCTGTCTCTCTCTCTCTCTCGCTATATATATATATATATCTCTATCTCATATATATGATGTATATACATCATATATATGATGAAATACTAGCAGATAGAGAGCACAGGCATGCTAGTGAAAAACAAGGCATGGGACCAGATAATGTCCGACAGATTTTATAGCTAAGGACCTAGAGGGGTTAGAGTTGCCCATTCTGCTTCCCAGAGTCCTTTTGGGTTTTATAGCACCCACAGAGCTATCATTCAGGCCAATAGGCCTCTTGCGATCAACAGTGTCAAAACATCTTATAAATCTCAAATAATCAGCATCCTCTAAAGAAGACTCTGGGCCAGAGTGAATAATGTTTTGAAGATAGCCATGATATTCCCTACTTCACACCTGAAACAAGGCTGAAATAACAGAAGAGAGATAATTAAATTACACAGAATAGCTTTGCTTTTGAGGTTCCAGGAAACCATTCAGCATCTTTTGGTAGGAGATTCAAACTTATCACTGTCCATAATCTTCCGGTGTTTCTTAAAACGGTAGCAATCCTTGGCTCAGCCAATGCTATTTTACAAACAAATCAAAAGCACTAAAGTGACCCAATTGCTGCTCAATGGCTGCTCTTAACTAAGAACTGGAGAGCTAGGGTTCATACTACAGTGCTTTGACTTAACATCCTTCCCTGACAAGGCCCTTACTCCATTCTCCTAAAGCATCTTATATCACAGTGAGACCAACAGTCTACATACACAGTTATACCTGTTCCTTCTCTGTTTCTCAGGATATCTCTAGTATTCCAGATTTAACCCTCAGTAGCTTTACTTTTTCAGATGAACAAAAAGTCTCCAATGTTAAGATAAAATAATTTTAAACACTTAGACCTGCACTTCCCATTTCAGGTTATGATACTGTATTTTTCAATACTGGTTGTGAAGAAATACTGAATACATTCTGTCTTTTATCAAATGCTGATGCTGCTTATACCCAGAAAAGAAACATTTTTTGTTTTAAAATGTATCCGGTTTTTTTTTTCTATATATGGCTGAATTACTCTATTAGTACTTTTAAGAAACATGACCTCAGAGCTCTCTTCTCACTCTTTTCTATTATATTCAATTTCCTTAAATGACAGTCATTGTCTGGGGTGAATAGGTACATCTCAACCTTACAACAAAGGCTAAAAGGCAGAATTAAGAAATTTATTACCTAAAATTCTCCTAGGGTTTTACTCTGTTTCTCTGGGTGGATTGTAATCTGCTAGGCCTTCAAGATACTCATGATGACCAGTGGAAATTTGCTGACATTATGTCAGCAGCTGTCAACCAGTGGTCCTTGGTGTACTTACAGGCAGACAGATGAACAAAGTGAACTTTCAAAGCCCAGAGAGAGCAAAGCCCAGCACAACTGGCAGTTCACTGAGACAGTTATGGAGGAAAATTACAAAGGACTGTGGTGTTCTACTTGTGAATCAAACTACATTCAAATAAGGTTGGAACCTCAAGGTATTTGTTTTATGGACTTGCAGGGAGTTTGCTGTATTTGTCTTTCTTGAAAGAGGCCATCATCATCTATATTCACCATGAAGAAGGAGAAAGTAAGCTTAAAGAATACCTTTTGATATTCCAGATTGCCAAAAAGCAGAAATACACTCCAGATAGATTAAAGGACATATTACGTGAGGAACTGCAACAATTACAGTACCGTGAGAAGCAGGAGGGGAAACAAAACTATTGTTGAGAAAATAAAGAGAAAAGGAAAAGAAATGACTCTCTTGGCACTGCACGGTGGGACAGTGGGTACAAGTTTCTTCTCAGAGAGGGTAATAGCACCTCAGTATGTATGCTACATCAATAAACAAAAGCTGGAACAGTGAAGAAGATGAAGATAATGAAAACCAAAGTTGTGGAATTGAGAAGTTAAACATCTTGAGAGGGAAGATTTTCTGAAAAGGGATTCTGGGAAGAAGTCTTATACCACTGAAATTTTTCAATAGGTAGCAGGATTGTCCCACAAAATTGAATCAAGGTCTTCCAGAAAGAACAATGGAATAAATAGGAGAATCCAAAACATTTGGGAATGCAGAGAAAAGTGTTGCTAACCAAAAGAGAAAGAGGCAAGGGATTTGGGGTGGTCTTGAGAAATGTGGAAGTTGCTGGATATAGGCCTGTCATGCATAGCTCTTCAGTATGTATGCTACATTAACGAAGAATTTATTACGAGAAGCTCCAAATCAGAAAGAATATTGGATTTTTTGGAGAAAATCACACTGGCATGATTTTCTTAGGGAAAAAGTACAACACTGTGGAAAGAGCATAGATTTCAGCTCCAGCCTTTGACAGATTGAGGATCAAATCCCGGCACAGCTTTTAGTAAATGCACAAATTACCTCCTCTCAGCTCCAGTTTATATGTCTACTAAATGAAGAAAATAATAGCTATGTTTTAGGTTTGTTGTGAGAAGTACATGACATACTTCTAATAATTGGCTCATAATTGGGATTTAATAAACAGCATATATGTTTGGTTATTATATTTTTCCAGGTAAAAACAAGATATAGTTTCTGAGAAATGACTTTGTGCTTAATACCCATCAGAGGGAGGTTATCTGGTAACTATTTACAAAGAAAATTAAAAAGGCAAATACAACACAGAAGCCCACGTAGTTTTTGAAAGTAATACATAATGTTTACTATGACTGACTACATATAATTCTGTAGGCTGAATGATTTGGAATAAATTGCTGTATTATATTGATTCTTTCTAGGATGAAGTTAACACTTGAGGTGCTGTTTACCATGCAGAGTATAAAAATTGTCATGAAAAAGGATTCATAACCATGTGCTTTGTTTTATTTCCCTCTGGAAAACTTTATCATGAGGATAAATTAATAGTGCCATTTTCTTTTCATTAAGCCTTTGTCATAAGCAAGCAACAGTGGAATTTTAATGTCTCATCTATTCTCCAAATTCCTAGTATTCTTTTTGAAAAATATTCTCTGTTTACATTATTTGACATGTTACAGTATTTCTCATAATGCTCAAACCATATAATTATACAAATTTGATGTGAGGTCACACAAAAAAAGGAAACCAAATGTAGCTGATGATTAATCCATTGTTTTGATAATGTCAAAATAGTCCCATCAGATCTCATTATGTCACCACATTGAGTTTCCCTGTAGTTTTGGAAATAATTTATATATTTATTTATTTTTTATTTTAATTTCTTTTTTGAGACAGAGTCTCACTCTCTCTCCCAGGCTGGAGTGCAGTGGTGCGATCTTGGATCTTGGCTCACTGCAACCTCTGCCTCCTGGGTTCAAGTAATTCTAATGCCTCAGCCTCTTGAGTAGCTGGTATTACAGGTGCATGCCAGTGCACTCGGCTAATTTTGGCATTTCTAGTAGACACGGGGTTTCACCATGTTGGACAGGCTGGTCTCAAACTTCTGGCCTCAATTGATCTGCCTGCCTTGGCCTCCCAAAATGCTGGGATTACATGTATGAGCCACCGTCAGGCCTGGCCAAGTATTTATATATTTCAACAGTCATCATAACTGCATAATTTAGCATGCATTAATATCCTATAATAAAACACATGTTTTTTTCTACAATGTTTCAGGGAAGATGTTTCTTATAAGATAACATTCTGTTTCTCCATCATGTGAACAATTTGCATGAAAAAAGTACCCCCAAAGTTACATTTGTCCCATTTGCTTTACAACATTGTGACAGGAACCTTTGAGGGATACTTCCGTTTCATATTCCTATACTGCCAGTGGCTGCAAAATTTCCAAGAGTAGGAGCTGTAGGTTACAATCGAAAATGAAAACAGTAGACTGGGATTTGACTTACTAACTGTATGGCTTTAGGGTAGTCTCTTAATACCTAGGGTTTTTTGCTACTTGGTCACCTGTTTTGTTTAAAGAAGGGACTTATAGATGGATTCTCAAAGTCTCCTCTAACTTAAAATTTTATATTTTGTGATAAAAAGAGTTGAATTTGTCAGAGGAGAAAATTCTGTTCTTGATTTTGTCTGAAAGGGAAGAAAAGTCTGGACAGGATGCTTCTTTTCTTACCTAATTTTCTTGTATGAACATTTGTCTTTCTTGACTGAAAGAAGATAAATCAGAGAGGAAAAGTTTCCATTTAATATTAGTAGTGTATTCATATGATCTTGCAGTATCCACAGTATGTTTTCACCTGTGCAGGAGCTGTGGGCAATCACTTTTGTGATTTGGGGTTTCTCAATGATACTAAGGTATGAAGTATAGAAACAATCTTCAAACCACATCTATAATTCTGTGGTTGTGAACACTACTTACAACATTCCATGCTTGTTAATCTAAATATAGCTTAATGAAAAGTCTGCCAGCGATAAAGATTTAACCACTTTTTTTTTTTTTAGTAAAAGTAAGTTCATCAAAAAATACATTTTGATTTTTAAAGTTACAATGGCAATAATTGTGTGTTATAACAAGTGAAGCAACACAAAGTTGCATTAAAACAAAAGCTTCTTAAGTATCTCTTTCCATTCCTACTATCAATCTCTCTCTGCAATAACCAGTGTCAACCAACTCCGGGCTGTTTTCTTCACCACCTCTCACCAGGCTCATGCAAGTACATCCAAGTAAGTTTTTTCCAATTTATACAAAATATCAAAACTCAAGGTTACTAATGAAATATGAGTCTTTTCAATGACTACCAACATTTCTTTGATTGGCAAAGTCCTTCATACATATAGCCTATCCTCCCCTGAGCTCAGTCTGAGCTCAGTCTCCTTTGCCATTTGTATGGTTCCCATTCCTTAAGAATGAAAAGAAGCCATTCATTTCCGAAGAAAGCATTCTCTTGGGGGCAATGAATAAACACAGCACTTCCTTTCTAGTAGCTATAAACTTTACTGTAGATATAAAATTTACTTTCCACACTATAATATTTGAATGATTTTGGTACCCAAACATTTAGCCCTATTTTGAGATGTTCAGTTCAGATTTAAACTTTTCTTTTGAAGTGTCTTAGCAAATAGGAAATAAAAATGAGTTCAAGTGGAAAAAAAGTAGCTAACCACAATCTCACTTCTAGAATGGTAGCTGGTCTTATTCTCAGAGTGCATCAACTTTGATCTCATTTGTAACTCTAAGTGTCAGTCAGAGCAACAAAATGGAGATTGTGAGAGAGTTAGATATTCCATATTAGGAACTGTTTTGGAAAGATATCCATTACATTATTCAAAGATAGAGATTGTCTGGTAGCTGTGGTAGGTACAGCCCTGACCCAATTTCTCAGTAAAAAATAATTAGCATATCAGTGTTTCTTAAGGAAATAATGGTTTTTATGCTAGACGAGCAGGTTCATTCTCTGCACACAATGTTGATCCTGAAATGTCACTCTCTAGATATAGTTTATAACTGAATGAAGAGCCAGCTCAGCAAGAAGTCAAGACTTCTGTATAATATAATGATGAGACATTTTTTAACCTAATGGGATTCTGCATGACAAAAAATTTTAAGATGATAATAGTACTGGATAAATTATTACCTGCTAGTTCAACCCCCAGAAGGAAAGAATCCCTTTATATAATGTTGCCATAAGAGTTACTAGAAGATTTATAGCTTTTGCAGGAAGAGTTTAATATTTATCTATAAGAGTCTGAATTAGAGGCAGAGAATATGGAATAAAGCAGGGGATTACTTCAGTGACTGCAAATCCTCAGACTTCTGGAAGCCTAAAGGATAAAAGTGTCATTACTTTCTGAGAAGACCCCGAGATGAGTACAGTTTTAATTGGCAGAATTTAAAAGGAAATTAAAAGTGTGTATTATGAACCTTACAACAACCTCAGTGAAGACTTTCTTCAGAAACTGGGCACAATGATTCGCAGAAATTGGGAATAATTATGCCAACAGTTTACCAGTGGCACCTTCCTGCAGATTTATGCCCAAAAAGAGAGGCATTTGATAGTCTTTTAAAAAATATCATCTTATCCAAAATACACATACAGGAAGAGTTTGTGTAGCTTGGATGAAGTCATAGTTTAGACAGGTAGATCTCTAAATCAACAGAAAAGCAGCACCTCTCCTGAGGAAGTCTCCAGAGACATCTTGCATGCTAAGCCTGTTAAGAAGGAGGATTATCATTAGTGTCAATAGACACAGGAAACTTGGGCAACAGATGTGGGCAATCCATAAGAACTTTGGCTTCCAACAACTGTCTTAGTTATGCCCAGCTGTGCATCTGCCAATGCTAATCCATCATAACACAACCTGCTATTTACTTTCCTTGTAATGATAGGGATTTAAGAGGATGATGAAAGAGAACCAAGACCTATGAAGTAATTTAGAACTTTCTTGAATTTAAACTCTCCCTTTTACTTCCTATCATATGGCATATTGGAAAGATAACATAACACCTAATTGCAACTAGAGTAATTGCTGCTAAAATTAATAAAGGGAAACACAATAGTTTGCTGAGTTTCTTGTTTATAGTATTTTATAATACCATACAGAATTATTTGATAGAAATTAGACAAGAATATAATTTGTTAGGCAGTTATCCATCTTTAATGTTCCGACTCTTTCACATAAGGATGATCTATCAGGTATGCTTAAAAAGCATAAACAGCTAAATATAAATAAAGCACCATAAGCAGTACTCTAAAGGAAGTAAGATTTATGATAATCCTGCTCAACTGAAGACAGAGAGAAAAATAAAGAGAGAGAAGGACAGAAATTCTGTGCCTCTACCAACCCATACCATTTTCATGTGCATATGTGTGTTTAAAGTCAGTGAGAATAAGGTTAACAGCTCTTCCAGATGCAAGACATGCTATTCCCAGTAAGACATTTTTTTCTATCAGGTATCCCCCTCCCCACTGTACTGTTTATAGTTAGTAGTGTGCGATTCCTTGCTAAAATAAAAAAGAAGCTCAGAGCTCTATGCTAATAAGGTAAGGCTTCTAGGTTCTGTCCCATGCCTATAGAGTAGTTCATATCTTGAAGTCTACATGACACTTTGACAGTTGCTTTGATGTAGCCATTACCAAATAATGTGAAAAACAGAAATCCTTACCTCTTCCCTGAACGTTGCCCTATTCCTGAGTTTTATCCCAACCCAGATCTTCATTGTGAGAGATGTTAGTAAGGAACAAAGTGAAGCCGTGACATCTCAGTCATTGGGCCATATGGGCTCTTGCCATACTCAAGTTGGACCAAGAGCATTCCTTATGTTTGCAAAAGATTCTGCATTTTTCTCTATTTCTTTTATATGCAATTCAACATTAAAACAAAACAAAACTAAACTAAACAAAAAAACACCTACAGAGATTAACTTGAAACCAGATGGATGGCTTCATGGATGTGAGCATATTTACCGTGTCTTCAGGAGAAAGAAAAAGAGGGCCAGCAGTACATCTGAGCTACAAAATCATCTGTAGATGCTAACTTCTTAAGCAAACGAAAAGGTTTTTGAGGACAGGGACAATCATCATTCATTAAGGCCATTCCTACAGAAGGTGTTCCGTATTTGTTTAGGTTAAACCCTATTGTCATTTTTGTAGGTGAAAATGACTTCCTGTTGGCAATTTCATATGATTCAATCTAAGAGTTAAGATCCTATACCATACCTCACTTTAGCATACTGGAAAAAACATGAGAACTTTGAGCAGACAGACCTAGATTGAAATCCCAGATCTACCAATTATGTGACCTTGGGAAAGTATCAGTCTATCCTAGCCTTAGTTTCTTTATCTGTAAACTGGAGAGACTAATACCAATCATATAAGACGACTGTGCCAATTAAATTAGAATAACATGCAAAAATGACCTGCTATAGAGACAGAAAGTAGACCAGTGGCTGCCTAGGGCCTGGCAGTTTTGGGAAAAATGTGGAATGATTGCTAATGTATTCTTTTTAGGGTGATAAAAATTTTGTAAAATTAGAGTGTGGTAATAGTTATACAACTCTGTGAATATACTAAAAATCACTGCATAATACACTTTAAATGAGTGAGTTGTATGGTATGGCAGTTATATCTCAATAAAGTTTTTTTAAAAAAGTCATAATAAGGGACATACATAGAGAAAGTCAGAGAAAGAGCTCAAAGCCACTAAGAAAAAACATGCTTAGACCTGGCCTTTCACAAGGCTCATTTGTAGGCTTGAAAAAACAAACAAACAAACAAACCTCTGAGTACTTCTTGATTTAATCCAGTTTAGCATGAAACAGTCATCACAAAGCATTATTACTAATTGGCTATTTCTGGTACTAGCCGCAGGGGAAGGGGTTGTTTCTTTCTATTCTGCATCTGGCAAAGATCTAGTTTTGATATAACAAATGTCATGAAGTAAAGATTTATTTTAAGATTTACTTCAGAGTTGAAAAAAAACCTACAGTTGATAGACTGTTTGGCTGTTTCACATCTCAGGCCTCCCAGTGTTTGGTGCATAGTCATATGAATAAGAAAGCTGTGTTCCCCAGCACTTTCTCATTGCAGTTGCACAAACTCAACATGAATCTGGTTTTGAACAGCAGCACAGCTTGGACAATGTTCAATCACCACACAGAGTCTGGGCAATGTAAAAAGCAGACCAGGGAGGCCTAAAAAGAGGGCATAATAGTTACTTGCCCAGATGATCAAATTACATTTTCCTCTTCTAACTGTTAGACATTTACAGGGACACAATTTGGAGATGCCTTTGGGTCCTATTTAATCCCTATGTAGAAACTAAGCATTTGCTAATAAAGGGCCAGATTCTTATGCAGGGAATTTTATACATAGGACTTTATAGGGCACAAATCTGGACAGAAAAGGATTCCAGTTTTGAATACTGCTTTATGATACATTTGTAAATAGTCCATCCTGTTCTGGATGATTTTTTTTTTACCCAAAACTGTTATTCAGTGAATCGTTTCCCCTCCCCATCTATGCAATTTCTGCATAAGATAAGAATAGTTATCAAGAATTACAGATCAGTGATTTCACCTAAATTTACACATCACCCTCTGAAGATGCAACATCTTGCTGTTTAAATGTGTGTTTGTTTGTTTTTAATCAACAGCACCTATTATCATATCCAGAATTAAATAACAACAATAAGGTGCAAGAATGCAACCAGGCTACTAGCATTGAACCAACTCTTATCCCAACATTAGCAGGATATCTGAGGTAGATTAGAGCAGGGAAGGTGAACCCTTGTAAAAGCTGTGAAATAGATGATTTCTTTCTGTCATACTTTTCCAGCCCTTTTGTTTCCAGGTACCCAGTGACCTACTGCTGTCTTCTAGGTTCTGAGATCCTAACACTGCTAAATACCATGAGAATCAGGCAGACCAATGCTCTGGATCTTTTTCTTCTTTGGTATTTTCTTCAATATTTACTCATCCTCTATATTCCACTCTTTAGTCATATTCCATTTTATGGCTAGTCTGATAAAATAATTCAAGGTGAGGAGTTAATGCTTTGAAAAAATTAGATGTTTTGCCCCTCTGAGGAAGCATTTTCATTTTAACAGTGGGCTTTAATGTCTTGAATTACAGTTAATCCAGTCAGGAAGAGATTTTAGTCCAGGATTTTTTTTATGCTCCTTAAATAATATTGTATAGATTTAGGCTATCTTTTTGGTTTATATATAAGAACAAGATATATATATATACACATAGATATATGAACAAGAATATGTGTATATATATATGAACAAGAATATATATATATATATATATATAGCAACATGATGAAATAGATTCCACATGAAGAGGAGACTGCAATCAACAAGGATATATGATATGCTTCAAGGATCCAGAAAAAGTAAATTTTAAGTAATGAAGCTTGCCTGTGAACCACAGGTAAATACCAGCAGCAGACAGATGAACCAACAGTAGAAAAAGCAGATGGGGTAGGATTTTAAAAAATATTTTAGGAAACAGAAATGAATCTGTACATTTAAGTGGGCTTTGTGAACACCAGCTATAGCCACAAACCAATGGCTGTTATCCTGGAAGTGGGAAGAAGAACTTCAAGTGATGTGTCTTTTGAGTAACAGCCATTTTGAGTATAGGCAAACAATATCTGCAAGGCTCGTAATTTACACATATACACAAATGTATAAAAGGACACACATCTTTACACTACAAAACTTCAGATGTATAAATTATACATTTAGGACTTTGAACAATTTGCTCTCTTGTCATTCTGTAACTATAAGTTATTTATGATAAAAGAACACTTTTTTCTCAATAAAATCAATAGAGATAACTGAGACAAGGGTTTATTAAATTCAAGATTTACTTATTTCTATACAAATTAATGCAAAAATATAAGTGACTTCTTATTGGGGGAATCCACCTCCAATATTTCAACATGGATTCTTTCTATTTTCCCTAAGTGTTGGCCAGTCTCAGAAATAAACAGAAAGAGTACAAAGAGAGGAATTTTACAGCTGGGCTGCTGGGGGTGACATCATATATCAGTAGGTCTGTAATGTCCCCTGAGCCGCAAAACTAACAGTTTTTATTAAGAACTTTAAAAGGGGAAAGGGTGTACGAACAGGGAGTAGGTCACAAAGATCATATGCTTTAAAGGGCAATAAAGATCCCAAGGCAAAGGGCAAAGCAAAGATCACAAGGCAAAGGGCAAAATTAGAATTACTGATGAGGGTCTATGTTTGGCTGTGCACGTATTGTCTTGATAAACATCTTAAACAACAGAAGTCAGGGTTCGAGAGCAGAGAACCAGTCTGACCTCAAATTTACCAAGGCAGAATCTTTTCCCCACCCTAATAAGCCTGAGGGTACTGCAGGAGACCAGGGCGTATTCCAGTCCTTATCTCAACTGCGTAAGACAGACACTCCCAGAGCAGCTGTTTATAGACCTCCCCCAGGAATGCATTTCTTCCCCAGGGTATCAATTATTAATATTCCTTGCTGGGAAAAGAATTCAGCGATATCTCTCCTACTTGCACATCCATTTATAGGCTCTCTGCAGAAAGAAAAATATGGCTCTATTCTGCCCAACCCCACAGGCAGTCAGACCTTTGGTTGTCTTCCCTTGTTCCCTACAATTGCTGTTATTCTATTCGTTTTCAAGGTGCACTGATTTCATACTGTTCAAACACACATGTTTTACAATCAATTTGTACAACAGTGGTCCTGAGGTGACGTACATGCTCAGCTTACGAAGATAACAGGATTAAGAGATTAAAGTAAAGAAAGACAGGCATAAGAAATTATAAGAGTATTAATTTTGGGAACTGATAAATGTCCATGAAATCTTCACAATTTATGTTCAGAGACTGCAGTAAATACAGGTGTAAGAAATTATAAAAGTATTAATTTGGGGAACTGATAAATGTCCATGAAATCTTCACAATTTATGTTCCTCTGTCGTGGTTATAGCTAGTCCCTCTGTTCGGGGTCCCTGACTTCCCGCAACAACTATTTGCAATATTAAACATCCATGAAATAAATAATACTAGTTGTTAAATTACTTACAAAGAAGCTCTTCTGCATACTTTTCAGAGGAGCATTGTGAGTAAAATTTGAAATATCTTGTTACTATCCAGTAGACTAGTATAATCTTAGACACTGCTCTCTCTTTAAGCTATTTTCTTCTGGGTTTTAACCACTTTTCTAATTCTTCCTTGACAAAGGTGATAAGGTATAATTTAGCTATGAGTGTCTAGTCTACATACAGAATTCACACATTATGGTCAAAACTAACCCATCCTATCTTTTGTTTTCAAAGTAGAAATGAGGGTAGAAGATTCACGAATGCATGGAAAATCCAATATATCTTAATTAATGTGAATGGTTCCTCCAAATAAAATACTGTAGAGAAAATTATCAATTGTTAACATTGAACAATAGGGAAACTGGAGAATGGATTACCCTTTCTTCAACAGAATGGATCATGCTCTTCATAAATAAAAATAGTACAGAATTTAGGTCCAGAATTCACTGAAATAAAATAATCTCCATTTTATTTGCAACATATACTCATTAAGAACTGATTATAAGCAAGGATCTATGCTAGGACAATATGGAAATTCAAAGATAAAAAAGCTAAACTCTATTGTCAAAGACTTTACAGTCTACTGGGAAGAAAGATACATAAATGAGTAGGTGATAGAATAAAAGTTATATGATGTTCCTACCTATTTCTTATTTCAAATGCATGTATTTCTTTTACTTGAATGTCTTCTCAAGAGAAACATTAAATACTCTTAATTTGAGAGTATTATTGGAAGAAAAATCTTGCATATGACTTTAGTTTTGTAGGATTTGCCCCCTGGTATTCTGTACTAACATTTCTTTTTTTCTTTTTTGGAAATGGAGTTTCGCTCTTGTTTCCCAGGTTGTAGTGCAACGGCATGATCTCGGCTCACCACAACCTCTGCCTCCCAAGTTCAAGCGATTCTCCTGCCTCAGCCTCCCGAGTAGCTGGGATTACAGGCATGTGCCACCATGCCAGTGAATTTTGTATTTCCAGTAGAGACAGGGTTTCTCCCTGTTGATCAGGCTGGTCTCAAACTCCCGACCTCAGGTGATCTGCCCTCCTTGGCCTCCCAAAGTGCTGCAATTACAGGGGTGAGCCACAGTGCCCAGGCTCTGTATCAACATTTCTATCTGCTTTTCCCATGAACTAGGTTCTCCTTGACTCTGTGTCAATCCATTCCACTCTAACTGTTCACTAAGCTTTAGAGAAAGTCATAATGCTGAGACCTATCACTACTATCACATGTTATATATGCTTTTTGTGAGAAAGTTTGTGTCAGAGTATAGATGCCCTTCAAATTTCCTTTCATTTGAAAAATGTCGGGGCAGTGACAAATATAGAATGGCAGGAGTGTAACATGGGGGTAAATTCTATGACAAGAGTCAAATAAAGCCAGAGGCAATTGCTCCAGCTTTGAAGGCCAAGAGAACAGTATTAAAATCAATATGGTCAAAGAAAAAAGAAGTTATACTTATCTTAAAAAGAAGTAGACAACATTTTTTTCTTCCTGGCTAAACAATAAATTCCATAAGCATAAGCTACACTGCCTATCTGTTCCCCTGACCAATTTGCAGAGTATGCTGTTGCACTGTAAGTTGTACTCAAATAGCTCATTAAAGTCACATGTTATTAGTAGTTTGGGTTTACTCAGCAGATATCTCATCAATCAGATCCTAGAAATCTAGGACAGCCTACATGAGTAGGTGTGATGCTAGTGCTGCTAACAGGTTCAGGAACAGAAAATTCAGAAAAGATCAAGCAAAAACAATTAAGAAAATAAGCCTTTGGCTATAGGGTTTGGCACATAAAGTTGGATTTAAAGTTAAAATAGGAACTTGAGTTACTGAGAAGCAGATGACACTCTATTTCATGTCGATCCAAGAATAAATTGTTGAACAAAGAAAGAATGGCAAAGACAAATGTTCTACTGTTGTCCCTTTAAATATTACTTTGTTGATTTTCTGGTTCTGGTAATGGTGGAAGAATTTTTCTTGGATTAACCCTCATTCAGGCAGCAATTATGAGATCCATGTTTATGCAGTTTTTATTCCAATATGGGTGTCGAGAACATGAACGGTGGGGCAGTTAGAAATCAAAAAGAAAGGTTGGTTTTAGGGGTCAAATAGTGGAATTCGAGGATGGCAATTCAGCTAGAATTTAAGGGGAGAGATTCTGACAAAGAGGAAGCTACAGAAGGAGAGTCCTCAAATCTGCATATAAACTGCTTTCAAATCTTATATGATCTGAACCATGCATGTGGTGGGGGGCGGGCAGGAAAAGACCCCAAAATTCCCAGTAGAAAAGAGGGGATAGAAGACTGACAATGCCATACAGTTATTTCAGTAGATAATCATGGCAGAAAAGATAGTTTGGAGTTTTAAGGTGGCTTGGTAAATACATGGGGCTTATCACTGAAACTCCAGAAGGATCATGTCTTAGAGGTAAAAGTCACATTTCCATATTGAGGGATTCACTGTAGGACAATGGGAAAAACTGGAAGAGAGTCACACTACCAGAGCACAAAATCAAGCCTCCACAAGTTCAATTTAATCTCAAATTATTTACAACACACCTTCTTCAGGAGAACATAATGGAATCCAGGGTATCTACAATGAATTATCCAAAATATCTAGTATAAAAATCTAAAAAAAAATTTGATGATGGCTGTTGAGAAACAGGAAAATTTAATCTATAACAAAGAGATAAAGCAATCAGTGGAAAATGACTTTTAGATGACCCAGATCATGGAATTAGCTGATAAGCACTTTAAAGCAGCCATTATAAATATGTTCAAGGTCTTAGAGGAAAAAAATTGCCAAAACGATCGAGCAGTTGTGGAATCTCAGTGAAGAAATAATCTTTTCAAAAAATGAACATTTTAAAATTTAAAGGTTAAATATTAGAAATGAAGACTCATTTAGAGGCAAGATGGCTACCTGGATGCAACTAGGAGGAAGATCTACCACCAAGAGACCAGGACACTGTGAAGACTGGCACACTTCCAGCAGATCTTTGGAAGGAAGACATTGAGAGTGGATGGAGGGGTGACACAGGCACTGGGCTGAAATGGGAGGAAGCTGGGAACCCTGCATGGGGCTACCATGCAACGGGACTCACTCCTGGCCTCCAGTGACTCTTGGGGAAGGGGTGAAGTAAGCAGGCAAGAAGGAACCTGTCTTAATATGAACCTCTGGAATCCTGCCCATGACCTACATGGGCACCTGAGCTGGCAGGGAGAGTTGCTTAGAGAGGTAGTAGGGGCAGGATCCCAGCCTGTGTGGAGTCTAGAGTGTCTGGTGCAGAAACTACTTCAGGGGAGCGTGACCCAGGCACGGCCATCCCCCAAGGCTTGCCATGCTTTCCTAGGAGATTCTAGCCTTAGGGGAACTGTCCAACCTGAACAGAGGAGGGCAATCTTGACCATGAGATAGGGCCAATAGGACCTGAGCACATTTCTGTCTGCTGGCCTCTCTTGGAGACCCAACCTGGCAGGGCCTGCTTGCAGTGCAGCTTCAGATGCCCAAACAGGGCAGGGGCCCACAACATAGCTCTTACACTGGCTGAGTGTACCTGACCATTGAAAAGCTCTAGCAGTGTGGCCTCCACCAATATGGACCAGCCAACCAAAACCCTTCCCTGACTGCAGCCTCCCCTGTGCCACTTAGCCAACACACATTTGCCCACAGCCAAAGCCCCCATTGCTCTGCTGATGCACGTGTGTGAATGTAGGCCTCACTTCCTCTTCCCTGCTGGTGCATACATGCGTGTGCACCCTACCATGGCACTGCTGCCAGCATAAGCGCACCCACCCCCATGCTGCATGGACACCAGCAATTTTGGCCCCTACCCCATACCACCACCACCAGCAGCATGAACATGTGCACAGAGGTCACCAGCCCTGCATTTGTGGGCACCCTGCACCAACTCCTCTACCCCGACAATACCACCACTCCTTCAGCCAACTCCCAAATGGAGGCTAGAAGCCCTGGGTCTCCCAGCACTCCACCACACACAATGTGCATGTATCCTGCCACACTACCACTGCTGCTAGCACATGCAAACAAGCACAGACCCCGCTGACACCACCTGATAAATTGCTTTGACTGGTACCATCCTTCAAAATGTTGTGGTCAGTGGTCTCAGAACACCTCAGCCTCTTCAGCACAGCAGGTTCTCACCTTGAGGGGCCAGAGAACAAAGCCAGGCACCCGATACCAGCTCTCCAGAGTTAGAGCATGCAGCCCAGGAGTACTGAGCTGAACCTTGGCTCCCCACAATCCCCAAAATCTACCAGAAATGAAGTCCATCAGCTGAACTCAACTTATGCCACAACCAAAGCCCCAGGACATCAAAGAAGATAAAAGCAAAAAAACAAAACAAAACCAAACCCACCCCATTCAAAGGACAGCAACTTCAAAGACTGAAGGAACATTGGTCCATACAGATGAGAAAGAACCAATGTAAGAACTCTGGAAACTCAAAAAGCCAGTGTCTTGTTACCTACAGATGACTGCACTAATTCCCCAGCAATGATTCTAAACCAGGCTGAAATGTCTAAAATGACAGAAATGGAATTCAGAATATGGATAGGAATGAAGATCACTGACATTCAAGAGAAAGTTGAAATCCAATCCAAGGAATCCTTAGAATCTGAGGAATACAATATAATGATACAGGAGATGAAAAACAAAATGATTATTTTAAGAAAGAACCAAACAGAGCTGACAGAGCTGAAAAACTCACTTCAAGAATTTCATAATACAATTACAAGTATTAACAGAGGATTCGACCAAGTTGAGGAAAGAATCTCAGAGCTCAAAGACCTGTTCTCTAAAATAACTCACATAAAAATAAAGAAAAAACAGTAAAGAATGAACAAAACCTCTGAGAAATATGGGATTTTGTAAAGAGACCAAATCTATGACACATTGGCATCCCAGAAAGACGGACAGAAAGAGCAAGCAACTTGGAAAACATACTTTAGGATACCATCCATAAAAATTCTCCAACCTCACTCACAGAGAGGCCAAAATTAAAATGCAGGAAGTACAGAGAACCTCTGAGAAATACTACATAAGAAGACCATCACCAAGACACATAGTCATCAGATTCTCCAAGGTCAAAGTGACAGACAAAATGTCAAAGGCAGCTAGAGAGAAGGGGCAGTTTTCCTACAAAGGGAACCCCATCAGGCTAGCAGAGGACCTTTCAGCAGAAATCCTACAAGTCAGAAGACAATGGGACCTATATTCAGCATTCTTAAAAAGAATTTCCAACCAAGTATTTCATATCCAGCCAAACTAAGCTTCATAAACAAAGGAGAAATAAGATATTTTTCAGACAAGCAAATGCTAAGGGATTTCATTACCACCAGACTTGCCATACAAGAAGTCCTGAAGAGAGTACTAAACACAAAAAGAAAAGACTGTTACCAGTCACTACAAAAACACACTTAAGTACATAGACCAGTGAGTGACACTATAGAGCAACCACATATAAAAGTCTGCATAATAACCAGCTGACAACATGATGACAGGATCAGACCCACACATATCAATACTAACCTTGAATATAAACTTGCTAAACACCCCAATTAAAAGGCACAAAGTGGAAAGTTGGATAAAGAAGCAAGACCCAATACCATGCTGTCTTCAAGAGACCCATTTCACATGTAATGAAACACACAGGCTCAAATTAAAGAGATGGAGGAAAACCTACAAAGCAAATGGAAAACAGAAAAAAGCAGGGGTTGCTATTCTAATTTCAGACCAAACAGACTTTAAGAGAACAGAGATAAAAAAATACAAAGAAAAACATTACATAATGGTAAAGAGTTCAATTTGACAAGACCAAACTATCCTGAATATATAAACACCCAACACAGGTGCACCAAATTCATAAACCAAGTTCCTAGAGAGCTACAAAGAGACTTAGATAACCACACAATAATAGTGGGAGACGTCAACACTCCACTGATAATATTACACAAATCATCAAGGCAGAAAACTAACAAAGATATTCAGGACCTGAACTTGACACATGACCAAATGGACCTAATAGACATTTACAAAATACTCCACCCAAACACATAAAAATACACATTCTTCTCATCTGCACATGACACATACTCTAAAACTGACCATACAATTGGACATAAAACAATCATTGACACATTTTTTAAAATCCTACAAACTATACTTTTGAACCGCCATGCACTAAAAGTAGTAATCCATACAAATAAAAGAGCTCAAAACCATATAATTATATGGAAATTAAACAATACCATCTATGGGTCTGTCATAGATGGCTTTTATTATGTTGAAGTATGGTCCTTTTATACCCAGTTATTTTTAAGGGTTTTTTAAATCACGAAGGGATGTTGAATTTTATCAGATGTTTTTTCAGCATCAATTGAAATAATCATATGGTTTGTATCCTTCATCCTGTTGAAATGATTTATCACATTGATTGATTTGCATATGTGGAACCATCCTTGCATACCTGGAATAAATCCCACTTGGTTATGATGAATGATGTATTGTTGAATTCAGTTTGCTAGTATCTTGTTGGTGGTTTTTGCATCAATATTCGTCAGCAATATTAGCCTGCAGTTTTCTTTTTTTGAAGTGTCTTTGTCTGGTTTTGGTATCAGGATAATACTGGCCTCATAGAATGAGTTTGGAAGTATTCCTTCTCCTATATTTTTCAGAATAGTTTGAGTAGGATTGGTGTTAGTTCTTCTTTAAATGTTTGGTAGAATTCAGCAGTTAATCCATTGGTTCCCAGGCTTTTCTTTACTGGCAGACTATTTTTTTGTTGTTTGTTTTCAAAAAACTCTATGGAAGACTTTTTATTATGGCTTAAATCTCATTACTTGTTATTGATCTGTTTGGGTTTTGGATTTCTTTATGGTTCAATCTTGTTAGGTTGTATGTGTCTAGGAATGTATCCATTTCCTCTAGACTTTCCAATTTATTGCAGATAGTTGGTCATAGTAGCCAATAATGACCCTTTGAATTTTTGTAGTATCAGTTGTAAAATGTTTCCTTTTTCATCTGTGATTTCTTTATCTGGGCCTTCTCCCTTTTGTCTGGCTAACAGTTTGTCAATTTTGTTTTATTTTCAAAAATATAACTTTTGTTTTGCTGATATTTTGTATTGTTTTCTTCATTTCAAATTTATCTATTCCTGCTCCAGTCTTTATTATTTCTTTACTTTGGGTTCATTTTGTTTTTGCTTTTCCAGTTCTTTAAGATACATCCTTAGGTTATTTATTTGAAGTTTTTCTTCTTTTTTTAATGTAGGTAGTTACAGCTATAAATTTCCCTCTTAGGACTGCTTTTGCTGTGTATCATAGGTTTTGGTATGTTGTGTTTCCATTATTATTTGTTTCAAGGAATTTCTCAGTTCCCTTCTTAATTTCTTTATTGACCCACTGGTCATGCAAGAGCATACTGTTTAATTTCCATGTATTTGTATAGTTTCCAAAATTCCTCTTGTTTTTGATTTCTAGGTATAACTAAAACACTATAGAAAAAAATATAATAATCTGATAAAAAGTGGACAAAAGATTTGAATAGACATTTCTCAAAAGAAAACATACAAATGGCAAATAGGCATGTGAAATTGTCCTCAACATCATGGATCATCAGAGAAATGAAAATCAAAACTACAATGAGATATCATCTCACCACAGTTAAAATGGCTTATATCCAAAAGACGAGCAATAACAAATGCTGGCAAGGATGTGGAGAAAAGGGAAGCCTTGTACACTGTTGGTGGTAATGTAAATCAGTTCAGTCACTATGGAGAAGAGCTTGGAGGTGCTTCACAAAACTAAAAGTAGAGCCACCACATGACCCAGCTATTTCACTGTTGGATATATACCTCAAAGAAGAGAAATAAATATATGGAAGAGACATCTGTACTCCTATGTGTGTTGCAGCACTGTTCACAATATCCAAGATTTGGGACCAACCTAAGTGTCCATCAACAGATTAATAGGTAAAGAAAATGTGGAACTTATACACAATGGGGTACTATTCAGCCATAAAAAGGAAGGAGATCCTGTCATTTGCAACAACATGAATGGAACTGGAGATCATTATGTTAAGTGAAATAAGCCAGGCACAGAAATTCAAACATTGTATGCTATCGCTAATTTGTGGGGTCTAAAAATCAAAACATTTGAACACATGGAGATAGAGAGTAGAAGGAGGGTTACCAGAGGCTGGGAAGGGTACTGGGGGGTAGGGGAAGGGGAGAGGTGATAATGGTTAATAGGCACCAAAAAAATAGTTTGAAAGAATGAATAATACCTAGTGTTTGATAGCACAACAGGGAGTCTACTATCAAGATAATTTAATCATACATTTAAAAATAACTAAAAGAGTATAATTAATTGGATGGTTTGTATAACAAAAGATAAATGCTTGAGGGGGTGGATCTCCTATTTTCCATGATGTGATTATTATGTATTGCATGCCTGTATGTAAATATCTCATGTACTCCATAAGTATATACATCTACTATGTACTCACAAAAGTTAAAAATTAAAAAATATTAAAAATATTAAAATAAAATAAAAGTTGGCCAGGCATGGTGGCTCACGCCTGTAATCCCAGCACTTTGGGAGGCCAAGGCAGGCAGATCACCTGAGGTCGGGAGTTTGAGACCAGCCCGACCAACATGGAGAAATCCCATTTCTACTAAAAATACAAAATTAGTGGGGTGTGGTGGTACACACTTGTAATCCCAGCTCCTTGGGAGGCTGAGGCAGGAGAATCGCTTGAACCTGGGAGGCAGAGGTTGTGGTGAGCCAAGATCGCGCCATTGCACTCCAGCCTGGGCAACAAGAGCAAAACTCCGTCTTAAAAATAAAATAAAATAAAATAAAAGATGAAAAAAAGAAAAATTATTATTACTTGGAGGCCAGCAGAAATCAAAAACAAAGAAATGAAAACTCCATTGGATGAGATTAACAGCCAACTGAGAATAATAGAAGTGAGGGTAAGTGAGCTTGAAGATATGTCAATCAAAGTTACTCATATGAAGAACAAAGAGGAAGGAAGACTGACACAAAAATGAAGAGAGTATTTATAACTTCTAATACATTATAAAGCGTTTAAAATACATGAAATTAGACTCTTGGAGGAGAACACAGAAATAATGGAGCATAAAAATATTGTTAATATAAAAGGTTAAACATTTCCAAATTTAGTAAAATATGAGAAACAACTAGCCAACAAACAAACAAATAAACAAAATAACCAATCATTAATTTACAGAGCAAAGAAGCTTAGCAAACACAAAGTAGGATAAATTCAAAGAAAACCACATTTAGACATATCACAGTCAAACTATGAAAAGACAAAGACAAAGACATAATATTGAAATCAGCAGTGAAATGACAGATAGCTTATAGGAAAAGATTTAAAAAGACAATAGAGACTGAAAGAAACTGGAATCACATCTTGAAAGTGCTAAAAAAAGACATTTTTAGATAAACAGAAGCTGAGAAAATTTGTTACTAGAATATCGAAGCTACAAGAAATGCTAAAGGAAGTTATTCAGTCTGAGGAAAATTATAGATGAAAACTCTAATCTACCTGGAGAAAGCAAAGTCATCAGGAATGATGAACATGTAGGTAAATTTTAAAAAATATTCTCCCACTACTTGATATTTTTAAAAGCCAACTGACTAAAGTAAAAACCATTGCATTGTTCTGTTCATGACATATGTAGATATAAAACAGATGACAATAATAGCACAAAGAGTGGTGGGTATATAAACTTCTACCCTTCAAGGTGCTTATTTTTTATTTGAATTGGTAAAATATTTACTCTATACTATGCTATGATAAAGATGCATTGTTTAATTCTTAGAGAAACTACTGAAAATAATACAAAGAGGTATAAATAAAAATCAATAGAGGAAATATTATAAAATGGAATAATAAAAATTATTAGATTGAGCCAAAGGAAAGCTTTTAATTGGAAGGTATTGCTTAGTCTACTTATATTTCATATAATTATTGATACGGTTAGGTTTAAATTATCATCTTGCTAGCTGTTCTGCATTTTTTTCCTCTCTGTTTCTCCTTTATTGTTCCCACTTGGATTAATGCAATGATTTTTTTTACATGAAAAAGCAAGACACAACTATATGCTACCTTAGCTTTAAGTATAAAGATGTTTTCATATCAAAAGTTTAAAAAATGTAAAAATATATACAATACAAATGGTATGTATAAGAAAGCTGAATTGATTAAAATAATATCAGGCAAAATAGAATTCAAGAAAAAGAGGATTATTGAAGAAAATAAATACATTTATCCTGATAAAAGTGTCAATTCATCCAGAAGACAAAAAAATTCCATAATGTATGTATGTAGACCTAATAAAAGAGCTTCAACATACCAAAGCAAAATCTGACAGAACTAAGGAGAAAATAGATACATGTACCATCATGGTTGGATATAGTAACATTCTTCTCTCAGTAAGTGAGAGACCATCTAAATAAAAAATTAGTGAGTATATGAACAATCTGAAAATAAAAAGAGCTGGTTCTTTGTAAAGACTGATAAACTAGATAAAATCTAATGTATACCAATGAACAAATGAAAGAGCAAATACAAATTATAAGTATCAAGAATTAATGTAGGGATATTATTCCAGATTTTACACACATTAAAAGGATACTTAGGGAATATTACGAACAACTTTATGCCAAAAAATTGACAAATTAGATGATATGAACTAATTATTTCAATGACACAAATTGCCAAAACCGATGTAAAAACTATAAAAATCCCTATTAACATGACATTTACAAAAGAAATGGAATGTGTAATAAAAGTACTTACACACACACACACACACACACACATACACACAACCCCTATATCACAGTTCTTGGTGATGAATTCTGTGAAACATTTAAGAAGAAAATAACATTCATCTTACGTGAAAGTTTTAAGAAAATAAAGGAGGAAGGAACCCTTCCTAATGTGTTTTATGAGGCTAGGATAATACAACTACCAAAATATGAGAAAGGCATTAAAGGAACAAAAAATAAAAAACCAGTATCTTTCATATCGCCACACACACAGAATTTTTTTTTTTTTTTTTTAAGATAAGGATCTTGAAATCCTGGGCTCAAGTGATCCTCCCACTTCAGCCTCCCAAGTGGCTGGGACTAGAGGTGTGTACCCCTATGCCTGGCCCAGAGGTTTCTTATAATAATTTTTCAGGTTGCCTATGCTAGAATATCTGGGAATTATTTAAAGGAATGTATTACCTAATACCAAACTAAACAAGATTCAGAATTGATGGCTGTATAAAAATTATCTCATGTAAAAATAAAATGTTATCATATTGCTAGCCTCAAAACTTGGTCCTTATAAGCGCCTTTTGATAAATGATCTTGAGTAAAGGACTCACATAGCAAAAGCCCCCTTACTTAGGTTTGCTTGTTACCAAGCAGAAGCAGGATATTTAAAAAATAATAGTGTTTAACAAGCATCTAGCACATTTTCTTTGCAAGTATTTTTATATACCTCATCACACAGTTTTCATTAATACCTTTTTTCTTCTGGGAAATATGCATGCATAAAATGCATAGACTGTAAATGGGTAGTTTAATAAATAATTATAAAGGAAAGCTCATACATTTACACTCAGGCAAAGAAACTGCAAGCATCAGAAGCCTCTCACTAGGGTCTCCCTCAGCAAAAGTTCATCTTTCTTCCCAGAGTTGGCACTATTCTGAATTTTGATAATTATTTTCTTTATTGTTTTACTACCCATGTTTGTACTCCTTAGCAATATAAATTAGTTTTGTCTGGTTTTTGAATTCTTTCCTATCTTTTTATTTTGAAAAATCTCAAACCTATAAACAAGTAGCAAAATAGTACAATGAACTTTTTCATATTCTTCACCTAGATTCCCACATTTTCTTTATATCGAGAGATGGAAATACATATGTACTTTATTCGCTGAGCCATGTGAAAATATGGCAAGCACTGGTTTTGAACTTTGTATGAACAGACTTATACTATACATATTATTTTGTGTCTCTTTTTCTTTTTATTGTTATAATATTTGTTGAGATTGATTCCTGCCCACCCCCACCCCTGCTCAAAAAAGCAACGTAGGGCTAGTGGTTTTCATGAAGGGGGATATATTTTCTGGAGGATCTGGATAATTTAAAATTATAATATCGAATCTAGAGCTTGGATCTAAGGATTATTCCTGAATGAACCCTTTTTCAGAGGCAATTTCATGATACATAGGTATCAACTGGAAAGAAAACCAATGATACGTATTTAGAGAGTTACACCCTACAGGCCAGGATGTAAACTTGGATTAGGATTGTAATCCCCAATGCTTTGGGAGGCCAAGGCAGGCAGATCACATGAGGCCAGGAGTTGGAGGCCTGCTTGGTCAACATGGCAAAACTCCCTCTCTACCAAAAATACAAAAAAATTAACCGGGTGCGGTGGCGGGCGCCTGTTATCTTAACTACTCTGGTGTCTGAGGCACGAGAATCACTTGAGCCTGGGAGGTGGAGGTTGCCCTAAGCTGAGATTGCGCCACTGCGCTCCAGCCTGGGCGACAGAGTGCTGACTCTGTCTCAAAAACAACAAAACAAAACAAAGAAAGAAACGGATTTAATAATCTAAGTCATACTTCCGGTTGGTATAATACCTGTTAATTTGTTTACTAAGGAGGGTGAATGATTCATCTTAAAAATGGATGTTTCTTAAAAACTAAGACTCAACTACAGAAAAATGGATGAAAAATTTGCATAAAATGCATTAAGTGGGACCAAATGGTCAATCAATAATGGCTCTAGCCACGGTTGCCTGGAGATATTAACAATGTTACACTGGGAACGAAATGATGCTACACAAATGGAGACTTCTCCTAAGAGGGAAAGGATTCTTCAAACCAAAGCCTAGAGCAGCATAATAAACTACACCCAGATGCCACAAAGTTAAGTTAGTTGTTCCTAGCAAAAGAAACTCAGAGCTCTCAGGTTGTAGAGAGAGAAATTCCATATTGATCTTTCATTGGCACCAATGAATAAAGACTTAATTTTGAGCAAAGTTACCTGCAAAGACCAAGATTTGGTTATTGGGGCGTGAAGCAAGAAGAGCCACTTGAGAGCAGGCAAAATGATGATGAAATATGTTTTTTGAATATATTCTATGTGCCAGGCTGTAGTCCAAGTATTTTATAAGCATTAACTCATTTCATCCCTTGAAGTGGGTATTATTTTTGTTTTATCATCTGCATTTTACAGGTTAGGAATTTGAGACTCAGAGATTAAGTAACTGGGACATATCGCCCTAGCATATAAGACACCTACTAAGGCAAGACTGGACAAGAATATCCAGAAACCACATTGATAATTTTCAGACTTTTTAGGGAAAAGCCACTGGGAATGGATAGCATAGGAGCTGTGTTAGATTTGTAGCTATGTCAATACATTTAATAGTAGTTTTCAATTGTTGTAATTTCATTATAACAAATTACCATGACAAACTTTTTTTTTTTTTTTTTGAGATGGTGTCTCACTATGTTGCCCAGACTGGCCTTGAACTCTGGAGTTCAAGTGATTCTTCCACCTCAGTCTCCCAAGTCATTGGGACTACAGTTGCATGTCATCATGCCCTGTGACAATCATTTATTATCTCAAGACTTCTGTAGATCCACAATCCAGGTCGGCTCAACTATGTTCTCTGCTTTGGTTGTTACAAAGCCAGAATCAAGGTGTCAGAAAGCCTGGGATCTTATGTGGAGGCTCTGGGAGAGAATCTGCTTCTAAGCTCATTCAGGTTGTTGGCAGAATTCAGTTCCATAATGTTGTAGAACTGAGGTCTTGTTTCCTAGCTGGCTGTTGACTGGCACCATTCTTTGCTCCTTGAAACTATGCACCTTCTTTGCCTCATGGCTTCCTCCATCTTCAAAGCTAACAACAGTGTATTGACTCCTTCTTGTGAGTTGAATGGTCCTGACTTCCCTCTCTGCCTTTCTCTTCTGCCACTAGTCAGGAAAAACTCTTCACTTTAAGACCTATTTTCTGATTGGGTTGGGCCCACACAGAAAATCTCAGATCTTAAGGTCAAATGACATGGACATTTAATTACATTAGCAAAATTTCTTCACAATGGTGTCTGGGTTAGTGTTTCATTGCCCGGAGTCAAGAAGCTGGAGAGAGTACCTTTAGAATTCTGCCTACCATAACTTTGTTTCTGGTTACTTAAATATTTCAGCACAAGGTAAAATAGAGGTGATAGAAGTAGATATGGAAATGAGAGGAGTGCTGACTACAATTAATATTCAATTTTTATTTCAATTTTAAAAAGTATGCTCTTGCCAAAAATAGAGAGCAGTCACAAAGAAAGGGATATTCTAATTAAACACCTTTAGGGATAGACACTTTTCTTACTTCTTTCATTTAATTCTTCTAATACTAACTTCATAGGCATGCAGTGGAGCCAATGAAATCACTAATTCAATCAGTTAATATTCAATTTTTAGTGCTTACTTTAATCTCTGTGCATATAGGCTGTGATAGCTGAGGTGCACAGGGATTGTAAAGCTGTGATAAACACCTCATTGCTCTCTATTCAGAGTCTTACAGGTCTAGATCAAAGTGTTGGTTGGCCTGAACTCTTATCTAAGGACTTTGAGACAGCGTCGGCTTCCAACCTCTTTTGGGTTGTTGGTTGAATTCAGCTCCTTGTGGCCATAGGGCTGAGGTCTCTGTTTCTTTGTTGGTTGTCAACTGGGAGCCTCTCTCAGTTCCTTAAGGCCATCTGGATTCCTCATCACATTGTTCCCTCCATCTTCAAACCTATGATGGTGCATTGAGTGCATCTCTTGTTTCAGATTATTCTGACTTTTCCTTCTGCTACATCTCTTTGGCTCCAGCCAGAGAAAAATTGCTCTGCTTCTAAGGGTTCATGTGATTAAATTGAGCCCACCTGAATAATCCAGGACACTCTCTCTGTTTCAAACTCTGTAGTCTTAATTATGTCTGTAAAGTTCTTTTGTGATGTAATATAGTCATGGGATACAGGGGTTAGAGCATAGACATCTTTGGGGGCCATTACATTCCCAAAGTGATGGAATATGAAGCTGGGAAGAGAAGCTGGAGTAATATTCTGAAGCTCAAATGTCTTGCTAGGAAGTCTATAAGTCATTCTCTAGACTCAAGAGCATTATATTATTGAAGAATTTTGATCTCTAAGAAAAGATGACTGGGAGCACTGTAGAGAAGTTAGGCTGGAGAAAGACGATGGGACCCAGTTTGAAAATTATTGCATAATCCAGGTAAGAAATGTTGAAGACTTGGGCCATTTCATGTGTGGTGGGGAAAGGGTCTTGTTTTCTTTATACTTGGTTAATTTTTCACCTGGAAGTCCTACTAAAGCTTCAGATTTCACAGTTGATGTTATCTCCTAAAAAAACACTCTCAAGTATGTTCTCTCCCAATACCCTACAAAATACTCTTCACATTTTATGATGATTACTTATTTAATTGTGCATCTTCCCTGCTAGGTTTCCTTTGCCTATCGTCCCTGCTTCCATTTTAGATTCGTGAAAAGAGTTATTAGTTCTGGCCCATTCATTTCTGTGTATTTGGCATTAAATAATTTATATCGCATGAAAGTTACTAAGCAATTTGGTTTCCAGCCTGGGTGTTTGGGTATAGGACTAAGTTATGAACTGAAGTAGGAAATACACTCCTTATGCTTCATCTCCTTCCTAATGGAAAACATTGGGCTTGCGTTGATTCCATTGCTGAAACACTTTTAAACTTTGTATGAACTTTAAAGCCAGCAGAGGACTGAATGTCTTAAGTGATGACACTGACTTCTACGACACACATTGAATTTACCATGTTTTTCTTAACCCAATTTGTCTTGTGAGATGGCATGTGTGTGCGTTTGTACGTTTAAAGCCATTGTGTTTGTCCATCTGCAGTGAGAACTGGTATACATTAATGAAGCATTTTGCAATAGAAGTCACTATTTTTGTATATTTCTAATGATAAGGTCTAAACTGGAAGGATTATCTTATGATGGAAAGGTTTTTATAGTTGCATCAATACTTAATTTAGCAATAGTTGTTCAGGTAGCTTTTTTGAGCTGACACTACTCAGAGGAAGACCTCACTCTGTCATTATCAGATATGGGCCTGACCAACTGGCAAAGAGAATAACAATCAGGGAATGTATTGATTTCCTTTAGCAAGTTGAAGACATTACCATCATTAGTTCTAAGGCTTTGGATCATTTAGGAAGGTTTGGGCTCCTTGAACAAGTTCCCTGTAACTCCCTTCAGTTTGTCACCTTATTAACAAAGTTTTTCTTTTTTTATTTTTCCTTTTGAACTGTAAGAGCAACTGTATAATCTAATATAAATGTTTTATGAAATAGTATTGTCAACCACTGATGTTTTACAGAAATGCACACTGGGTGGTATAATTATTTAAAGTTTAAAATGTGCTGAACAGAACTCTGTTTTAATAAGCATTTCAGAAGTTGAATAGACTGAAGTTCAAAGGACAAATGCTTTTTAAACAAAATTATTCATTTCATTTCCCATGTTTGAAATGAGTAGTTTAAAGCTGCTATTCAAGCTATAAAGGATTCCCTTTGTCTTAATTGTTAATACAATTAACTGCAGTGTAATATCTGCTGGTTTGAACAATAATATTATACATTAATGAGGTTTATGCTAATTTTTATCCTCAGACATCAATTTTCCAGATAAAAGCACACACAAATTTTGCATTTTTCCTTTAATGTAAATTCACATAAATATTTGTTTACTCTGCTTAGTATCCATATTATCTAATATATGCGCACATTATAATCAGTTTAAAATTTTTTCTTTTAGTGAATCTAGTTTATTTCAGGAGCACCATGAGGACAGTAATTTTTGAGCAAGATCAATGGTTTCTCTTCTGCTATATGGCAGATACTTAGAATATATGCTAGTACAGACGGTTTGCCTGTTTGGAAATGAGACATCTGAGGTGGAGTTTGAGATAGTCTCAGGAAAAGATGAAGGTGGAGGAAGCCAGCAAAATAGTGCTGGAGTTAGAGTAGCTATAAAGAGAATGAATGAGACACAGTCATACTAGAACTTTCCTGTATTTATTCTTATATAAAAAAAATTTAAAAAATTATTGTAAATTTAAAAAATTTATTTGGTCAATAACAATTGTACATAATTATGGGGCACAATGTGATGTTTTGATAGATATATACAATGTGAAATGATGAAATCAAGCTAATTAATATATCCATCATCTCACTTGTCATTTTTTGGTAAGACATGAAGTTTTCTCTCTTAACAACTTCAAAATATACATTATTATTAACTACAGTCACCATGCTTTGCAATATACCTCAAAAACTTATTTCTTCTAACTGAAAGTTTGTACCTTTTGACCAACATTGGAAAATCTCCCCTTTAAACATGCTAACAAATTCTTTTGGAAATTAGCTTGAAATTTTAACACAGATCAGTTTAATACATTCTAATTAGTGCCACTGAAGCTTGATGGGAAGATACTCAGTTAAAAATTGCAATTAATGCTAATAATCTGTTCAAAAATAGATTGAACAGGAGAAAAAACATCAGAGGTTGCAGAGATACAGAGTGAAAAAAAAATCCTTGAATCTCCAGGCGAAAACATGGTGAGGAAAAATACCAAAATAACATAATTGTGAGAATCCCATATGAACTGTTTGGTCACATGGAGGATATGAGTGATACTTTCAATACTCATCACACAAGTGGGCACATTGGCAAAACAAATCTTAATGGGGACTCGAATTTTCAAGAGATATGTCTAAAGTCTCAGTGTTCTGAAAGCAGAGCATATGATGAATTCTTGACTTGCCTAACAATTTTACCTTATCGGCAACTGAGGAAGCAATGAAGGAAAGCTTTCTCTGAAATTAGGATTGCAAAGAATATGCATTGTGTATGAGGTATTGTGATTTCAGCAAAACATATAGCAAAAATGATTTAATCTACAAAAGTGGATTAAATGCTAAAATATGGATACGGAATACTATAAAAGTAGGTTCATATTCATAACTTGTTTAATTACTGAATGCAAAGTCTTGATTGGTGGATCATTGTTAACCTAAAAAAGGTCTCTAGTGCCTTGCGACAAAACCCTATATTTACTTCTGTTCCTTTCTATATATTGAGCAATTATCTGGATCAAGACACAATAGTTTTGCTTGTAGAATTTGCTGATGATTCTATTCTGAGAAAGAGAACAGGTAAGATGAATAAAAGACTCAAGATTCAAACTCATATATAGGCTGGAAGAATGCCCCCAAAGTAATAAGATGAAATTTAATGTGAGTAATGATTAAGTTCTATACATTGATTTAAACATAGAAACATTCATAGATTTTCCACTGTACAATTCATAATGGTGAATGGCTTAGTATCATAGCATTATTATGAAAAAAACTTAGCCTTTTATTGCACTGCCAACTCAACATGGGCCAACAGTATGATACGGCAGCCAGAAAAGCAAATGACTATGTTGGGTTGAGTTAAAGGAAGCACAAAGTACAAGAAAAGGGAATCAGATCATTCCAAAAGCACTCTGTTAAGTTTTTGTGCTGCTTATTTTTATTGATGAACTGCTAATGTCCAGAAGGGAAGGCCTGGGTAATATCATGTCACATGAGAAAAGATGGAACAAACTAGGGCTATTGATTCCAGAAAAGAAGAACTTAAAAGGGATAAAAAAAAGACTGTCTATTTATTTTAAGAACTATCTTGTGGAAGAAGGATTAGGCTTCCTCTGTACATTTAGTACCTAGCACAGCCTGATACACAGTAGATACCAAAAAAAAAGTTGTTAAAATTCATTCATTGAAATATTATTTTCTTATATAGCAGGTATTATTTTAAGTACTTGGTATACAGCATTGAGCAAAACAGACATAGTCCTTGTCCTGTAGAACTTATATTCTAATGAGAGGAGAGAGAAGATAAACTGAACAGATAGCTACATAATGTAATGCTAGACAGAGAGTGGTTAAAAGCGAGGGCTCTGGAACTGGACTGCCTGGTTTCAAATCTTTGCTCAGGCTTACCAGCTCTGTGTGACCTTATACAAGTTATCTACTCTTTCTGTAACTCAATTTTCTCATATGTAAAATTGAGATATTAATAGTGCCTACCTCAAAGAGTTCTGTGAGGGTTAAATGAGGCACTCCATGTAAAGTTCTGTGGACAGTGTCTGGCATAAAGTAAGTATTCCGTAATAACCATTATTGTTATAGTTATAAACATTCTGAAGAAGGAAAAGCACGGTAAGGGGACAGATCAAAGAATGGGAAAAGAACATCATTCCAGAGAATTGTGTGTAGAAGATACATGAAGACAGATTGGAATTATGACGTGTCATAGTTCTACACCATTTCACATGTTCATCTTCCCCCATTTGTCCTCCTCTCCTTTATTTGCCTGGATGATCTCTGTTTACCTTTTGAAACCAAGCTCAGATAGCACCTCACCTAGAAGGCTGAATTGATCCCCTTTTCTACTAGAGCTGGCTATTCTCTCTTCCACGCTACTTTTATTTTTTAAAATTTATCACAAGGTATTCTATTAAAATGTATGAGAAGGTCTAAGGCATAATGGTTAAGATCTCAGGTTTTGGAGTCAGACAGAACTGAGTTTGAATTACCAATCCATCACTTACTGACTGTTTGACCTTGAATAACCACTATATCTCTCCAAACCTTGGTTTTCTCATTTGTAAATTTGGGATAATAATATATACTATATAAGGTATTTTTAATAATTAAATGAGAAAATGTATTCAAGAAGCAGTACAGGGTTTTAATCCCAGCTCTATCCCTTAGATATGTGAATTTGGGCAAGCCATTCAACCTCTCAAATTCTTAATCTGCAAATGGGAGAACTAATCCTTTCTTCTGGAGTTATTGTAAGAATTAAAAAATGTATATAAAGTGCCTGGAACATAGTAGGCTCTGAATATATGCTTGTCAAATTGAGTTTGATTGGCAATCAGAGCTTTTAGAAAGAGTTGCCTTTTGAAGCTGTAAGTTCCTTGTTATATTATGAGGTGGTCATAGTAGATGGCAATATCCTGGAGATGTTGTACAGGGGATTCCTGCAATGGCATAGTGGATGGATGGGGTCAGTACTTCCCAAACTTTGATCCATGGACCAGCTGCAGCAACCCCATCAAGCCTAATTTAATAGGTCTGGGATGAGAACCACCAATCTAGGTGACTACTAAATTGCCTCCAACTCAAAGGTTAATGATTCTGTAAATTAGAATTTAGTTCATAAGTTATGGACTTCATTAATTTCATCACATGCACTCCTCTCTGTATCCTTTGTACCCAGGCTTCCACTTTTTGCACCGACGCATATTATTAAATGGTTTCTTAACTACAATAAGCCCAAGAAAAGTGATTTTCATTTATCTTCATTTATTTATTTATGCATTAAGTTTAAGTAGAGTCAGACATTCAAGAATCATGTTTTCATGCTGTGTGAGCTAATTGGTTAATCTTAGTTTAAGTTTTCTCATTATTCAATATCCTTCCTTTTTACTTAAAGCTGTGTTATCATTGCCAAAGCTTTTCCGAGGCATCTTCTTGAATTTGAAGTTGCAGAATTACAAGTTACCAAAGTCAATCATGACACAGGCGTAGAAGGTAAGAGAACTTACATGACCTTGGGCAAACACCGTTGTCCTGCTGTGTGTCAACTTCCTCATCTGCAAAATGGGAAGAGGAAAGTGCAGATAAGGCTTATAAAGCTTTTTAAATATGAGGAAGTGTCATCTACTTTGTGATTTTCATTAATTTCGATATTACAGATTTTTTTCTGAATTTTTGCATCTGGATTCATTTATTATTTTTAAAGATTTGCATATTTTAAAAATGTTTCAAATACCTAAATATCAAGGTACAGAGATGTTAATACATGGTAGAAATTTACTTGTGTTTGATACTAATGTACAAAAGACATAATGAAGGAAATCTAGCTAGGAAATTAGGAAAAAGGAGAGGGAAGTTGAATTGGGGAAAGAAAGGTTTTTTCAACAGTGTGGACTCCTCATTGAAAATATTAGGGGAACAAGCTGAAGTTTTGAACTCTTCTACCTGGGAAAATATTTTAGAAATATTTATTTTCCAATTTGTATGTATTTTGGGTGTTGTGGCTCCTTATGGTTTCTTTTCCTTTATTTCATCTAAAGAAAAAAAGAAGGGATACATGTGCAGAACGTGCAGGCTTATTACATAGGTATACAAGTGCCACAGTGGTTTGCTGCACTATTGACCCATCCTCTAAGTTTTCTCCCCTCACCCCCCACCCTGCAACAGGGCCTGATGTGTGTTATTTCCCTCTCTGTGTCCATGAGTTCTCATTGTTCAGCTCCCACTTATGAGTGACAACATGTGGTGTTTGGTTTTCTGTTCCTGTGTTAGTTTGCTGAGGATGATGGCTTCCAGCTTCATCCATGTCCCTGTAAAGGACATGATCTCATTCTTATTTTTGGCTGCATAGTATTCCATGGTATATTTATATACCATATTTTCTTTACCCAGTCTATCATTGATGGGCATTTGGGTTGGTTCCATGTCTTTGCTATGGTGAATAGTGCTGCAATAAACATATGTGTGCATGTGTCTTTACAGTACAATGATTAATAATCCTTTGGGTATATACCCAGTAATGGGATTGCTGGGTTAAATGACATTTCTGGTTCTAGATCCTCGAGGAATTGCCATACTGTCTTCCACAATAGTTGAACTAATTTACATTTCCGCCAACAGTATAAAAGTGGTCCTATTTCTCTACAGCCTCACCAGCATCTATTGTTTCCTGACTTTTTAATAATTGACATTCTGACTGGCATGAGATGGTATCTCACTGTGGTTCTGATTTGCATTTCTCTGATGATCAGTGATGTTGAGCTTTTCTTCATATGTTTGTTGGCCATGTAAATGCCTTCTTTTGAGAAGTGTCTGTTCATATCCTTTGTCCACTTTTTGATGGGGTTGTTTGTTTTTTCTTGTAAATATGCTTAAATTCCTTGTAAATTCTGGCTGCATATTAGACCTTTGTCAGATGGGGAGAATGCAAAAATTTTCTCCTATTCTGTAGGTTGCCTGTTTACTCTGATGATAGTTTCTTTCACTGTGCAGAAGCTCTTTAGTTTAATTAGACCTCGTTTGTCAATTTTGGCTTTTGTTGCAATTGCTTTTGGTGTTTTTGTCATGAAGTCTTCGACCGTGTATAACTTCTTTTCATGTCCTCACAACATGGACATGTATGAGCCAATTATGATAATGTGGTTGTTATCAGGGTCTTAGAGAATCTATTTTGAAGGAATTCAAAGCAGACTTGAAAAGTATCTTTTTATACTCCCTTTTAATGTCTTTGTAAAAAATATTTGAGGATCAGGAAATATCTGGGTTTTAAATAAAAGGAGCTATAAACATACTGAGTTTTATTATAACTGACAAATCCTATTAGGTATTTATAACTCAACTCTTGTTTCTTTCTATTTTAATTTTTAGTATTTCTTTGTCCTACAGGAAAGACACTCCTGGTTATATTTTGACAAGTCACCTTTTTTATCTCATTTTTCTGCATTACTTAGTTGCAGAGAGTGGATACAATTCAACAAGGTTAAGAGAGATAATCTCTTGCTAAAAGTAACTAATTCTGCATTATTTCCAATTATGCAAAGAATTGAATAGAACAGTAAATCAGAATTGTTCCATACTTTGGAAGAAGTACTTAATTTTAACTGAATGTCAAATCGTTAAAGGTAACAAAGATGGAGTGTATGCAGAAGCACTTGTTAAAGAGTTATGATTCTATTCTAATTATACCAATTTATTTTTTTAATGAAAGTATTCGCCTATAATTATTTTGATAAATTCTCTTAACACCCTCCTCCTTCTTTGCTCCGCAGTTAGTATCCCACTGGTAGCTAGTGTAGGCAATTGCCAGAATTACCTTTATATTTAGTCTATAAGAAGTTTATAATTTTGCAAGTGACCACTTAAGTGATGAGAACATTCCCAGGTCCCTTGAGGAGTTATCTAGTTACTTGGCTTTGAAGTTTTTTGACCCATAAGAGGTCATGCAAGGAGACTCCACTTATAAATTTCTATGCATGTATGATATCCTTTTAGCTTGTTCTTGCTGCTGAATTTTGATTGCATAAACTTTATACTCCTGGTCTTTGAATGAGTAGGTTAAAGTCTATTTTATACAGAGGTATACGTAGCTGAAGTAGTCACCGTGTCACTTAATGTTTCAGTTTCTAGGGATAAAGTTATTTATTTGTTTATGCATTTAAGTATTTATGAAACTCATATGATTCCTGACTATTTCAGCTACTCAAATGTAACTGTTTATTCTGCTTCCAGAAGTAAATGTTGCCTTGAATCAATATAACACTCTTTTGTTTAGTGTCTTGCCCAGTGCTCTCAGAAACTGCTTGGATAGTACAATCCATATACATATTTTAGCATCTTATCCCTAATAATTATACAGCATCTTTGTTATATATTTTGCTGAAATCAAAATACTTTATGTGTGTGCAATACATATTCTTGACAACTCTACTTCCAGAGAAATCCTTTTCTTCATTGCTTCTTCAATGAAGAATGACTAGAAGGTAAAATTGTTAGGCAAGTCAAGAATTCATCATATGCTCTGCTTTCAGACTACTGAGACGCATAGTTCTTGAAATTCAAGTCCCCATTAAGGTTTGTTTTGCCAATGCACCAGTTAGCTGTGTGATAAATATTCAAAGTATCCTCCATATATCCTCCAGGTGGACAAACAAGTCATATGGAATTCGCAAGATAATGATATTTTGGTATTTCTCCTCACTATGCTTTTGCCTCAAGATTCACGGATTGGTTTGCTCTGTAACTTTGCAACATCTGATGTGCTTTCTATTTTTGAATAGATTATTACCATTAATTGCTGTTTTTCATTGACTATGTTCCCAAGTCTCAGTGACACTTAGTCAACTTTATTTAACCTCTTTGTGTGAGAATTTCAAGCTACTTTCATTCACTACCCATACTGTTGAAATTGTGATAAAACATCTAAGGGTAAAACTATGGGTCACAAGTATCTTTCCTATCATTTCCCCATGATGATTATTGAGATAATTTTCCAGTTTTTTTTGGCTTTGTTTTCTGTATTTTCATAATCAGATTCAGGCACATATTTTTTGTTGTTGTTATTTTATTTTAGATTCAGGGGTACACGTACACATTTGTTACATGGATATATTGTGTAATGGTGAGGTTGGGGCTTCTAGTGTAACTATCACCCAAATATTGAATATTGTACCCAACAGGTAATTTTTCAACCCTCACTTCCTCTCACCCTCTCCCATTTTTGAGTCCCCAGTGTCTATTAGTTCCATTTTTTTTATATCCATGTATAGCCATTGTTTAGCTCCCACTTATAAGTAAGAACATGTGGTATCTGATTTTCTGTTTATGAATTATTTTACTTAAGATAATGACCTTCAGCTTCATCCATGTTGCTACAAAGGACATGATTTTGTTCTTTTTTATGGTTGCATAGTATATCACGGCATATATATATATATATATATATATCTCACATTTCCTTTATCCAATCAACTATTGATGGGCACTTAGGTTGGTTCCATGACTTTGTTTTGGTGAATAGCACTGTAATAAACATACAAGTGCAGGTGTCTTTTTGATAAAATGATTTCCTTTGGGTAGATACCCAGTAGTGGGATTGGTGGGTCAAATGATAGTTCTGTTTTTAGTTCTTTGAGAAATCTCCATACTGTTTTCCATAGGGGTTGAACTAATTTACATTCCCACCAACAGTGTATAAGTGTTCCCTTTTTTACACATCCTCATCAACACGTGTTTTTTTTTTCTTTCTTTTTAATAGTGTATTTATAACAACCATTCTGACTTGTGTGAGATGGTATTGCATTGTGGTTTTGATTTGCATTTCTCCAATGATTAGTGATGATTGAGCTTTTTTTCATACGCTTGTCGGCTGCATGTATGTCTTCTTTTAAGAAGTTCTGTTCATTTCCTTTGCTCGTTCTTTTAATGGGGTTGTTTGCTTTTTGCTTGTTGATTTGTTTAAGTTCCTTATTAATTCTGAGTTTTAGACCTTTGTCAGATACATAGCTTGCAAATATTTTCTCCCATTCTGTGGGCTGTCTTGTTCACTATGTTGATAGTTTCTTTTGCTGTGCAAAAGCGCTTTGTTTAATTATTAGGTTGGTACAAAAGTAATCACGGTTTTTACCATTAAAAGTAATGAGCCCAACCACAATTACTTTTGCACCAACCTAATAGGTCCCACTTGTCAATTTTTGTTTTTGTTGCAATTGCTTTTGGACATTTAATCATGAAATATTTACCAAAGCCTATGTATGAAACAGCATTTCCTAGGTTTTCTTCTAGGGTTTTAATAGTTTTAGGTCTTGCATTTAGGTCTTTAATCCAGTTGGAGTTGATTTTTGTGTATGGTAAAGGAAGGGGTCCATTTTCAATCTTCTGCATCTAACTAGCTAGTTATCCCATCACCATTTATTGAAAAGGAATCCTTTCCCCATTGTTCGTTATTGCCAACTTTTTCAAAGATCAGATGGCTGTAGGTGTGTAGCTTTACTTATGTGTTCTCTAACCTGTTCCATTGGTCTATGTGTCTTTTGTATGACCAGGGTACTATTTTTATTAGAAGTGGTGTGTGTGTGTTTGTGCACACACACACATATATACATGGTTTATTTCACATGCATACTTAATAGACTAAGAATCTCATTACTTTCCTGTAAAGATGTCAGCTTTAAATTTTGCCAGTTTTGGCAACAGTTTTCACACAGCTGTATCTGCTTCCTATTTGCAAGGTATAAAGAAAAGAAATTTTAAAGTTTTGTTTTGAAATCTAAATGGAAGAGGGGCTTATTAACAAGGTATCTTTTTTTTATATGTGAAAAGCCAAGCATGCTCATTCTACTAAAGAGCAAACAGGCGGTGATGGCTCAAGCCTGTAATCCCAGCACTTTGGGAGGCCGAGATGGAAGCGGATCACGAGGTCAGGAGGTCGAGACCATCCTGGCGAACCTAGTGAAACCCGTCTACCAGAAACTCTCACTCTTGAGGCCCAGAGATGGCTGAGAGCCTATGATCCCAGCTACTCGGGAGGCTGAGGCAGAGAGAATGGCGTGAACCGGGGCCCGGGCTTTTACAGTGAGCTGAGATCCGACCACTGCACTTCAGCCTGGGCTACACAGAGAAATGAGACTCCATCTCCAAAAAGAGCAAACAATTTTAGTCACACTGTAGCTGCATTATGTAAATCAACATTTTATAATGGGAGCAACCACAACAATTCTTGTGACGTCCAATTTTTGTGATGTGCAAATCAGGGTTTGGAAAAAGGAGGAGGAAACTCATGACTACGTGTGGGTATTCGGCTCTGAAGTTTGATTAAACTTTTCAGAAATTTGAGAGTATCTCAGGCCAGCCACTGATGTCTCACAAGGTTTGGCATTTAACAACACAGACACACACACACACACACACACACACGCACTCATGCACACACACAGAAAACAGACTGGAGGAAACCCCCGTAGAGACAGTTCTAACATCAGTAGACAACCCTCTCCTCCATGCAGTCATAAGGTCCTGTTTATTGCATCCATCAAGAGAACCATGCTGAGATTGACAATCCTTCCTGCCATGCGTCCTATTTCACCTCCTATTTGATACAAAGAAGAATTTTGCAGGGCACTAACTTGGGATTCTGATATCTGCTTTACTCTGATTCAGAGGAAAATCAATTTTCAAAAATATGTTTGTAATGGCTACCGACTTGCCAATGCATTTGCTGAGCTAGAAGTTTTCAGCTCTTTGAAACTTTATCTCCCATGTGCTCCAAGGACTACCCCAGCATCATAACACCTCTTTAAGTGTGGCACAGCAGGCAGGCTAGTACGCAATACAGGCAACATAAGGCTCCTCTCACCTGCCTCACAATGGAAGGGGTTTTAAGGTAAAGTCAGAAGGAAAATCATTTGTTATGCTAAATGGGCCTTCCCTTTATTCTCCTTAGTAGCAATGAGAAATTCTGGGCGGATATATAGGGGGAAAGGACATTTAAGCCTGCACCTGCAACAGAAATGCAATTTCCCTGCTTTCCAATGGATTTTACTCACCATTGAGCTAATTCTGTTTGTGACCCTGATGGATTTTGAACAACAATTACAGGAAGCCCAAAGGACCCCCCTCAATGCATTATAAAACCAGGTGTAGGAATGAACTGTTCCAATGAGTAATGCAGTTACATGTCTATGCTAAGGTGTTCCAACACAGCTTTGAAGTCTTTAATCATAAATCACATTCACAAGCTTCCGTCTATGTCTGTAGCATGCATATAGTGCTGCTACATTACCACTGAACTTGGAATAAAAGTCTGTTCTTGTGGAGATTATCATAGGACACAGAGATTATTCTGCTACCGACAGGAAAGGAAGCATGCTAAAAATGCATGAGCTGTAGAACTGGTGAACTTGCCATGACCTGGAACATCAGAAATACACTGACTGCCTTGAGAGAGGAGCCTTTTTGAATTGTGGTTCTATGAGAAGCAATAGCACATAGAGTTGGAAGAGTGGGACTACAGGAAATGAATTTAGAAACGAGACCAGAGAATCTTTAATGTCTCTCACAGCATTCAGATTTTCTAAGTTAAAAGTTATAAAGACTAATACTGCTCACCCAGAAACTCAGAAGAATAATTAGGGAGTGGAACCTGAGCGAGGGGACCAAATGGAAAGTGGATTACATGATATAAAGTGAAGCGCTAGGGGCAACTAGAAGGCAGTGGGAAGGGAGGTCTGTGGCAGCCCGAGAAAGATTCCACTGTCTGGAAGGGAAGAGGAATATAGATTTCAAGGAATTCAGTCTACTGTACATGTCCTTTGGCCATCTCTTTTCCTTTCTTCATGAGATACTTCTGACATGCCACAAGAAGAGGAAGTCTCCATGGCGAGTTCTCCCGAGTCTCACCATGGATCTTCCATTTCTTGTAAGGCTTTTAAATTAAGGCAAGGATTTATTCTGCATGACGCCGGAACTCCTTTTTTTACTCAAAGAGATGGCCTGTTAAGAACAGTTTGGGCACAGTGGGAAGAAGTTGGACTGTAGCTCCCTAGGCTCGCCATTAATGGATAAATTGAATGCTTCCATTTGGGGCACGTAAGACAGGGAGTATTTGGAGTCTTTTGTTAGAAATACATTTAAATGAAAGATCTGTTAAATGCTTTTAAATGACAATATTTCATTTCTTTGTGTCCACAACCAGGTGCTCCATAGAGTTCCAAGTCACTCTATATTAATTTGCAATTACGTGCAACTCCCTTGTCTCTCTGCAGTCTCTTTCTGACATATGCACCTAAAGAGGCTCTGAGGGGGGTTTGAGGAAGCTAATGACCAGCCAGGAGGACATATTTACACTATGCAGACAAATGAGAAAGAGTCAGTGTAAAAGTCAGTGATAGAACACTTGCAGTGAACTAAAAGTCACTTGTCGTGTAATGCAGGAATATTTGCTTACAAGTTTCTTTTAAGGACGAATAGAAGCACTGTGAATTTGGGCAATATTTTATGTATGCTTTATCTTGATCTCAGACATAATTTTTTTCAACATAAAATTTCAATCCTAACTATCTTCAAAGCTCCAACCTCACAGCTCAAGTCCAGGTTTTATTATTTTTTTAAGAAGCAGTTTTATGTATCATCAGTGTTAATGAAAACATTATGTTCAATTCTTAAGTTGAATTGTGGATTTGAAATATGAAGTTCTCAGAACCATATGCTCATGTTCAAAACCGATGTCTTTGTAGCTATGCCTATTCAGAGCATGAAGATATATAGAAGTAAATGCACATTTGAATGTGCAGGTTATATTTTATCATTAAGGCCGATTATTTATAGAAGCAGAGCAAGCAGAGCACTGTCAGAACGGCTTTAAATAAAACAAACAAGCAACTGCAGAAAGGTATGGTTTGCAACAGGAACGCTTGCCATAGGATCCTTTATCTTTAGTAGAAAGAGCTGGTCGTGGCTGCTCCTGCAAGCAGAGCACTTTAAAGCAGTTGGACAAAATGCTGCAGGAGGGATGCAGCTGGTCTCTTCCTCTCTGGAGAGAAGATGGATTCCTTTGAGGGAGACTCAGCTGGCTAGGAAGCCTCCAATGCACTAGCAAGCTCAGTTCTCCCTGGTAACCATACAGTATTTTCCAGAAACCGTATTTTCCAATAGCCTTGAATAATAGAAACTTTCTAAGCTGTCTGGAAAATATAATCTGCTCCTGGAAAGGAGTAGTAAATGCCTTTCAGATCTAGATAAAACATGTGGCTAAAATATTTTTAAAGTAATGATGATTTGTGCAGCAGATAATAGTACAGTGTTCTGACTACAAAGAATCTAGACTCTGTCACTTCGTGGCTGTATGAATGTATGCAAGTGTCTTAACTAACTTAATTGAGCCTCAGTTTCCTCATCTGTAAAATGGCAATAAATAATGGCATCTTTGCTTATTTTTAGAGAAATGCTAATTCATAAATAAATGGCCTTTTCCCCTAAGTTTAGAGAAAATCTCTTTAATATTCTTGTTGCTAGTGACTCAGTCCTACTATCTATTATAGAACTTATAAGCTCTTGTCAATGAAATTGTTTAATCTGCTGGGTGAGCCACTTTTGGTAGGTCCAGATTTAGGTGCAATAAATGTTTAGACATTCTGAACAACTGTGCCTGTTTCAGTCTTCACTTTCCCTTTAAGTTTTGCACCTGACACTGCAATCCTCATATTTTTGTTGATCCAATTCTCCAATTTCTTGTTGCCCAGAATATCACTGTTTATATGGTCCATCACGTTCCAATTCTAGAGAACCTATTCTCTTCTTTGCCAAAGATTGTCTTTTGCCAGGTATAGAATATTTTTGGCCTGACTGGATAATCTTTGTGCTTATTTATAAACCATAATGCTGGCTATAATTATTTTCATATTTCACAAAGAGTACTAGCTGCCTAACTAATATCCATTCTCTCTTTCTTAGTTGATAACATAACCTAATATTATTCCGGATGGCCCTGGAGAGGTAAGTGAGAGATGGGATGCAATTTTAAGGAACTCTCCTTAAGAAATAGCTAGCATTTGGTATATATATTCTTTCCCTTCCCATTTCCTGCTTCCTGATGATTACGGGGACATAATGGCTGGAGCCCCAGTAACCATATTGAACAATGAGGTAATCTTGCATATGGAAGCCACTGCAAAAGATGATGAATTATAAACATAAAAACTCATACTTTGTGACCTTGGAGTTACAATGATCATCTCTGAATTGCCTACCTTGGAATGACTTTTATGTTAGAAAAAACTGAATTTTAAAATTTGTTTAAGCCCCTGTTCTTTAAGGTCTTGGTTGCTGTTTCTAGATAATACAGGACACTTTCCTGAGCATGTGTTCTGAGTCCACAGCCAACCTAGTAATATTCTAGTAGTGGCTATATTGGTTATACGGAGAAAAGATGCAGAAAAGATATTATAAATATTGATGGGTCACTGTTGACAGTGAAGTTTATGTTTTCAGGGCAAATATCCTGTCCTTTTCCCCCAAAACATTTAATTCAAATGAAAAATACTATGAATTTAGACCACAGATTTTATTGAGACAATTTCTCTAGAAGGGTGCCAATGGATCAGGACCAGAAATTGAAAGCCTTTGTGTTGGTATTCTGTATTTCTATGACTCCCAAATAATACCACTACCAAACTTTAAAAAGCATAAACTCAGGGATTAAAATAAAACTATAATCTTGAACTGAAATTTTACTCAAATACAATGCGGCACAATTCTCAAAATTGAGATTAACAAATGCCCTTGTCTACATTTTTCCCCCTCTACCAGTGTTTTTTGATCTTCTAGGCCTAATCTTCTTTTAATGTTTTAGATTTGAAATAAATATAGATTCACAGGAAGGTGCAAAGATAGAGTAAAGAAATCCCATGTACCCTCCACTCAGTTTCCTCCCAATGACCACATCCTAAGTACCTATAGCACAATATCAAAATCAGGAAATTGACTTCGGTATAATATATGTATTTAGTGCTATGTCAGTTAATCATATGTGTAGATTTGTGTACCTACCATCACAATCAAGATATGGAACTATTCCATCACCACAAAGATCTTTCTCATGTTACCCCTTTAGAGTTATACCCACCTCTCCCTTATACCATCCATTTCATCTTTAACCCTTAGAAAGTAGTAATCTGTGTTTTCCATCTCTAGAATTTTTTTAATTTTCAGAATGTTATATAAAGAGAATCAAGGTTTTGACCTTATGAAACTGGCCTTCTGCAGTCAGCCATTGCTCTTTTAGATTCATTCAGGCTATTGTGTGTATCAATAGTTTGTTTCTTTCTATGGCTAAGTGGTAGTCCATGCCATGGATATCCTATGGTTTATTTAAGCCATTCACACCTTGAAGCATATGCCCATTGTTTCTAGTTTTGGGTTATTATAAATAAAAATGCTATGAACAAAGGTGTACAGGTTTTTGTGCAGACATCAGTTTTCCTTTCTCTGGGATAAATGCTCAGGAGTACAATTGCTGGGTTGTATGACAGTTTTATGTTTAGTTTTTTTAAGAAACCACCAAACTATATTCCAGAGTAGATGTACCACTTTATAATTCCTCCAATGGCCTTCTGGTCAACCATCTTTCCTTTCCTTGGGTCCTAAGGTTCTTAGCCAGTCTGGCTTTTTTCTCCTCACTTTTCAGAGTCTTCTTATGTTTGTCTTACATATAATCCCCAAGATTTACTAGTTGTACTTAGCAGGAGGAATAGGAAATAGTACATCTACTCCATGTTACCGGAAGTGGAAGTTTTCTCTTTATTTTCTCTTGATGAACACAAAAATCTCACACTCTTTTTCAATGTTATATGAAATTTCAAAATACATTAACTCATAAAGAAATAAATTAACTTTTGCCAGGTATAAAAATATTAAAAAGTTAAGACATTTCTGTTTTGTTTTCAAATTAACACACCAAACTTTTTCCTTCACTGATATTTATATATGCCACCCACCTCCTTGAGACTCATTGTCTCATACATTTTCAAAATTTTTGAGTTTTAATTTCTAATCCCCCTGCTTTTATTTCCAGCCATGTCACCATTCTCTAGTTGGGGTGCTCTTTTGGTACTAGTGACCTGTTGTGAACCAAGGCTCCGAAGTCAGTGTCAGATTTTTGGCCCAGTTTTCTCAGAACAAAGATGTTTAATTTCAGATAAGGTCAGATAAGCATTAGATAAGCATCCACACATTTAATCAATGCTTACTTGAACCAGCAGCCTTCATCAAAATTTTGAGGCCTGCCCATCAAAAGAGATTTGCTTTTATCAGTATTTGGCTTGATTCCAACTAACCTGCTAACCCTATTGCTTTGAAAAAAAAATTGCACCAGTTCAGAAGCATCAGGCTTGGAATGAGTGTAAGGGTCTTTTATATATAGTTTGAGAATATTTTATTACACTATACCACTTGCCAAATGTAACTATAAAGGGCTATTAGATGAGGTTCAATTTCCGCATAGCTCTATATAAAGGAGACAAGATTTTTTCCCCCTCTTCTCTTGGAGAGGAATATATTTATATTTTCTCTAAAATTTATTGATTTTTCCTGTGGAATGTTTGAGATCATTGTATGAATCTTCAACTGCAGTAGAAACATAAAACATTTTATAAGTGGTGTTTTCATCATGAAAGCTGTAGTTACACACAAACACACCCTTTATGCATATATTTTTTATTGGTTTTGTGGTTAGTTGATTCTAAAGAATAGCAAGAAAGGAATATGATATTGGAAACAATCAAATAAAAAAGAATAGAAAGTCAAACAATTTCCAAATGATTATTTTATTAGATTTTGTTTGATTATTAAATTTATCCTCATTTTCAGACCAAAATAGTCACTTAAAGTTTGATGTATTTTTGTGTATTTATTTTTATTGTATATTTTTGGTAAACTCCTTGACATCTTTTCTTTTAGGGAAGGTGGATGTCCAGTATGCCACATACAAGGCAAAAGAGAGCATTTTCTTTGTGTTACCAATTTCGATCAATTTTTAGGCTGTGGAGCTTTGTGTGTCTTTTTTTCTTTTGGAAGCCTGCGTTTTTCTTCTGACAATTTGTGAGTGCTTTTTCTAAAATAATGATAATAATTCAAAACAAATAGCCAAACCCCTAAAAAGTGGCTTTCTTTTTCTTTTACATCTCCTATTCTCCTTCAGCAGACAAAAATTCAGTTAGTTTTGTGAAATGCAGTATCTAGTCTCCCCTGCTTTTTTAAGGCAAAAGATAAACTTCAATGTCTTGAAGCTGACAATGTGGATTCAGCTTCATTCATCTACACTCGGATTGTAAAGTATTCCTCATCCTCCTTTTAACCTGCATGCATGCAGTACTGTGTGGTAAAAGTACAAACCCAGGCTCCATTGTCATCTTCAGTTGCATAGGTCAGGCTGATTTTTAGGATGAAACACAACTGCAAAACCTTGTCTCTCTTCTTGGGAAAAAATCAGTCATTCCACTCAGCACTAGCTGAAATACAGAAAAGCAAATTGTAGCATTGCTTGGGAAGAGATAACTTTTTTCTCCCTCTTATTGCCCTCCCCCCTTTCCCTTGTTCCCTCCACCTCCTCCTATTCTTCTTCCTCAATTAAGTAAATCATTTATTTTTCTCTTTTTTAAGATGGCTAATGTAATGGTTTCTCTGAAGTCAGTGTTTATATAGCTAACCAACGGTGCTGTCGCTAACAGCTGCTGCTACTGTACCAAGATTTTCAGTGTGGTGTGCTTTCAGTATCTGTGCACACTGTTCTGTTCCAGGTTTGTTGAAAGATTGGAAATGCCCAGTGGTAATCTCAGGTATCATCCCGGTGGCCACAGATCAGCCTTGGTTCTTCAGCTTCTTCAGTTATACTGCTGCCCATGGAGCAAGGGCTGTGTTTTGTTTTGAATTTCTGACCCTTAGTCAATACTTCTGTAATCATCAGCCTAGTTGTTACTAATTTCAGTACATCTTTCTTTCTTTCTTTTTTTCTTTGGAGACAGAGTCTTGCTCTATCCTGCAGGCTGGAGTGCAGTGGTGTTATCTTGGCTCACTGCAACCTCTGCCTCCCGGGTTCAAGTGATTGATTCTCCTGCCTCAGCCTCCTGAGTAGCTGGGATTACTGGTGCCTGCCACCACGCCTGGTTAATTTTTGTATTTTTTGTAGAGATGGGGTTTCACCATATTGGCCAGGCTGGTCTCGAACTCCTGACCTCAGGTGATCCGCCCTCCTCGGCCTTCCAAAGCACTGGGATTTCATGCGTGAGCCACCGCACCCAGCCTCATCTTTCTTAAATGGTGTACATAAGTTCCCTATCAGTTCAGCAGCACCACTACCTATGCTTTCTATATGATTCTCAATCTAGCAATGTGGTAGAGGAAAGACTTACTATATTCTACTATTGGTTGCATCAGGAGTATATCTGGGTATGCATTCTTCTAGCCTCCCTTTGATCCTTGGACAATTATAGTCTACGCTTCCCAGCAATCTTCTCTTAACTCATTCAGATAATCCACCACGTCATTCATAGTCTGACTTGTTCATCTGGGATTTGGAGGTTTGCTGAATGCCATTTATATGAATACCATTTATGTATGTGGTAAACTCTCCACCAATAATAAGGGCAATATCACCGAACACAGAATCTGTGTCTTCACAAACCTATGGATATTCTCATTCCCTATGTTCTCCATCAACAAAAGGTAAGATACTGAATTTCAAAATGTGACGTAAGTCTTCCACTAAACCTATGGTCTCCAATAAAACCTGACACTCAGTATAATTTTTCAATACAATATCCTTGCTCAGAAAGAGTTTAGAGGCTTCTATGTACTTTAGAAATTCATCAATCAACATTTCCCCCAATGTGCTAACTGCCATTAGGTCATCCTCTTGCATTCCTCCAGACCTACTTGTGATTTGGAAAATCCTTAATAGGGAGACTGATCTCATCTAGATGCTGCACTTTTCAGGGGACATTTCAAAGAGTTAGGCAGAGTAAAGACCAAAGGTCATTGAATTGGATCTTATCAAAAGTGCTCTTATATGTGATTTCATCTGATACACCTTTTGCTGTCAGACCAGAGCTGCCAGAGTCAATTTTTGAACTGAAGGGTAATAGTACTTGGTAATATTTTTCACAATTTCCATCAAAGCATCATATGCAGCACTTCTCAGGTTGTTCTGTTGGTCAGCAGAAGCTGTCTGGGGTCTCCACGAGCTTCTGAAATATGAGGATAACCAGGAAGTAGCAGTGTCTGCCTGGCCATCACTTAGGAAGTTTCATAAGCAGCTTCAGCGAGACTGGAAAAAGCCCAGCATGCATTTGAAGACATTCTGGGTTCATCATTCAGGCCTTCCATCAGACTTTGTGGCAGGGCAGCCAAGTAGACACCCGTGATGGCAGCTTCATGAAGCAGCTTTCAAAATCTGCCCTCGGTCTGTATACTTGTATATTAAAAGACCTCTTACACAGGGGTTTTTGATTAATTCTGCTAAGATAAACATTGCATGTATGACTAGGAGTTGTAGCTTTTTGGGTTTCTGTTCTTCCAAGATACAGGCAAAAGCCATCATAGTAGTATCCTGGTATGACTAATTGGGGTTCTTGAATGTTCTTTAACAGAAAGAAGTACATGTGGGACAATGTCATCTTCACATCACGTGGTCAGGAACTTCATCATTTTTATCACTTTTTGCTAGTGTCTTTGTAATAATTGGAACCACAATTATAGAGCCCCCTTGGCACAGAACTCGCTGTGTGCTATGGGGGCCTTCTTTGTTCTGCTGCCTCTTAAGCTTTAATGATGAAATCTATTTTTTATCACAGACACTGGACCAGAATTTTATTCCTTATAGAACCACTTCATCAAAGTCACTATTCATTACTTCATTTGTGACCACAAAAAGAGCAGGACTCATGTATGTATCCACGTACTGATAATATAGGGACATTTTCTTGACCAGATTCTGTAATGTACCCACTCATACCTAATTATCTTGATAATAGTTTGCTCCATAGATGACCTGCAAAATAAATTGCCTTTCAGACTCTTCGTCAAAGTTTCCTTTGGTGAACTCCAGTAGTTCAGGAGTGCCTTAGTAGCCACTAACTTCACATTACTATTAGGACCTCCAGTCTCTTTCGATTTATCCTGTAGCTGCTCCCTGAAAATTTCTTGGCAGATGTAACAAATTGCATCCAATGTTGACTTTTCCATGTACTCTAGGCTGCTGGGGATGGGACATTAGCTACCAGCTAAAGAATGAGTTCTGATGACTGGTTTACTGGGGTCTCTGCACAAACAGTATCAGCCATCATAGTGACGAAGAACTAAGCTGGTAGGTTTCTGTGCCCAAAGTCCACACAACAGTTCTCAGCTTGTTTGTCAAACAGTAGCATTAACGGCAAACCTTTCTGCTGATGTTGTGCCTTGAAGTTAAGATTCTTCGATGTCAAAGAGTTATTGATTTGTAGACCAGCTGCAACCCTGCAAGTCTTGCTGTTTTCTGAATTTTCTGGCATCTGGGGAGTTCCAGAAGGACTCTTGGCAAGTTCAACCATCACACACTCCAGGAACTTCTAGGCGGCTTCTAGTTTAAGCAGAGGTTGGGATGTGGTTTTCACTTTGGTTCAGCTTCAGGGTGATTTTGATAGCAGCAGCTTTTCCCCAGGTAACCCTTGGCCTCTCAGGCGAGAGCCCTTACGAGGGATACGGGTTGGGAGTTGAATGGCAATGGAGAGTATGAAGAGGATAAAAGTCACCACAGGTTCATTCATGTGCTCCTTCTTGGTAGTGCTCTATCACCCTTTTTGCCCCACTCTCTCCCTCTTTCCTTCCTGCTTTGCTGTTGACAGTGGCAGCTGCTCCTCCGTTGAAGACAAAGCAGGAAAATTAGGGGCAGCTCAGAGCACGGCTGTAGCTTGATTGGTGAGTAGAGAAAGAAGACAAAGAGGCAGTGAGTGAATAGCTGCCAGAAAGGAGGGAGGGATTCGCTAATCTTTTGATTACAGAAACTAAAAGCTAAATCATGAATACCAGGGGTCATTAAAATGACATACAAATTGCGATAGAGTGTGCATGAATACCAATGCTCAGTTCATTGTCTTGGCCAAGTGCCCAAGTAGGTGATGATATCTTATAACCCCAATGATTTCCTTAAAATAAGTTACATTATAAAATATCAGCCTGCCGTTCACCCAGAGTTTCTTTATGCCAACCTATGTGAGAGAATCAAAGTTTCATTATTAAGTGCTTTGAGATTCAGACAAGTGATAGGCACTTTAAAATCTGCTGTTTATTTGGTACTAAAGATCGTAGATGAGACTTTTCAGCCAGAAGTGCACAAATGTGCAACACAACCATTAGCAGTGTCATCTGCAATATATGGAAGTAAAATGATTGACCGGTTTAAAGCTAAGTCTTAGACTCATCTAGCATAGACCCAAAAGACAGGGGAGGTAACTACACGCATTAAAACGTCGTGTAAGTACACATTCAACTAGAGGTCAAGCTTACAAGGGCAGAATAACTTTAGGAGAAAAAAATAAAATCATTTTAGTTTGCTTTCAAATTGTCAAAATTTAGTGGCTAGCCATTCTGGTATATCAGCCTGGTATAACTAGCCAGGAGCATAAATAATCCAGCAGATAGGGCTGGATGCAACATAGCTCAAGAGCTTCATCCTGGAAGGGGTAGATGATGCTGGTATAGCCAAGAGGTAAAAGTCAGAAAGCAGGTTCTAAAGGTACTTTCTTAAGGAAACCTTTGACAAATTGGGAAAAAATAGACAGGAAATGGGTTCAGGACAATAGAGCTAGGAACATGTTTTACACTAGACACAGGCAAGCAGATACACACCTGAGTTTGTATTTTGTGGACAGAAATGACTTGTAAGGTTTGTGCTGGGAAGCAGAGAGGAGCACAGTCTTTCAGAAAAAGCTTTCCAATTTGTGTTTGCAGCTAATGGTGGCAGAGAAGTTACGGTTACTTATGATCCTAGACTTGCAAATTGTGTTTCCTAGCCTTGGCAAGAAAGTCGGTGGAGCTGGTGAGTACTTTTCATAAAGTAGTGGATCTGGGCTGAGTGCAGTGGCTCACGCCTGTAATCCCAGCACTTTGGGAGGCCGAGGCGGGCAGATCACCTAAGGTCAGTGGTTCGAGACCAGCCTGGCCAACATGGTGAAACCCTGTCTCTACTAAAAATACAAAAATTAGCTGAGCATGGTGGTGCATGCCTATAATCCCAGCTACTCATGAGGCTGAGGCAGGAGAATCGCTTGAACTTGGGAGGCAGAGGTTGCAGTGAGCAGAAATCATGCCACTGCACTCTAGCCTGGGTGACAGAGCGAGACTCCATCTAAAAAAAAAAAAAAAAAAAAATCAGTGGATCTGATCTATGCTCTCTCCTCCATAATTTTAGAGAATGTCCAAATAGCTACCCCTGGAAAGTCACAAACTAAACGTGAAATGTGCAGTATTAATCTGGAAGTATTAATAACTGCATTACCTTTCTAATACTTATTTTCTAAAACCTACTTTAAAATTCTGAAATAAAATTTATAGATACTATAACCTACTGTCACACACTATTCAAGGGGAGAAAGGAACAATACAATGTTCTATCAATAATATAAAAGGTAAATGAAAAGAAAGTAATGTATATCTAAATATACAAGTAGTCAGTCAAAACCACTTCGAAGACATAATAAAATAGATGCTTATAACTACAGGTAAAAATCATTATGACATGACAGCTACCAAGGTTTACTTTGTAGGTGCCAAATACCTAAATACCCAAATACTGTAAGTGTAATTGCTGTTTATGACATGATTTCCTCTAAATTATTTTTAAAAAAGGAAAAAGAAGCTTATTAAGTTTCAGACAAAACAAAGAATAATATTTCCTCAAATTATAGTGTAAAAAAATTTTCAACTACATGAATGTGTGTTTGGACATTTGAAAGTGATTTAACAAATATTTATTGAGCACTCATTAAGTGCCAGGCACTGTCTTAGATACTTGGAATAGAATAGTGAACAAGACAGGCAAGCATCCCTGCCCTCAGGGAGCTTACAGACTAGCTGGGAGTGGAGTGGGAGGAAGAGAGACAATAAACACAGAAAACCAAAACCAATTAAATAGCATATTGAAAGGCGATTCCTCAAGGATCTAGAACTAGATGTACCATATGACCCAGCCATCCCATTACTGGGGATATACCCAAAGGATTATAAATCATGCTGCTATAAAGACACATGCACACGTATGTTTATTGCGGCACTATTCACAATAGCAAAGACTTGGAATCAACCCAAATGTCCATCAGTGACAGACTAGATTAAGAAAATGTGGCACATATACACCATGGAATACTATGCAGCCATAAAAAAGGATGAGTTTGTGTCCTTTGTAGGGACATGGATGCAGCTGGAAACCATCATTCTTAGCAAACTATCACAAGAACAGAAAACCAAACACCGCATGTTCTCACTCATAGGTAGGAACTGAACAATGAGATCACTTGGACTCGGGAAGGGGAACATCACACACCGGGGCCTATCATGGGGAGGGGGGAGGGGGGAGGGATTGCATTGGGAGTTATACCTGATGTAAATGACGAGTTGATGGGTGCTGACGAGTTGATGGGTGCAGCACACTAACATGGCACAAGTATACATATGTAACAAACCTGCATGTTATGCACATGTACCCTGGAACTTAAAGTATAATAATAATAATAAATAAATAAATAAATAAATAAATAAATAAAAAAGAAAGGTATTAAGTGTCTTGGGAAAAAATTGAGCAGGGTAACTATTGGAATTGCCAAGGAGTGCTAGGTGGCTCGAATTTGAAATGACAGTGGTTTTGACAGGCCTCATTGAGAAGGTGATATCTGCAGAAAATCTCGAAAGAGCTGAAGAAGTTAACCATGAATTCTAGGCAGAGAGAACAGCCAGTGCAAAGGCTGTAATGAGGGCTCATGCCTGGTTAAGGTGCAGCAAGGGAGCCAGTCTAGCCAAAATCAAGAGTATGAAGTGGGCAGTAGCAGGACATGAGGTCAGAGAGGTAGTGGGAGGCAGCAATATCTTGTAGGACTTTGTAGACCACTTTAGGAATTTCACTCTGAATGGGAAGCCATTGCAGAGTTTTAAGCAGAGTAGTGACATGATATCTTATTTATGATTTAAATAGATGCTATGTTGGGAATAGTTGGGGATGGGGTTGGGGCTGGACAAGGATGGAATCAGGGAGTCTAGTTGGGAGGATATCATAGTCCAGGCAAGAAATGATTGTGGCTAGATCAGGGTTTTATCACTGAAGATGGTGAGAAATAGCTGAGTTTTGTATACGTTTCAAAGAGCCAATAGAATTTACTGATGAATTGGATGGAGTATGATAGAAAGAGGGTGATGGAAAATGATTTCCAAATTTTTAGCCTGAAAAAGATTCTGCATGGTGAAAGTTCCTATTTACTGAGATGGGAAATCTTGCAACTTTTGTGGGGTGAAAGAAGAGGAATATCAAGTTCAGTTTTGAAGATGTCAAGTTTGAAATGTTTATTAGACATTTAAGTGGAGATGTTGAGTAGGCAGTTGGAAATACAAGTATGATATTCAGAAGAAAGTTATGAACTAAAGTTAAAAACTTGGTAGGCTTAGCTATATCTCTGGTATTTAAAACTATTTATTGGGTAAGCTCACCATTAATGGGGGTAAAAATGGACCTGCACATTTGGCACTGTAGCCGGTTTCCCCAGAAGGCATTTTCAACTCCGTCAACAGGGGTCAAGGGAAATCCACACAAATCTTCAAAAGTAATTATTCTCCTCCTCCAAATGGAATTAATAGGCCTTGTGCACTGGGAATCAGATCACACCTTTTCTTGACTTCTACCCCATCATTAGAGTAAAACAAGAAGCCTGAATACTGGGAATGATGTTCAGCTTCTCCAGGTGTTCTTAACACCATCAAAGTCAAGAGTGAGACCCCATACTGGGGCGAAGACCCTGCTTCCTCTAGACATTTTACTTTCCATAATCAGGAATCAAGATGGGATTTGAGCACGGCAAATAACACCTGGCTTTCCCTGTAATTATCGACTCCATAGACATTGTCATTCACTAGTCTTTGTCATTTCTACTGACTTCAATTTTTCCATAATCTCAATTTCATTATAATCACTTGTCTGCATACTCCCACAACCCCCATGTCATGAAACAGTTCTTTTGAACTTCTAGATGGGGAAATTTGCCACTTACTGAGAAGAAAAAGACTCTAGTTTTTGTGGGATGGATGAAGAGGTGTATCAAGTTCAATGCAGGAGTGTCTTCTATATTTCAGGAAATCTATAATCTCTGGTCTCTGTTCACTAAATGTCAGTAGGGTCCTCCAATCATTATGGCAACAAAAATTCCCCCATATATTATTAAATGTCCCATGGGGAAGCCATGCCCTCCTTGTTGAGAATTGCTGCTCTATTTTACACAAAATATTATTGTTTCTAAAGTGTTGAGTGAAACAGTATGTATTCACTCAGAGTATCGTTAAAATTTTCAGAATTTTCCCTTCTGGCTCACAAGATCTATAAAGATAGACCCGTTTTTGTATTTCAATTTTGACAATTCTCTCAAATAACCCATAAAATCACCACCAATTATTTTCAGATTTAGTTATTCTGTCTTTAAAATGAAAATAGCATTTTCAAGAGCACCACTTATGTACTGATGCTGGAAAGATGAGGACAGTATATAATATGCCTGAACTTTTCAGAACGTAAGATGTTACCTAACTCCTATTAATAATTATTTTAAGACAAAGCTGGAAAATATACTGGATATAGAAAATAAAGAAGATGTGTAGATGATGACATTATTAAGCTTATAAAAATTTGTTTTCCTATATAAAGAACAGTTCTACTGCAGGAACAAATACCTTCCAGTATCATTGAGAAGGAAAATATGGCCATCCTACATACTGGCAATTTAAGAGACTGTAGAGGATTAAAGGGGATTTGCCACAAGGTGCTGAGTGATTTTGACCAGATTTAGGCAACCATTTTGCAAAATGCATAGCTCTTCAACTAATTCTAAGTGCTTAAAGAAACAGAATTTACATCCTCTTGAATCTAAAGTGTCATCATCATCACCATCTTAATATTTATTGAGTGCCCACTGGGTACCTAATACTATGCTAATTTTTCAAGTCAGTATTTTTGCAGTCTTTGTGGATTGTAATCTCATGACTGAGACATCCACTTAGAAATTAAAAAAAAAATTTCTCTGTGGTATCATGAAAGGTAGCAGAATTTTGGCTTTATAGTAAGAAGTTTTAAACAGGTATAATGAAAGGACCCCTGGGCACAGATCTCCTGCCATCCAACTAAGAAACCTCCCTACGGGATGTCTGCTTGAATGAATTCCTGGTCCTTAGAGTCAGAGAAAGATCTTTATGATCATTAAATTAGATTGACAGACACTGCCTTGAGACAATGGCAGGGGTTCTTACTGAGCACCTGTAGATCACAATGTAGTTAGAAGTGAATACCCTTATACATGGATATCATTTCCAAAACCTGACACTGTATTTGCATAGCATATATGTGTAGTAAATTTAAAAAATTGAAAACTGTAATTCAGTTGTAAAATATCCACCCCGTAATCCAACTCCAAAACACTGTCTGTGCTATCTCTAGGATAGGGTACTGCAGAATAAGGTTATTTCTGAACAGCTTCAGAGTCAGACAGTTATATAAGCTGTACCCCAACATTCTGGCTTCAATTTCAGTACATTTTGAAAGGCCAAATGCAAAGTCTGACTGCTGGCAAGTCTTAATACTTCTGCCAGTAAATGATGCTGAATCTTTCAAACAGCAAAGTGTTATTTTGATCTCTTTTCACTGCCTCTCAGTTCTTCCCTGGCCTCTGGCAGTAAAAGATAATCACTTCTGGGAGCAATTAATTCACCTAGAGCTTTTCTTTAAATTCGCTGTATTTGTTACGACAAGATGTGCAACTCAAAATAATAAAATGAATGAAATCCTTGATTTACATGGTAGGTGAGCCGGAGTTAGATTGAATAGACATTAAGAGTACCATTATTTCTGATCTGAGGGAGACACCCTTTTGCACAGTGGCCAATTGTTAATCTTCTAGGTGTCTCTGGGTTCTGGGTAGCACAGCTACCTGAGCTATGTCTTTTGAATACAGAGTTACTTCCTTTCCAAAACATGTCATGCCATTCTTGAAGGGGCTTCAGCCATTCCTTTCCTTTATGAAGGAGTTGGATTGCAATGACTTTTTGCCCTCTTCACCATGACCTGAAAAAGCGTGCACACCTGGTGGAATCTTCTTCAATAACAGCCAAACATATTGGCTCCAATTTCTGCCTTCTGCAATGCAAATGATTCATTTTCTGTGCTGCTAATGTGTGTTTTTAGATGAAAACGTTTCTCCCTTTCAAATGTAAAATCTCTCTGAAGAGTTTCTTTAGGTTACCTTATCCCGGAGCCCTACACTTGCCCATAGTTACATTATTCATGATGCAGAGAGCTGCCCAGACAATGAGCTGTTGGGTGAGTACTCGAGTGCTTTGGAGATGATCCACACTCCTATGCTGAAGTATTGTTTGAGTAAAAGCAGTGTCTGAGTTCTCTTACTAATTAGTAGACATACTTACAAAACTGTGATCATTCTGTATCTGAAATTTTCAAAAAAGGGCTGACTCTTCTAACTCATTTTCAATGAGGAAAGAATTTGCTTCTAAAACAGGACACTATTAGAATGTGGGATGCAGAATAAAAGTGGGTTAAGGATGAGGGAGCTAGTAAGATTGAAAATGGTATGACATTCTTGAATGAAATATGTGATAAAGCCAGATATTCTAGTTAAGCCGACAGAGTGTCAGATAAATGAAGCAAAATGAAACCTGGCAACATTACAAATATCTTTTCAACATTTCAGTGTGGGAAGAGACATGTATAAGTACAAGTAGAGCATTCTTTCATACTTTTGCATGTGGCAGATATGCTGGTGTTATCCTTAAAAATTCATTAATAGTTTTCCAACAATTGGGAAAAAGGCCTTTTTTGAAAATTAGACATCTTAACACTTAGTGATTTCCTGCATTAATGGTTACACAGGTTTTTCTAGTTTATATGGTCCCTAAAATATTCAACATAAAAAATGATACGTCTAGCCAAGCGAGAGAAATAAAGCCTCATCCAGCCAGTGAGCCAGCCAGGAAGCCATTTCACAAGTATGCATTTCATCTACCTGCTGTGTGTTAAACATTATCAAAAATACAAAGGTGAATCAATCATTGATTCCACACTCAAGAAACTTAAAGTCAAATAGAGGCAATAGAATGTGGAGATTAATCGAAAGCAATGAGACCACTAGTTAAATTTTATACTAATTTGTAACCCACATCTATCTAGAAAGGCATTGTGAGGCCTTATAACATGGACAATAGGAGAGTAAATAGAAAATATAAACCAAGGAAAAAGGGTAAGTATATGTATGCTAATTTTAAAAATAAATATAATTTTTGTGATTGAGTTGAAATGGTGGCTCTGAGCTTCCTGGAACTCCAAACAAAATAAGTTACCAACTTATGAAAAGGCCCCATATCAAACCCATATCAGTTCCTGAGCAGAGGCAAGTTTTTAAATGGCTCAATTCTATCATGTAGTTCATTGCACAGGACAATGAAAAATGAACACTTTTAAAAGTAAATGCAGAATATTCTGTAAGATTTCTTATAAAAGCGGAGAGGGTAATATACAAAGGTAGCTGTGAAGGGAATTTTAGGAAAGACTAAGTTAAAGTGGTTAAAGCATATACTTTTCTGTGGCCTCAATAATAAAATATAGAACTTATAGCAATGAATTCAAGATACTGGTCTATAGGTTGGTGACTTTCTGTGGTTCTGTTTTTATTGGTACATGGCAAATGGGAAAAATAAGTGTATATTAAGTTTTAACAGAGCTCAATTTGTTTAATTTAATGGTCTCTTTTATTCTAAGATTATTTCCTCCTATTTTTGATATAAAGATGTCTTTTGTTCTGAGAAACAATGTTGACAATAGAAGGTTATTTACTAAAATGCACTAACTTGATGAAATACTGAGTTGGCAACCAAATTTTGGTCTTCTAACCTTTAGTATCTTTGTGTTTTGTTTGAATTTGAAAGACTGTTAAACACAAGTGTAGAAACCACACCTGAAAGTGTTCAAATAAATGAGAAATACATACTTGTCTGCCCCTGCCAACCTAAGTCATGTCTACTGGCAGTAATAAACTGCTAACAGTGGTCTCAGCCTCACCCAAAGTATGATCGGCTTAGACTCAGGCTGAGGGTGTATATTGGAAACACCTCCACTGGTAAATGGAATTGAAAAAGTCTGTTTAGCTTTCAACAAGTAATGAATTTCAGGCTTTAATATTTTATCCAGTCTTCATCATGTGTTGTCAGTCCATTAACCTGTATATTTTCCTAGCCCTTGATTCACACTGGGGTGGAATTGTCCCTGAACATCATCTCAGAGGTCTATTCTCCTTCATGAGAAATAGATATGTAGTTATCCTCCACAAACCTACATTTACTGCATTCCAAGTATTGATTCAAAAATGTAATACAAACAATGAAATATAAAAAGATCACTTATTTTTTAAAAAATAAAGTGGAAATATAAAACAAATTTAAAATAAAGGAATTAAAAACAAAAATGAAAAGAAATAATAAAATATGGGAATAAAAATATATAGACAATAAAACTGGCAACATGTTTGCAATGGAACAATTTTCTAATTGAGATCATTCAATGAAATAAAAAGGAATTTAACATATAAAGAATAATGTAGTACAATAGTGAAAACAATAAGAACAAAGGAACAGATAACAAAACAATTAAAATGTATTAGAATTCATTAATGAAAAGGCACTACATTAATGATAAGAAACTGACAGAAAAGAGACAAATAAAATAACAATTTCAACAAAATTTAAAAACTTAAAAATTTACTTAAAAGACAATGATTTGAGGAGAAACTACATTAAAAAAAACTAACTCATGTATTGCAGACGTTATTAACTTGTAACTGAAAAACAAACAAAAATCCTTTCTCTGCTCAAATTATAACGTGAAGAACCTCTCATTCCCCACTTTTTAGCTTCAAAATAACAGGCTCAGTATATTGTCTCATGTGTGCTTCGTAATGAATGCTTCCAGAATTTCTGTTATGTGCTTCATGTCTTGACACTATAGGGCTTCCTCTTTAGCCAATAACTCTCATAAAGTTGCTGTTCTCTTAAATTGCTGCATTAGGAGTAACTATCACATATATTCCTCCTCACCAGTCCCCAGGAAGGATACAGCTCTCTCCTTGGATAAGAATTCCTTCCTCATAGGGTTGTTGATGGGAGTCAATGAGAAAAATGCATGTAAAGCACTTAAAAGGGGATGGGCACATAATAAGGGCTCCATAAATGGTAGTGACAGTTACAGCTGCCCCTGGTTTTCTAGCATGGCCCTTATGGTAGACGGTATTATTGGTCTCAATCATTCACTCCCTTCATAGGAGGATAATGCATTGCAGCTCATGGCCATGGGACTTGCAGTATTTCCATGTAGAGGAGTATATTCTCTGCCTCATTTATTCTATTTGAAGCTTGGCCATGTGACTTTCTTCAGCCAATGAAATATGAGTGAAATGATGTGTACTGTATCTGAGTTGAAGCTTTAAGAGATGAAAATAGGGGACACTCCTTTAGCTTAGAACCCATAATAAAAAGGCACAGGTTGCAGAACTAGAGCTGACTCACAGTCACTGATGGAACTGTGAGGGAGAAAAAATATTGGTTGTGGTTAAGCCAGTGAGATTATTTTTAACCTTGGTATAACTGCAAACAAGCTGACTGACATGGCCTCATATCTTCATTCGCTGTAATATTCCATTCCCTGACTGTTCATCCTACATTTTAATTCTTGTTTTGCTCTTCCTTCTTATATCCGGTTCCTCTTAGACTATGGCTTTTAAACTGTTACTTGTTTAGCTTTATGTTTTCCTAAGCATGGAATACTTAGTACTGTTGGAACACAGGCACATAATAGATGATTCATAATGAGAAAGTTAATCTCTTTTCAATGCTCATTCAGTTCTTCCGATTACATTAATGAGAAATTCTTGGTTTGGTGCTGGTTTGTCATTAATAACTCTCTAACAGTTGCCAATACTTCTTTGAAAAAAGACAAAAGTGGTCTTCAAGCTAAGAGAATAGGACTAACAATAGTATCTAGCTGGAACTTAATAATATTGTTTAATCCATATTATATTTATTGTATGGTCACCCTTTGTTAATAACAAGTGATATTGATCTGCCAGTTACAACATAGCTCACTTTTAAAATTAGTACATGTATTTAAGTGAAGAAATGAGCTGATTTAGATAAAATTTCAAGTGATGAAATTTGGGAGACTCTGACCCATCTTAAGGCCTCACTTTCTTTAGCAACGGAAATGAACCTGTCTCGATCTGTATATCTTATAGGGTTTGCTTACTTCCATGTCCACTTCAGGCCTGGCTCTTAGATTTACCCCTTTAACCTCCTGCCCAGTACAAGTTTCTGGGCCTGAAACTTGAAAATATAACTTCTCTTTCTAATTTTTAAATTTCACTGAAAAGACAAATTCATTGCATCTTGTATGCACCTTCCTGTAGACTTAAATAGTTTCAAAGAACATACTGCTCTAATTTTGTTTCTGCTTCTGGTACGTACACAACAACTAAACACCACCAGGATCATTTTTACCATGACCTCTTCTCAGCTTCAGTATACAGTTCACTACTCAAAGCTGAGTCTTGATCCCAAGAGTAAAAGGGATCCATTGCTTCTAGTAATAGCATTTCCTTTCCCCTTATTAATGCCCCCAATAATCTTAAGGCTTTAGGGAATCAACTGCTAACACACAGCTAACTTGATTGAGCTATTTACTATAACTCATGGTTGTTTTCCTCAGAGACAGTTTCAAATATAGAATCCTATTAATGTTTATCAGAAAGCTGTTTTTCCTATAATATGTTTTTTTCTGATTTAATATAAACATTTTTGTTGTAGCATGTTGCTCAGTTTCCCAAGACAATTAAGTTTGTTTGAAATGAATCTGTGTTGTGCCCTGCCCCTTACAAAGTAATAAAATAAAGATTCCCTTTGTGCTAGTTAATGTGCTGGGCCACTGTCAGGGGCTGACACAGCCTCAGGAGTGGGCATTATGAGAAGTGCTTGACCAAAGGCTACTGAAGAGCTTGGAAACAGGCAGCAACTAGTTAGATGCAGAAAGCCTGAAAGTGAGGTTGCACTGAGGTCTTGCTCTTTCTATTGCTACTAATAGTATAATCAGAGTTGCCTCCATTTGATGAGATTGCTCCACAGACACCATAAGAAAGAGCCAAAGAATAGCTTTTGTATTACTAGCTCTCTCCAGCTGCCAGCAGCAACCACAGTTTAACAACACTATCGCCCTATACTTGTGTGAGATGGACAGCAGAAATGTGTACATGACATGTTCTCGATCTCTGGTGAATACTATTGGTTTTCTCATCCAGATTTACTTCCAGTCAATTAATTAAGCACCTTGTGCTTGTGCTTTCCTAGTTTAGCACTTACATGTTTACCTTTTTCAAAATACTTTACTCACAAATAATAATAATAATAATGCTACAATTTCTTGAGCACCAACTATGCTCCAGGCATTTTACGTATTCATCCAGTCAATAATTACTGAGTCATTACCATGCATTACCCATTTTCCTGAGCATTGGAGTGACATTATTAAAAGACATAAACAAGATATTTGCCCTGCTGGAAATAAGAACCTACTAGGGGAGATAAGGAGTAAACACACAATAATAATCAATAAACTTGATACATTGTATAGATAATATAAAGTTAGTGTATTAGTGTGTTCTCATGCTGCTATAAAGAACTGCCCAAGATGGGGTAATTTATAAAGGAAAGAAGTTTAATTGACTCACAGTTCCACATGGCTGGGGAGACCTCAAGAAACTTACAATCATGGTGGAAGGGGAAGCAAACACGTCCTTCTTCACATAGCAGCAGGAAGGAGAAGAATGATAACTGAGTGAAGGGGAAACCTCTTATAAAACCACCACTCCGAAGATTCAATTACCTCCCACTGGGTCCCTCTCATGACATATGGGATTATGGGAACTACAATTCAAGATGAGATTTGGGTGGAGACACAGACAAATCATATCATTCAGTCCCTGGCCCCTCCCCAATCTCATATCCTCACATTTCAAAACAAAATTATGCCTTTCCAACAGTCCCTCAAAATCTTAGCTAATTCCAGCATCAACCCAAAAGTTCAAGTCCAAAGTCTCGTCTAAGACAAGGCAAGTCTCTTCCACCTATAAGCATGTAAATTCAAAAGCAAATAACTTACTTCCTAGATACAATGGGGGCACAGGCATTGGGTAAATACACCCATTCCAAATGGAAGAAATTGGTCAAAACAAAGGGGCTACAGACGCCATGCAAGTCCAGAATCCAGCAGGGCAGTCAAATCTTAAAGCTCCAAAATGATCTTCTTTGACTCCATGTCTCACATCCAGGTCACGTTGATGCAAGAGGTGGATACCTATAGCCTTGGGCAACTCTGCCCATGTGGCTTTGCAGGGTAAAGCCCCCCTCCTAGTTGCTTTCACAGGCTGGTATAGAGTGTCTGTGGCTTTTCCAAGTGTATGGTGTAAGCTGTTGGTGGATCCAGCATTCTGGGGTCTGGAGGACTGTGGCCCTCTTCTCACAGCTTTACTAGGCAATACCCCAGTGGGGACTCTGTTTGGGGGCTCTGATCCCACATTTTCTTTCTGCACTGCCCTAGCAGAGGTTCTCCATGAGTGCTCCACCTCTGCAGCAAACTTCTCCCTGGACATATAGGTGTTTCCATATATCCACTGAAATCTAGGTGGTGGCTCCAAAACCTAAATTGTTGACTTCTATGCACCCACAGGCCCAACACCATGTGGAAGCTGCCAACTCTTGGGGTTTGCACCCTCTAAAGCAATGGTCTGAGCTGTATGTTTGTTCCTTTTAGCCACAGCTGGGAGGGAGGGCACCAAGTCTTGAGACTGCACAATGCAGCAAGGCCATGGTCCTGGCCCAGGAAACAATTTTTTCCTCTTAGGTCTCCTGGCTTGTGATGGGAGGAGCTGCTGCGAAGTCCTCTGACATGCCCTGGATACATTTTCTCCATTTTCCTGGTGATTAACATTTGGCTCCTTGCTACTTATGCAAATTTCTGCAGCAGGCTTGAATTTCTCCTCAGAAACTGGATTTTTCTTTTCTTTTGCATCATTGAGCTGCAAATTTTCCAAACTTTTATGCTCTGCCTCACTTTTAAATGTAAGTTCGCATTCCAAACCATATCTTTGTGAATACATAAAACTGAATGCTTTTAAAAGTACCCAAGTTACATCTTGAATACTTTGCTGCTTGGAAACTTCTTCTGTTAGATACCCTAAATCATCTGTCTCAATTTCAAAGTTCCACAGATCTCTAAGGCAGAAGCAAAATGCCACCAGTCTCTTTGCTAAAACATAGCAAGAGTCACCTTTATTCCACCTCCCAACAAGTTCCTCATCTCCATCTGAGACCACCTCAGCCTGGACTTCATTGTCCGTATCACTATCAGCATTTTGGTCAAAACCATTTAGCAAGTCTCTAGGAAATTCCAAACTTTCCCACATGTTCCTGTCTTCCAAGCCCTCCAAGTCTCTAGGAAGTTCCAAACTTTTCCCACATTTTCCAGTCTTCTTCTGAGCCCTCCAAACTGTCCCAAACTCTGCCTGTTACCCTATTCCAGTCTCTTCAACATTTTTGGGTATCCTTACAGCAGTGCCCACTCTCTGTGGTACCAATTTACTGTATAGGTCTGTTCTCACACTGCTATAAAGAATTGCCTGAAACTGGGTAATTTATAAAGGAAAGAGGTCTAATTGACCAACAGCTCTGCATCACTGGGGAGGTCTCAGGAAACTTACAATCATGGCAGAAGGGGAAGCAAACATGCCCATCTTCACATGATGGTAGGAGGGAGAAGAATGAGAACTGAGTGTAGGGGGAAGCCCCTTACAAAACCATTACCCCCAGGATTCAGTTACCTCCCACTGGGTCCTTCCCACAGCTTGTAGGGATTATGGCAACTACAATTCAAGATGAGATTTGGGTGGGGGCACAGCCAAACCATATCAGCAAGAAATAGGAAAATGCAAAATGTGATTGTAGACAATGTTAATTTATAGAGGGTAGTCAGGGAAGGTCTCTCTGATAAGGTCACATTTGAGCAAAGACCTTAAGTGAGAGCTCTCCCTCTAACTTTCAGACTTCATTCCCTATCACATTTCTCTCACCACATCCCAGAACAATCTGTTTAGAAATACTGACCTCCTTGCTGTTCCTTGAGTACAACCTTGCTGTCTCCTCTGCCTAGAATGTTCTCCCTTATTTATTTACATAGCTCCTTCACTCACCCCATTCAGAAAGGTGAAATCAATCAAAATAGGTTGTTGGTTTATTGTGGAAACTGAAGAAATGGGAAAGACAAAGGATGACACCCACATTTTGGGCTGGAGCAACTGGGTACAAATATAAAGAACACAGAATGGGAAAGATCTGGTTTTATTAGAAAAATAATAAACTCATCATGAACAGTCAAATACACATGTCAGACAATCAGGAAAGAGATCTGGTTTAATAATATGTACTATCTGGTTTTTTATTTTATTTTATTAAACTTTAAGTTCTAGGGTACATGTGCACAATGTGCAGGTTTGTTACATATGTATATACATGTGCCATGTTGGTGTGCTACACCCATTAAATCGTCATTTACATTAGGTATATCTCCTAATGTTATCCCTCCCACCCCCCACCCCCCACAGTAGGACCCAGTGTGTGACGTTTCCCTTACTGTGTCCAAGTGATCTCATTGTTCAATTCCCACCTATGAGTGAGAACATGCAGTGTTTGGTTTTCTGTTTTGCGATAGCTTGCTGAGAATGATGGTTTCCAGCTGCATGCATGTCCCTACAAAGGACACAAACTCATCCTTTTTTATAGCTGCATAGTACTCCATGGTGTATATGTGCCACATTTTCTTAATCCAGTCTGTCACTCATGAACATTTGGGTTGATTCCAAGTCTTTGCTATTGTGAATAGTGCTGCAATAAACATACGTGTGCATGTGTCTTTATAGCAGCATGACTTATAATCCTTTGGGTATATCCCCAGTAATAGGATGGCTGGGTCAAATGGTATTTCTAGTTCTAGATCCTTGAGGAATCACCACACTGTTTTCCACAATGGTGGAACTAGTTTACAGTCCCACCAACAGTGTAAAAGTGTTCCTATTTCTCCACATCCTCTCCAGCACCTGTTGTTTCCTGATTTTTTAATGATTGCCATTCTAACTGGTGTGAAGTGGTATCTCATTGTGGTTTTGATTTGCATTTCTCTGATGGCCAGTGATGATGAGCATTTTTTCATGTGTCTGTTGGCTGTATGAATGTCTTCTTTTGAGAAGTGTCTGTTCATGTCCTTTGCCCACTTTTTGATGGGGTTATTTGTTTTTTTCTTGTAAATTTGATTGAGTTCTTTAAAGGTTCTGAATATTAGCCCTTTGTCAGATGAGTAGATTGCAAAAATTTTCTCCCATTCTGTAGGTTGCCTGTTCACTCTGATGGTAGTTTCTTTTGCTGTGCAGAAGCTCTTTAGTTTAATTAGAACCCATTTGTCAATTTTGGCTTTTGTTGTCATTGCTTTTGGTGTTTTAGACATGAAGTCCTTGCCCATGCCTATGTCCTGAGGGTATTACTTAGGTTTTCTTCTAGGGTTTTTATGGTTTTAGGTCTAACATTTAAGTCTCTAATCCATCTTGAATTAATTTGCATATAAGGAGTAAGGAAAGGATCCAGTTTCAGTTTTCTGCTTATGGCTAGCCAATTTTCCCAGTACCATTTATTAAATAGGGTATCCTTTCCCCATTTCTTGTTTTTGTCAGGTTTGTCAAAGATCAGATGGCTGTAGATGTGTGGTCTTATTTCTGAGGGCTGTGTTCTGTTCCATTGGTCTATATCTCTGTCTTGGTACCAGTACCATGCTGTTTTGGTTGCTGTAGCCTTGCAGTATAGTTTGAAGTCAGGTAGCATGATGCCTCCAGCTTTGTTCTTTTGGCTTAGGATTGTCTTGGCAATGCGGGCTCTTTTTTAGTTACATATGAACTTTAAAGCAGTTTTTTCCAATTCTGTGAAGAAAGTCATTGGTAGCTTAATGGGGATGGCATTGAATCTATAAATTACCTTGGGCAGTATGGCCATTTTCACAATATTGATTCTTCCTATCCATGAGCATGGAATGTTCTTCCATTTGTTTGTGTCCTCTTTGATTTCACTGAGCAGTGGTTTGTAGTTCTCCTGGAGGAGGTCCTTTACATCCCTTGTAAGTTGAATTCCTGGGTATTTTATTCTCTTTGAAGCTATTGTGAATGGGAGTTCATTCATGATTTGACTCTCTGTTTGTGTTACTGGTGTATAAGAATGCTTGTGATTTTTGCACATTGATTTTGTATCCTGAGACTCTGCTGAAGTTGCTTATCAGCTTAAGGAGATTTTGGGCTGAGACAATGGGGTTTTCTAAATACACAATCATGTCATCTGCAAACAGCGACAATTTGACTTCTTCTTTTCCTAAGTGAATAGCCTTTATTTCTTTCTCTTGCCTCATTGCCACAGCCAGAACTTCCAACACTGCGTTGAATACGAGTGGTGAGAGAGGGCATCCCTGTCTTGTGCCAGTTTTCAAAGGGAATGCTTCCAGTTTTTGCCCATTCAGTATGATACTGGCTGTCAGTTTGTCATAAATAGCTCTTATTATTTGAGATACGTTCCATCAAGACCGAATTTATTGAGCGTTTTTAGCATGAAGTGCTGTTGAATTTTGTCAAAGGCCTTTTCTGCATCTATTGAGATAATTATGTGGTGTTTGTCTTTGGTTCTGTTTACATGATGGATTACATTTATTGATTTGTGTATGTTGAACCAGCCTTGCATCCCAGGGATGAAACCAGCTTGATCATGGTGGATAAGCTTTTTGATGTGCTGCTGGATTTGGTTTGCCACTATTTTATTGAGGATTTTTGCATCGATGTTCATCAGGGAGTCTAAAATTCTCTTTTTTTGTTGTATCTCTGTCAGGCTTTGGTATCAGGATGATGTTGGCCTCATAAAGTGAGTTAGGGAGGATTCCCTCTTTTTCTATTGATTGGAATAGTTTCAGAAGGAATGGTACCAGCTCCTCCTTGTACCTCTGGTAGAATTCAGCTGTGAATCCATCTGGTCCTGGACTTTTTTTTTTGGTAGGCTATTATTTATTGCCTCAATTTCAGAGCCTGCTATTGGTCTATTCACGGATTCAACTTCTTCCTGGTTTAGTCTTGGGAGAGTGTCAGTGTCCAGGAAATTATGGATTTTTTTCTAGGTTTTCTAGTTAATTGCATAGAGGTGTTTATAGTATTCTCTGATGGTAGTTTGTATTTCTGTGGGGTCAGTGGTGATATCCCCTTCATCATTTTTTATTGTGTCTATTTGATTCTTCTCTCTTTTCTTCTTTATTAGTCTTGCTAGCAGTCTATCAATTTTGTTGATCTTTTCAAAAAACCAGCTCCTGGATTCAGTGAATTTTTGGAGGGCTTTTTGTGTCTCTATCTCCTTCAGTTCTGCTCTGATCTTATTTATTTCTTGCCTTCTGCTAGCTTTTGAATGCGTTTTCACTTGCTTCTCTAGTTCTTTTAATTGTGATGTTAGGGTGTCAATTTTTGATCTTTCTTGCTTTCTCTTGTGGGCATTTAGTGCTATAAATTTCCCTCTACACACTGCTTTAAATGTGTCCTAGAGATTCTGGTATGTTGTATCTTTGTTCTCATTGGTTCCAAAGAACATCTTTATTTCTGCCTTCATTTCGTTATGTACCCAGTAGTCATTCAGGAGCAGGTTGTTCAGTTTCCATGTAGTTGAGCAGTCTGGATTGAGTTTCTTAGTCCTGAGATCTAGTTTGATTGCACTGTGGTCTGAGAGACAGTTTGTTATAATTTCTGTTCTTTTACATTTGCTGAGGAGTGCTTTACTTCCAACTATGTGGTCAATTTTGGAAGAAGTGCGATGTGGTCCTGAGATGAATGTATATTCTGTTGATTTGGGGTGGAGAGTTCTGTAGATGTCTATTAGGTCCACTTGGTGCAGAGTTGAGTTCAATTCCTGGATATCCTTGTTAACTTTCTGTCTCGTTGATCTGTCTAATGTTGACAGTGGGGTGTTAAAGTCTCTCGTTATTTTTGTATGGGAGTCTAAGTCTCTTTGTAAGTCTCTAAGGACTTGCTTTATGAATCTTGGTGCTCCTGCATTGGGTGCATTTATATTTAGGATAGTTAGCTCTTCCTGATGAATTGATCCCTTTACCATTATGTAATGGCCTTTGTCCCTTTTGATCTCTGATGGTTTAAAGTCTGTTTTATCAGAGACTAGGATTGCAACCCTTGCCTTTTTTATTTTCCATTTGCTTGGCAGATCTTCCTCCATCCTTTTATTTTGAGCCTATATGTGTCTCTGCATGTGAGATGGGTCTCCTGAATACAGCAAACTGATGGGTCTTGACTCTTTATTCAATTTGCCAGTCTGTGTCTTTTAATTGGACCTTTTAGTCCATTTACATTTAAGGTTAATATTGTTATGTGTGAACTTGATCCTGTCATTATGATATTAGCTGGTTATTTTGCTTGCTAGTTGATGCAGTTTCTTCCTAGCATTGATGGACTTACACATTTCACAAGCTAACAGTTGGAAAATCGCTGTTCCTTTCCATGCTTACTGCTTCCTTCAGATCTCTTGTAGGTAGGCCTGGTGGTGACAAAATTCAAGCATTTGCTTGTCTGTAGCGATTTATTTCTCCTTTCACTTATGAAACTTTGGGTTTCATGGATATGAAATTCTGGGTTGAAAATTCTTTCTTTAAGAATGTTGGAATAATCTTCTGCTTGAGAGTTTCTGCTGAGAGATCTACAAAGGTCTGATGGGCTTCCCTTGTGGGTAACCCGCCTTTTCTCTGGCTGTCCTTAACATTTTTCCTTCATTTCAACTTTGTGAATCTTGATTACTATGTACCTTGGAGTTGTTCTCAAGGAGTATCTTTGTGGCATTTCTCTGTGTTTCAGGAATTTGAATGTTGGCCTGCCTTACTAGAATTGGGAAGTTCTCCTGGATGATAATTCTGTGAGGTTTTTCCAACTTGCCCCATTTTCCCCATCACTTTCAGGCACAAGGATGTAGATTTTAATCTTTTCTCACATAATCCCATACTTCTTTGGAGGCTTTGTTCATTTCTTTTACCCTTTTTTCTCTTACACTTCTTCTCACTTCTTTCATTCATTTGAACTTCAATCGCTGATACTGCTCTTTCCAGTTGATTGAGTCGGTTACTTAAGCTTGCATTTGTCATGTAGTTCTCATGTTATGGTTTTCATCTCTATCAGTTCTTTAAGGTCTTCTAGACATTTGCTCCACATGGATAATCCATTCATCCATTCTTTTTTCAAGGTTTTTAGTTTCTTTGTGCTGGTTATGTAGTTCCTCCTTAGCCTGGAGAAGTTTGATTGACTGGCTCTTTCTCAACTTCGTCAAAGCCATTCTCTTCGTCCAGCTTTGTTCTGTTGCTGGCGAGCGTGTTGTATCATCTCCTTTGAGGAGATGCTTCCCCTGATTTTCTGAATTTCCAACTTTTCTGCAACTCGCTTTTCCCCATCTTGTGGTTTTATCTGCCTTTGGTCTTTGATGATGGTGACATACTGATGGGCTTTGCGTATGTCCTTTCTGTTGTTAGTTTTCCTTCTAACAATCAGGACTACCAGGTCTGTTGGTGTTTGCTTGAGGTCCACTCCAGACCCTGTTTGTTTGCATTTAGAGGCTGCAGAGATAGAATATTGCTGAACAGCGAATGTTGTTGTCTCATTCTTGCTCTGGAAGCTTCGTCTCATGGTGTACCGTGCTGTGTGAGGTGTGTGTGATGTCATTCTGCACCTAGTGGGGATGTCTCCCAGTTAGCTACTCAGGGGTCAGGGACCCACTCAGAGCATGCAGTCTGTCCATTCTCAGATCTCAGCCCCTCCATGCTGGGAGATCCACTGCTCTTCTCAAAGCTGGGTTGGGCAGGGGTTGTTTTACCCTGCTGAGGTTTCTGCTGCTTTTGTTTGAGCCATGCCCTGTCCCCAGAGAGGAGAGAAGCTCCACAGAACCAGGCTGGCTCCACTCACCTGGAGCTCTCCTAGCGGCTTTGTTTACCTACTTAGTCCTCAGCAATGGTGGATGCCCCTCCACCAACCTCGCTGCTGCCCTGCAGTTGGATCTCTCAGACTTCTGTGTGCTAGAAATGAGGGAGGCTCCGTGGGCATGGGACCCTCTGGACCAGGTGTGAGATATAATCTCCTGGTTTGCCATTTGCTAAGAGCCTTGGTAAAGTGCAGTATTATGGTGGGAGTTACTGGATTTTTCCAGGTACAGTGTCTCACCCTTTGCCAGAAACGGAATTCCCTCCCCTTGTGCTTCCCAGAGGCAATGCCCCTCGCCCGCTTCAGCCTCACTGGTCGGGCTGCACTGGCATTCAGCCAACCGTCTCCACACATGCCCCAGTGAGATGAACCCGGTACCTCAGTTGAAAATGCAGAAATCGCTCATCTGCTGTTTCACTCATGCTGGGAGCTGGAGGTTGGAGCTGTTTCTATTTGGCCATCTTGGGAGCGCCCCACTGTCTGGTTTTTGAATAAATAAACACGTTATAGATTTTGGAGTGAACAGCTCACAGGTGGTAATGGTCAACTACAAGAGTGAGTGAGATCACACAGGGAGAGTATGCATAATGACAAGAGAAGAGGGCTTAGTCCAGAGTAATGAAAAACAGCAACCTTTAATGCCTGGGTAGGGGAGGATCAGCCCTTGAAGAATACTGGGAAGGAATAACCTTAGGGAGGTAAATAGAAATTAAGGAGAACACAGAGACTTAGAAGCCAGAGGATAGTGATCTTTCAATTAGGGGATGGACAATAGTGAGAAATGCTATCAAGAAGTCAAACAAGGTGAGTACTGAGAATCCATTGGACTTATCAGTGTAGAAATAGATGATAAATGAAGAGCAGTTTTAATCTGGCGATAGCTATGGCAGACAGATTGCTGTGGGATGAGAGATGAGTGAGAGCATAGGGATTAGAAAAATGTGAATTTAGGCAACTGCTTAAAGATATTTGGATATAAAGTGGTAGTGAGAGATAAAACTTTATCTCATTTGAGTCTCATAACCTGATAATTCAGACATTGATATTCTTCTCCACTGTATAGTTGAGTCTCAGAGTGGTTAAACAGCTTTCCAAGATCAAATATTTAGTAAATGTTAGGACCAAAATGTTAAGCTGAGTCTTCTCTCTCCAAAGTTTCTTCTTCTCTAGTCCCTATCCTCAGTTACTTGACCTGCTAAAATTAAGTAGAGCAAGAAAGTTCTATTCTTACCCATGAACTGAAGAAAGGAGCCCAGTAGGGGATTAACACCCAAGTTAATAAGTTGCAAACTTTTCCAGGAAGAAAGCACAAAGGTGATTATAACAAAGCTAACAACTTATATTCTTTGGTTCTTCCTTTTGATTAATAGATATGTAGTAAATGGACCACAGCAATAAAACAGAAAGTGCTACCTCCTTTCTGGAGTGGCTGTAAATATTCCTCAGATGTCAAAAAAAGTAGAAAAATTCTTGTAACAATTAATTTGGTAATGGAATGTATATAAAGATACATAACTCAACTTGAGTTTTTGGTCAGCACAAAGATGCATTGTTTCTTGCAGTAAATATCGATCTAAAATAAGATCAATATTTACCTCATAGTTCAATATGTTGTGTGACTGTCTTCAACACAAGTCAATATCTGCTTAATGTCTACAACCTGCTTCTTATCAGTGCTTTGGAAACTTTCCTATAGCCCTCAGGATGTTTGGAAATTTGAAGTGTCCTGGATTCTTGTAGGCTCTTTACAGTCAATCTATACACAGTAGAGCTATATAATATGACTCTTTCTAGCATAGTTGTAATTGCTAGACAAACAGTTCCTGAAACCCTGTAGCCAGACTTTCTGGAATGGAATAAGCTTCCAGATGCGGTCCAACTCTGACCCTGTTTGTTGAGATCCCTTCATATAATGCACAATATGAATTACTGAATGGCAAATTGCCGTGTGTAAAACCCACAACTTTGACTGAGGTCATGATTATGTCATTCAAATTATATTAATCTTACCTTTTTATCCTTTGGAACAGAACTGCTAGAATCAAGCAGATCAGGAAAGTTCTATTCTTACCCACAAATGGAATAAGTGGGTTTGTAGAATTTTTAACACCCAAGGTTAGAATTCACTTCCATTGTATCCAACATTAATCAAAACATTTTTAAAGTATTATGAAGAGTGAATTTTTATACTGTGAAAAGAATAGAGAGATACAGGACAGTACAAAAAAAGTATAATAAAGAATTTCAAAGGAGTGGAAAATAAGCTCTACAAGAAAAAGTTAAAGGGATTGTAGTTATTCAGCTTAGCAAAAAAGAAGGCTAAGGCATGAAAAGTGTGATCTTAAAGTATCTAAGGGGATTATTTGATGAGACCACTGAGTTTTTCTGTTTGTTAGTAGAAAACTGAGTAGGAGAAAATTGTATTAAATTGAAAAAAGGAGTAGCATTTAGAGAGTGGTAAGACCAGAAATAGATTTGAGAGTTTGGGGGCATCAAGTATAATAGTTATAATCATGATTTTGGGTAAGATTTAAAAAGTAGTATGAGATAAGTACAAGAATTAACTGGAGAAACACAAAGAAATAGGAAGTGAGAGGAGGAGTTAAAGTCAGTATATTCAAAACTGGAGGAAGGAAACAGGACAATGGAATATCATCAACGGAGGAAGTTTTTATTGAGCACTTAGTGTGTGCCAGGCACTTTTCAAAGTACTTACCATATATTACCTCATTTAATCCTAACAGCCATATGATTTTGGTTCTGTGGTAATAGCATCCCCCCTATTTCCAGTTTACAGATAATAAAGCTGAGGCTTGGAGAAGTTCACTGACTTTCTCATGTCACAGCACTCTGAAATGAAAGAGTCAGGATTTGATCCAGGTAGACTGGGTCCAGTGCCCACATTTTAACATCTTTGCACTTCCTCTAAATATCAAGTTTCCAGCGGTAGAAGAGTAGGCAAATGTCACATACTGGAAAGAGGGCCAAGAGGATGAGGACTGATAAAAATATCTGGTGACTGAGAGATGAAAGATAACATTAGAAAGAGCAAGTCCCAGCAGAACAGAGAAGAAAGAAGCTAAGCATTCAGGGAATGTGTTATCAGGGAGTGGAGCAGCAAACACAGATTGCCATTGAATGGAAAAGGGAAGGTACAATAGTAACGTGAGGAAGGGGCAGGAAAAAGTATACTTGTACTTATTTTAAAGACAGATGAGACTTGAATATGTTTTTGTTTATCTTCGAGTATATGATAGTATTACCATTAATATACTTTATTTAGAAAACTAAGGTCACATGACATGTGTTCCTTCAACTTGTTCCTTTTCTAAAAATATGTTTGTACCTGTGAGGAATTATGATGAGTCTGCTTTTACAACTCACTTCCCCACTATCCACCAGCCTAGAATCAGAAAGAGAGAAAAAAAGATTATGTGGTTTCTTCACAACTGGGGATAATAAGAGACGTCTACAAGGACAAAGTCACATTGTCACAGACTTCTGTGACAGAGGTATTGCATTTATGAGCAATTTAAAACTAACACATGGTGTTAACTTCACTCTGTTGACTCAATCAAGTGGCTATTTTATTATTATTATTATTATTATTTGATGACTCTATATGCTTACAATCGTATGTATGGGTTTATTGTGGATCTGCCATTATCATTTCTGTATCAATTGGCAGACTTCATTTCAATTGTAAAATTCCAAACAATATGCATAAGAAATGATGTATTGGAACAACTACAAAGACCATGAACTTTGGCATTAACTCTGCCACCTATTACCTCTATGACTTGGAAAAGTCACTTAACCTCTTTATGATCCCATTTCATACTTGTAGTATGAGGAAAATAATGCTATTTTGTGGAGATGTGTTGAGGATTAAGTCAGATAGTGTACAGTTCAGATTCTATTAATGGTTCAATTCTTTACCCTTTTCTAAATCCGGTCCTTTGCCTTGTTACTTTGCAGCTTCTTCCACTAAAGATGCAGAGAATTATTTCCCCAACCCTTGACTTTAAGTTTAACCTTGTAGCTTGCTTCAGTCAATGGCATGTTGTAGGACATAATGTGACAAAATATGTTGAGCTCTTACTCCATTCAGCTTTCTGTCTTCTTCCTTTACCATCAACGTAAAAAACAAATTGATGCCCTCCTTAAGGGGTTCTGAAGAAGAGACACTGCAGCAGAACAAACCACCTTATCTGGGCCCAGCCTAGATCAGACAACTCCTAGACAACCTCCACATCCATGAGCAAAGCCAGTTTGAAATGAGAAAAACCGCAAGCTGTGCCCAACTTCGATTATTGAATGCCTAACTGACCCACAGACTCATGAGAGTAAATGCCGTTTTAAGCCACTGAGTTTTGGGATGATTTCACAGCGTATTTTCGTGGTGATAACTATATACTTGTTTCTGTGGGACTTAGCAGCACAGTGTTTGGCACATGGTTGTTTTTAACAAATTGTCTTTAACAACTATTTTTTGCCTTTTTTTGGTATGGATAAAATGCAATACATATTTTATACAGTTTACCTATAGTATAAAACATGCAGCTACTAAGAAACATTTGGATGAATGAATGTTTCCATTTGGTGTCATGCAGACATCACTTTTGCAATATGCAGTGAAATAGCAAATCCTTCACAAAGAATTCTCTTAGAGTTTTGCATGCAAATTGCTATATTCTCATGCAAGTGTAACTTCCTCCCACTAATGCTAATATGAATTATGTGTGTGCATTGAAAGGAAAATATATTCCATGAATATTACACTAATGAATTAATTTAGGAAATCAGACTCATCTATTTATTAACTTCCGACTCATCACCTTATGTATTTTGCATGTTGTAGTAAATGCAGAAAGAAACATTTAGAAATATTCACTTCCTTGTCCATAGGGATCAGCTCAGGGAATAAATCTGAGTTTTATAATGCTGTCTTAATATTACATGCATACTGAGGAAGATTCTTAAAGATTATCTTGACTGCTCATTTTCTGTTATAATTATCTAAACCTGTAAATTTCAATTTATTGCCTTCAAAGTTTCTTTGATTAATGTAATCATATACCTCCACTTCTCAAATGTTTCTCAACATCCTCACTGATATTGTTAACTACTTGTCATAGTTTACTAAAATTTATTATTCCTTTGTTGATGTTTAGTGTATTAAATACAAGTAATTGACACTCTTCTTAAAAAGTCTGCATACTGGCTGGGTGCGGTGGCTCACACCTGTGTAATCCCAGCACTTTGGGAGGCTGAAGTGTGCAGATCACGAGGTCAGGAGATCGAGACCATCCTGGCTAACACAGTAAAACCCCATCTCTACTAAAAATACGAAAAAAATTAGCTGGGCCTGGGGGTGCATGCTTGTAGTCCCAGCTACTCAGGAGGCTGAGGCAGGAGAATGGCATGAACCCAGGAGGTGGAGCTTGCAGTGAGTCGCAGATTGCGCCACTGCTCTCCAGCCTGGCAACAGAGGGAGACTCCTCTGTCTCAAAAAAAAAAAAAAAAAGGTCTGCATACCTCCTACCTCCTTAATCATCAATAGCTTGGAGAAAAATCTTCAGAACATACATGGCTTTACTAGTAACCAGATTCCACTGGTAATTTTTTTGAGACTGAGTTTTGCTCTTGTTGCCCAGGCTGGAGTGCAATGGCGCAGTCTTGGCTCACGGCAACCTCCACTTCCCAGGTTCGCTGATTCTGCCTCAGCTCTTCCCAAGTAGCTGATTATAGGCACGTGCCACCATGCCCACTCCAATTTTGTATGTTTAGTGGAGATGGGGTTTCACCATGTTGGCCAGGCTGGTCTCCAACTCCTGTCCTCAGGTGATCCTCCCGGCTTGGCCGCCCAAAGCGCTGGGTTTACAGGTCTGAGCCACTGCACCCGTCCTCTATTTGGAGTTTTGTATTTAGAGGAGATGGAGAGGTAGAAGTTGATGGTAGGTTATGTAGCAAGGGACAGGATAATTGCCTGCTCTTTGTAAATTTTTACCTCCACAAAACCATCACATATTACTTATATCTGTAACTTGATTTTTGTACCCATAATTAAGGCATGTTACCACGGCATAAATCCTTTCTAAAGGCTTTTAAGGCATATATGGTACTGTGTGTAATATGTGAAAGGAGGTAAAGTTCAAGCAGAACAGGGAAAATTGTCACCTATTTGAGGACAATTTAGAAATAATCCAAAGATGTTAAACAGACACTAGATGTGGGAGACTAGATGTTGGAGAAAAAAAAATTAGAAGCTATAAACATATATCCAACTGCTGTATGCTAACACCCAAGCATTTATATTTCTATTTATTCAAATTACATGTAAGTTTAGTTTAACTCAGATGGTGTTTATGCATCAGATCCACTTCTCTTCCATCAACTGCAAGCCTTTACTCCATCAATTATTCTCTCTTACATTTGTATCCTCAAACTCTTTGGGTCCTTCCACTAGAGGTATAACTATGATCAAATATTCCCCTTTCAAAATACCTTCCTTTGAACCTATTGACATTGGTTTGTGACTCTAGAGCCTTCTCTCCTTCTCTTCACATACAGAGTTTAAGAAGAATATTTTTCACAGTTGTCTTTCACTTTGACATCTTCAATTTAACCCACATGAATCTAGCTTCCATTCCCATCATATTGAAATATCTCTGAAAGAAGTAATTAGTGACTTCTAAATTGGTAATTTCAATTTCAATCCCTTTCTCACTTGACTATTTTACAACATTTGATATTGCCGGACATGCTTTACATCTTGAAAATCTTTCACTGGTTTCTGTGATTACCCTTTCTTAGTTCTCTTTTGAGTATTTCTTTTTTTTTTTTTTTTTTTTGAGAGGGAGTCTCTCTTCTGTCCCCCAGGCTGAGTGCAGTGCATGATCTTGGCTCACCGTAAGCTCCACCTCTTGGGTTCATGCCATTCTCCTGCCTCAGCCTCCCAAGTAGCTGGGATTACAGGCAGTTGCCACCAAGCCTGGCTAATTTTTTTGTATTTTTAGTAGAGACGGGATTTCACCATGTTAGCCAGGATGGTCTTGATTTCCTGACCTCATGATCCACCCACCTCGGCCTCCCAGTGCTCCTGCCTCTGATTACAGGCGCAGGCCACCACGCCTGGCCTTGAGTATTTCTTTTTGTTCTCCTTTGTTGGCTTTTCTCCCTTCAATGCTCCTTTAATATTGGTACTTTCCAGTACTAAAATATTTAGCCCTTTTTTTTTCACCCTACACATTGTTCTTGTTTTTGACTATTTTTCTGGAGTTTCCAATCTGTCACCTGTATTCTAACAACTGGCAATAGCTTAAGTCCAGAATTCTATTTTCAATCCACTAAAAGAAATTTTCTCTTGGACATCTTATAGCCAACTCAAAGAAATTTACTAACAAAGAATCTTACTTTTTCCAAAGAATTGTCTTCTCCCTGTGCTTCTTATCTTGGTAAATGTGAACATTAATCATTTATTTATCCAAGACTGAAACCTGATAGACTCCTTCTACTATTTCGTTTGCATAATCATAAACATTTCAATTACTGTGGATTTATATATATGTTTCTCAAATCTCTTCTTACACTCATCATTTTAATTTGTGTTTTTATGACCTCTATCCTACACAATTTCAGTAGTTTCCTCATTTGTTTTAAAACTTTTGGATTTCAGATATAAGCACATTAATTAGTGAGCCTATCACAATACCTGGAAAAGTCACATTCGGAGAAATATTTCTATTTCTGTAAAACAGTAAGAAATTTTGCAAATAAAATTTAAAATGTCATTTAAGGAGAGTAGCAAGATGCACACACAGAACAGCCCAGCCTCCAGCTCCCAGCATGAGTGACACACAGAAGACAGGATTTCTGCATTTTCAACTGAGGTACCAGGTTCATCTCACTGGGGCATGTTGATGAAGTTGATGCTGGCTCATGGGTGCAGCCCAACTAGCAAGAGCTGAAGCAGGTGAGGCATCACCTCACCTGGGAAGTGCAAGGGGAAGGGTTCCTTTCCTAGCCAAGGGAGATTGGAGACACACAACACCTGGGAAAAATCGGGTAACTCCACCCTAATACTGCTTTTACCAAGGAGTCTTAGCAAATGGCACACCAGGAGATTATATCCCATACCTGGCCTGAGGGTCCCATCACCCAGAGCCCCCTCATGCTACACAGCAGTCTGATATCTAACTGCAAGGCAGCAGCGAGGGTGGGGAGGAGGCCAACATTGCTGAGGCTTTCTGGTGAAAGATAAACAAAGCTGCCAGGAAGCTTCAAATTGGGTGGACCCCCACTGCAGCTCAAGGAGGCCTGCCTGCCTCTGCAGACTCCACCTCTGGGACAGGGCGTAGCTGGGAACAAAAGCAGAATCCTCTGCAGACAAAAGTCCCTGTCTGACAGCTTTGAAGAGAGCAGGATCTCCCAAAGCACGGGAGGTTGAGATCTGAGAATGGCCAGACTGCTCGCTAGTTCAAGTGTCCTGACCCCGAGCAGCCTGGGCGGGGAGACATCCTCACCAGGGTGCAGACCCACACATCACACCTTCACGCCGGGTTGGTACACCTGAGGCAAAGATTTCCTAGAGCAAGAATCAGACAGCAACACTCGCTGTTCAGCAATATTATATCTTTCTGATAGCCTCCACAAGTTGATACCCAGGCAACAGGGTCTGGAGTGGACTCCTCAAGTAAAGCCCTAACAGATTCCAAAGCTGAGGGTCCTGATTGTCAGGAAGGAAAACTACAACAAACAGAAAGGACACCCACAATAAAACCCATCAGTACATCATCATCAAAGACCAAAGGCAGGATAAAACCACAAAGATGAGGAAAAGCAGCAGAAAAAAGTTGAAATTCAAAAAATCAGAGCCGACTTCCCCTCCAAAGGAACTAACCTCATCACCAGCAACAGAACAAAGCTGACGGAGAATGACTTTGATGAGCTGAGAGAAGAAGACTCAGCTCCATCAAAACTTCAAAGCTAAAGGAGGAACTACATAAATCGGCGCTTAAGAAACTAAAAAAAAAACCTTGAAAAGAAGAATGGATGAATAGATAACTAGAATAACTAATGCAGAGAAGACCTTAAAAGAACTGATAGAGATGAAACCATAACATGAGAACTACGTGACAAATGCACGTTTAAGGAACTAATCTGGATCAGCTGAAGAACTAGGTATCAGCATTGAAGTCTCAAATGAATGAAAAGAAGTGAGAAGAGAAGTGTAGAGAAAAGGGTAAAAAGAAATGAACAAAGCCTCCAAGAAATATGGGATTATGTGAAAGACTAAATTCACATCTGATTGCTGTGCCTGGAAAGTGATGGGGAAAATGGAACCAAGTTGAAAACACTCTGCAGAATATCATCCAGAACTTCCCCTTCAACCTAAGTAGTAAGGCAGGCCAGCATTCAAATTCAGGAAACACAGAGAACGCCACACAAAGATACTCCTCGAGAAGAGCAACCCTGGAAGGTACATAATTGCTGGGATTCACCAAAGTTGAAATGAAGGAAAAATGTTAAGGACAGCCAGAGAGAAAGGGCGGGCTACCCACAAGGGGAAGCCCATCAGACTAACAGCAGATCTCTCAGCAGAAACTCTCCAAGCCAGAAGATATTCAACATTCTTAAAGAAAAGAATTTCAACCCAGAATTTCATATCCAGCAAAACTAAGTTTCACAAGTGAAGGAGAAATAAAACCTTTACAGACAAGCAATGCTTAGAGATTTTGTCACCACCAGGCTCACCCTACAAGAGATCCTTCTGAAGGAAGCAGAACATGGAAAGGAACAACTGGTACCAACCATTGCAAAACATGTGCTAAAATGTAAAAGTCTATCAATGCTAGGGAAGAAACTGCATCAACTAGCAAGCAAAATAACCAGCTAATATCATAATGACAGGATCAAGTTCACACATAACAATATTAACCTTAAATGTAAAATGGACCTCAAAAAGGTCCAATTAAAAAGACACAGACTGGCAAATTGAATAAAGAGTCAAGACCCATCAGTTTGTTGTATCTAGAGACCCATCTCACATGCAGAGACACACATAGGCTCAAAATAAAGGGATGGAGGAAAATCTACCAAGTAAATGGAAACAAAAAAGGCAGGGCGCAATCCCAGTCTCTGATAAAACAGACTTTAAACCATCAAAGATCAAAAGAGACAGTACAGCTATTACATAATGGTAAAGGGATCAATTCATCAGAAGAGCTAACTATCCTAAATATATATGTACCTGTACAGGAGCACTAAGATTCATAAAGCAAGTCCTTAGAGACTTACAAAGAGACTTAGACCTTGATTTCACAAAAATAACGAGACTTTAACACCCCACTGTCAACATTAGACAGATCAACCAGACAGCAGAAGAAGGATATCCAGAAATTGAACTCCTCTCTGCACCAAGGACCTATTAGACATCTACAGAGCTCTCCACCCCAAATCAACGAATATACATTCTCAGCACCACAATAAACGTAATCCAGCATGTAAACAGAACCAAAAGACAAACCACATGATTATGTCTCAATAGACGCAGAAAAGGCCTTTTGACAAAATTCAACAGCCCTTCATGCTAAAACTCTCAATAAATTCTGTATTGATGGAACATATTCAAAATAATAAGAACTATTTATGACAAACCCACAGCCAATATCATACTGAATGGGCAAAAACTGGAAGCATTCCCTTGAAAACTGGCACAAGACAGGGATGCCCTCTCTCACCACTCCTATTCAACGCAGTGTTGCAGTTCTACAGGCAATGAGGCAAGAGAGAAAGAAATAAAGGCTATTCACTTAGGAAAAGAAGAAACAAATTGTCGTTGTTTGCAGATGACATGGACCGTGTATTTAGAAAAACCCATTGTTCATCTCCAAAATCTCCTTGTTGATAAGCAACTTCAGAGTCTCAGGATACAAAATCAATGTGCAAAATCACAAGCATTCTTTTATACACCACAGTAACACAAACAGAGAGTCAAATCACGAATGAACTCCCATTCACACAGCTCATAAAGAGAATAAAATACCCAGGAATTCAACTTACAAGGGATGTAAAGGACCTCCTCCAGGAGAATCCAAGCAAACCACTGCCCAGTGAAATCAAAGAGGACACAAACAAATGGGAAGAACATTCCATGCTCATGGATAGGAAGAATCAATATCATGAAAATGGTCATACTACCCAAGGTATAATTTATAGATTCAATGCCATCCCTATTAAGCTACCAATGACTTTTCTTCATTGAATTGAAAACTGCTTTAAAGTTCATATGGAACTAAAGAGCCCGACAATAAGACACAACTTAAGCCAAAGAACAAAGTTGAGGCATCATGCTACCTTGACTTCAAACTATACTACAAGGCTACAGTAACAAAACAGCATGGTACTGGTACCAAAAACAGAGATATAAACCAATGGAATAGAACAGAGGCCTGAGAAATAAGACCACACATCTACAGCCATCTGATCTTTGACAAACCTGACCAAAACAAGAAATGGGGAAACGATTCCCTATTTAATAAATGGTACTGGGAAAATTAATAGCCATAAGCAGAAAAGCCGAAACTGGATCCTTCCTTACCCTTATATGCAATTAATTCAACATGGATTAGAGACTTAAAATAAAGCTAGACCTAATAAATTATAAAACCCTAGAAGAAAACCTAAGTAATACCATTCAGGACATAGGCATGGGCGAGGACTTCATGTCTAAAACACCAAAAGCAATGATAACAAAAGCCAAAATTGACAAATGGGTTCTAATTAAACTAAAGAGCTTCTGCACAGCAAAGGAAAACTACCATCAGGAGGAACAGGCAACCTACAGAATGGGAGAAAATTTTTGCAATCTACTCATTCAAATATCAGCAAAGGGCTAATATTCAGAACCTTTAAAGAACTCAATCAAATTTACAAGAAAAACAAATAACCCCATCAAAAGTGGGCAAAGGATATGGACAGACATTTCTCAAAAAGAAGACATTCATGCCAAGCCAACAGACACATGAAAAAAATGCCTCATCACTGGCCATCAGAGAAAATGCAAATCAAAACCACAATGAGATACCATCTCACACCAGTTAGAATGTCAATCATTAAAAAATCAGGAAACAACAGGTGCTGAGAGGAGGTGGAGAAATAGGAACACTTTTACACTGTTAGGGACTGTAAACTAGTTCCACCATTGTGGAAACAGTGTGGTGATTCCTCAAGGATCTAGAACTAGAAATACCCATTTGACCCAGCCATCCTATTACTGTGGATATACCCAAAGGATTATAAGTCATGCTGCTATAAAGACACATGCACACGTATGTTTATTGCAGCACTATTCACAATAGCAAAGACTTGGAATCAACCCAAATGTTCATGAGCGACAGACTGGATTAAGCAGTGGCACATATACACCATGGAGTACTATGCAGCCATAAAAAGGATAGCTTGTGTCCTTTAGACATGGATGCAGTTGGAAACCATCATTTCCCTAAAGTATAAGCTATCGCAAAACAGAAAAACCAAACACTGCATGTTCTCACTCATAGGTGGGAATTGAACAATGAGATCAATTTGGACACAGTAAGGGGAACATCACACACCAGGGCCTATTAGAGGATTTGGGAGGACAGCATTAGAGATATACCTAATGTAAATGATGAGTTAATGGGGACAGCACACCATCATCGCGACATGTATACATATAATAATCCTGCACGCAGTGCCAAAAATTCTAGAACTTAAAGTATAATAATAAAAATTTGAGACAGAGTCTCGCTTTTAGTCGCCCAGGCTGGAGTGCGTTATGGCGCCATCTCGAAAAATGTCATTTAAAATACAAGAAAAAATCATCAAGTACTGAATTAAATCTTAATGAAAGATACAACAAACTATTATACCTGAAACAACAAAACATTTCTGAGAGACATTGAAAAAGATTTAAATAAATAGAAAAACGTAGCCTGTTTATGGATTGATTGGAGGACACAATAGTGTTATGATGTCGATTCATCCAAAATTGATCTATAAAGTAAATGCAGTCTCAATCAAATAACTGCAGTGTGTGTGAGTGTATGTGTGTGTGTATAAACTGACAAGCTGATTATGAAATTTGAATTGAAATGCAAAAGTATTGAATAGTCAATACAGTTTTGAAAGAGAGGAAACAAAGTTGAAGGGCTTATGCTCCTGGACTTCAAGACTAATTATAAACCCATAATGGTTAAAGCAGTGTAGTATTGATGAAAACATTGACAAATAGACCAATGGTACAGAAAAGACAGTCCAGAAACAGGCCCACATATATAGAGTCACTTGACTTATAACTAAGATTTCACTGTAATTAAGTGGAGGAAAGAATAATTTTATTAAATAGTGTCAGAATAATTGAATTTCTACATAAAAGAAAATGGACCTTGATACCTATGTGAAACTACACACAAAAATCAAATTTAAATGAATCATTGACCTAAATGTAAAAAATAAAACAATGGAACTTTTAGATCAGACATCAACTAACTATGGCCCTTAGGCCAAATCCAGACTTCTGCCTCTTTCTGTAAATAAAATTTTAACACAACCAGCCCATTCATTTCTGTATTGTTTATGATTGTTTTCATGCTACAATGGCAGAGTCAAGTAGTTATGAAAGAGACTACATGGCCTGCAAAGTCATGCATATTTACTATCCAGTATTTTACAGAAAAAAAAAATTTGTCAAACTCTATTCTAGAAGAAAACAGGAGTATACCTTTATGACTATGGAGTGGGATTTTAGAAATTTTATATAAGGGAAAAAACCCATAAAGCAAAACCATATAAGATTAAGTAAAGAAAGAAATTTGACTCCATTAAGTTAAGAAGATCTTTTTATCAGGATTTGTGTCTAGACTGTAACAAAAACTCTTAGGTATCATTAAGAAAAAAAAGACAAATTATCCAATTTTAAAAATGAACGAAGAATTTGAATGCATACTTCTTCACAGAAGGATACACAAGTGGCTGACCAATTACATGTAAAGATACTCAATATCGTTAGTCAAGAAAATGAACAAAACCACAATGTGATATCCATTTTATATCCATTAGGATGGCTCTAATTAAAAAGACAGAAAATAACAAGTGTAGGCAAATATGTGGAGAAATTAGACTCTTACTACACTGCTGGTAGGAATGTAAACTGGTCTATGCATCCTCTTTGGAAAACAACTTAGCTGTTCCTCAAAAAGTTAAACAAATAGTTACCACATGATCCAGCAATTTCACTTCTAGATGTAAATCCAAGAAAACAGAAAAATATGCCCACAGAAAAACTCATACATGAATGTTTATAATAGCATTATTCATAAGAGTGAAAAAGCAGAAACCACAAAAATATCCACCAGTTGATGGATGGATAACCAAAATGTGGTATATTCATACAATGGAATATTATTTAGTCAGAAAAAGAAAAGAAGTACTGATCAGTGCTACAACATGGATGAAACTTGAAAATATTATGCTAACTTAAAGAAGCCAGATGCAAAAGGCAGCGTATTGTATGATTCCATTTATATGAAATGTCCAGAATAGTCAAATCCATAGAGACCAAAAGTAGTAGATTAATGGTTGCCAGGAGTTGGAGTCCCAGGAGAATGGGGAGTGACTGCTAATGAGCATGGGGTTTCTCTTTGCAGGAGGAAAATATTCTGGAATTATGTAGTGTTGATAGCTGTATAACTTTATGAATATTTAAAAATTCACTGAATTGTATACTTTAAAAGGATGAAAATTATAGCATATGAATTATAGCCCATAAAAAGTTACCAAAACTATATAATCATGGTTACATGTAAGAAACTGAAGTTATACTAATCCATGGATCAGCTAAATAGATAAAATAAAATAAAGTAAAAAACAGTAATTTTGTTTAGATGACCCAACACACACATACAAAAAACCCACAACGAGATATCACTATACACCCACCAAAATGGTAAAAATTCAAAATACATAATACCAACTGTTGGCAAGCATGTAGAATAATTGGAACTTTCATATATTGGTGATGGAAGTATAATTTTATGCAGCAACTCTGAATAAATTTAGTTGATACTGTTTGGCATTTTTCTTAACATATGCTAAATATATTACAGAAGCTTATATTAGAAAAAGTTAAATATATGCTTATCCTATGACCCAGAAATTCTACTTCCACGTATATAACCAGGAGAAATGAGTGGATATGCTCACAAAAAGATTCATAAAATAATGGTCATTTTGCTTGGTACAAGTGAAAACCTTGTTTCGGATTAGCAACAGCTGAGGACTTACATCTTGGTATTATTGTTCTACTAGTATCTCAGCCTTCAGTCTTTCACTTCTTCAATCTAAACAAAATAGTTTTGTTTCCTTACATTTTCATTCATTGTTCTGCTTAAAATCCTTCAATGGCTCCCAACTATACAAAGCAGTGGCTTTCCACTCTGGCTGCGGTTAGAATAACCAGGGAGCTTTTAAAATTGGCCTTTACTCATCATAACTCAATAAATCAGAATCTTGGGAGGGTGGTGTTCAGGTACAGGCATTTGTTTTGTACACTTTACAGTATCGTGCACCAAGAAGAAACACACACTCAACTGCTTAGTATCTGAATGGTTTCTCCATGGTGCTATGTTGCTGCCTCTTGTCTTATCTTTCTTGGGAACTATTAGCCTTCTTACAAGACTCACTTTAAATCTAATCTCTTCGTGAAGGCACCACCTATTTCCACTGTCCCCAAGCAGAGTTAGATTCTTCATAGCCACTTACTATAGCATCTATCACTTGTTGTTGTAGTTACAACAGAGCAAGAGTTTCATCAGGCAGGTCCTGCACTTTATTTATATTTTTATCTCTAGTGTCTAGTAGAGTGTACAGCACAACATTCAGTAAAACTTGAATGAACGAATAAATGAATCTCTAATTGTGAGACTTGGCAGGAATAAATCCCCTGATTGTCTGCAGTTAATTTAATAGAAAAGGCTATCTCCTAAAAAAGAATTTATGTACTAAAAACGTGTGGGAAAATACAAAAATAGAAATCAACATGGGTTAAGATCATTCAAGCAAGGTAGAGTTCAATGAAACATACACAGCATAATCCTTCAAAAATATTACATGCAAGCGTGTAAAAACTACATGCAACAAATATGGTATTCTTGGTGAAAGTAGGGAAAGCAGCAATAGATACTGCATACATCAAAAGTATTATGTTGATACCAATGAGAGCTTCTTAGACAAAGCTGACTCCTGTGTGAAGGAAGCTTGTGGAAAGATAATTCCGAAAATTTTACATCCCTTGAGAATGAATTCTGAACATCACTTTTGAAGAAAAAATCGACTGTGTAAAAATTGAAGGACGAAAATCAGACCTAGTTTCTTTTTACGGTTTCTCCATTTTCCCCACTACAGGATGGATTGCAGCAAAAGGCGATGAGGTAAGTGGGCAGTCTATCTAGGATGAAAATGGAGTGTGCTGCTTTTTCTGAGCCCAGCAACTTAGGATCCTTTACTGACTTGTAGAATGATTATAAGCACTGACACAATCAAATCTAGCAGAAGGTAATTCTAACAGAGTCTTTTGAAGAGAAGATCTTAACAAATATTTATCTCATCATTTGGTCATTTCATAGACACAAAACAGAATCATTTCATGCATTCTAATCTGGTGCCGAATTATCAAGGTAAGGAGACAAGGTAAACTAACGCTTCCTTCGGCAGTATATGCAGTCATTGAATAAATTCCCTAAATCCAAAGCAATATTCTAGCACTATAGATTCCTTTAAAATTCTTAATAGTACATAGTATTGCTAAATGTCCTTACTTAAACCGTGTAAGAATATGCCCTGCGCTTTTTTGTCACTGGCAAAGCTTTAAGAAAACTTGTGAAAGGATTTAGTACCCTGCTTTGAAGCTTTAACACAAACTTGGGAACTGTGAGGATTACTGCTGCTGATGATGGCAAGACTAGAAAAGTGCCATATTTTTCTACTTGTCCTCACTGACTCTTTGGTAAAATTTTTCGGGCTTATTTTTTATTCTTCTCTTTTTCTTTCATTTTTTTCCACCTCATTGTTTCTGGGTATGGGCTCTTGCAAGGCTCTGTGAGACCCACTCCACTTTATTCTGGAAAACACAAAGAACAAGGTGAATTGTTCATTAATCTGCAGTGCTTTCACAATCACAACTCCAGCTTTCCAGTTTTATTGGGCACCATATAGCCACTGTGCTATTTTGATAGGAGGCATATTGAGTATACTGGTTTGACCCGGAATATTATTGCCACAGCTCTCTGACAGGGATTCGTATTGCACTATCTCTCCTTGTCATTTCCAAAGCAACTTTTGCCACATAGGGGTGAAGACTGCAAGGTTAGGGTGCTTTTATTTTCCTGAAAACTTGCCTGCATGCGTTTCAGTCTATGGCCGCACTGCGAAGCAGCGTAGATTAGTATCTTGACATAACCCATTCAGCATTCGCTTCTAGTTCTTTCAGTGAAATTCGTAGCCATTCTTCATTTGTTATTTAATTTTCCATGGTTTTAAATTAAGTTATTGAAGAAAGACACTACTCAAACACAATTTTATGCATTAGAAGCTTCATTTCTGTTTTTAAAATGTTTGAATACATTTGCTTAAATGCCAAAAAAAAAAAAAAGAGAGAATTGCATAGTATTCTGATCAACGTATCAACTGACGAAATCAGTTTCTTTGTTATTTTGAGAGAATGCTTTATGTAAGGTATCTTTGAGCCAAAGGGTTATTATTATTCTTAATCTTCATAGTTTGATGTTATGAGCTATCCCTGGGGTTTTGGGAAGTGCGGAGTGTAAGGTTGTAAAGTTGCAGAATATGAAAATATAAATATATACGTGTTATCTTTTCACACTTTGCAAACTGGCATCTACTCATTGTATATTTTTTGCCCATAAATGGGTTATTTCCTTATTACATTAGTCTTGTTGTTCTTAAGTATCATAGAAGGTAGTCACCCCGGAAGAAAAAATAATCCATATACAATGATTCCTTCCAACTTTGCTGACAGACTATTCTTTAACTTTTCCTTAGTTCTGGATTCTGATAATGCCAGTCTATCCCTATACAGGTCCAGGGAGAATAGTACTTTTTAAAATGGGGTCAAGATAGACGTAAGAATTCTCTAGAATCTCAGATTGCCGAAGTGTGAAGGTTTGAAGGCAATTAAATGCCACTTTGCACCATTTTTAATACTGCCTTGCACAAAATGAAAAGGTTAGCTAGAGAAATTGTTTTACTTGACCTCATTAATACCTATTCTCCATTTAAAGTGCTCTGAGGTATTGGTCACAGGAAGTATGACTTGAATTACCATGATTTTTACCTATCACTTACAGAACACTTCAACAATATAACTTGCCTTCGGCTCTACTTGAGCAATAACGCTAAAGCATTGGAAGGTATACATTGAACCAACTACCATTGTGGGAGTAGATTCTCATGCTATCAATAAAATGGATAAAAGATTCAGCATTTCATGTCAGAATTCAAAGCTATGTGACTATGTGCATTTGATTCTGGTAAGCGTAAATGACAAAGTCCAGACATTTATTTTACAATTGCAAAATAAAACTAGTGGATTTTGAAGGATTTTGTGATCCTCTAACTGGTGAATTACCCTATCATATATTTTTCTTATTTATAAAGTGTAGCAAAACAGCCTCTAACATTTCCCAGAACCAAAAACAGCTAACCTTTACAAATAATAATCTGCTTATAAAAAACGCAATGTCTTACTGTCTTGATATATAGCATCCAGTGTAAGGTAAGCTAAGGGGAAGTACCATGCTGGAACAAGTCCATATTTTCACAGATGGAATAATTTTTTAAATGGTATTTCAGATATAGCAGGGTTATAGTTTTTAGTGCACCCTATTTTATGGGCCCTAGAATCAAAACACTAAACCCACGTATATATTTGTAAATAGCAGGGAGATAGACAGATTATTTTAGCCCAATTAAATTCAGGTGCCCTACTCTAATAGCAGTAAACTTAAGCACAGCTTTGTCCTCCTTTCTTTTAGCTGTAATTTGATACCTATAACATTTTCATTTAAATTATTTCACAATACACAGGCAGAAACTTGCTAAGTATGAAACTGCCAAAACCAGGCTCTGTAAGTTCACACTTTGTAGAGGATGTTAATTGAAAGTGAAAACTCAAAACAATGCAGTTCAATTAAGCTCTTGAAGAAAACATGGAAATCACAAATCAAGTAGGCCCTGTGAAGAAGACAGAGATTTTACCACTTTAAGCTTTCCCTTTTCTTTGTCACATTTTTGAAGTGGGTTCTAAAAAAGTGTTTCTCACTAAGACCCTTCATGTTTTTGAAGGTTTTGGAAAAATGTCCCATGTTTTAAACTGATCATCACAAATTATCAATTAGATTTGTAGATACTGATGATTGACAGCTGTTCTATATACTATAAAATGCTGTGTAATAGACTATGATTGTTATGAAGATGACCTAATACATATATATATATATTTGTTTTTTAATGACATAGTGTATATCATAGACATATGCTTACTATTTGTGCATGAAATCAAACAGGAGTTTGAAACATAAACAAAACTAGTAAGAAGAATGGTCTGACTCAGCCAATCAGAATTATAAATTATTTGTTTTGGTGATATTTGATGCAATGGCTATAATAGAACTTATCTGAAATATTATCGTGATTCAAAATGCCTTGAAATTTTCAACTTATTCTTGGAAACATTTTGGGAGTTCTGACTTCAAGTTTCATTTATTGTTAGTGGAGGAGTATGCATTCTTACATTTTGAATGGCCAGTTTTTTAGGTGTTGTTAACTAACAAAAACTATATCTCGTATGTGTAATAACACCGTAAGATTTATTTTCACAGCGGTTCACTAAAAATAGATTCAACAGCCAAGTGAGCTACATTAAAAAAATTTATGTAACACTGAAAAAGTTTGGAATCCTCATTCGAAAGTTGAGCAGATCTGATGATTAAAATAAGTGTATTTCCTTCTAGATATTTGTATCAATTTTTCCATGCTATGGGCAAATAGGGTTTCCCCAGATACATTGTTTGAAATAAAGATTTTAGCACAAAATTGAGTTTAAAGTTCTGAAACTTATTTCAATTCTAACCCTAAAGAGGGAATTACCTCTGATAGCATACTGAAAAATGTGATCTAACTTTAGGAATAAGCAGCGAGATTTTAAATACTATTAATTAAATTTAATTCATTATATTTTCTTTAATATTCCTTGTTCCCACTACAAACACTTTTCTTGTTTTTAAGCTCCAGATCTTTTTTCTGCTGAAATCTAATTTACATAGAGTGAAAGATGCAGATATTAAGTGTATAGATCAATCAGTTTTTTCAAATGCTTCCTGTAACTCACATACTCATATATATATAGAATACTCCCAACACCCCAAGAAAATTTTTTTTAACCATGTCCCAATTAATCCTTGACTGTCCCCCTGAAGCAACCATTGCTCTGATTTCTTTCACTATCGATTAGCTTTGCATGTTCTAGAATTTCATGTAAATCAAATCATACAGCAAGAGCTCTTTTGTGGCCATTTTCTTTTGATAAGCACAATGTTTTTCAGATTCATCCATGTTGTTGCATGTATCAAGAATTCATTCCTTTTCACTGTTGAGTAGAAGTCCATTGTATACACATCTCACAATTACTTTATTGTCCTGTTGACAGACATTTAGGTTGTTTTTAGTTTTTCCTATTTTGACTAAACCTGCTATGCATTTTCTTATATGAGGCTTTTTGTGGATGTATATTTTCATTTCTCTTGTGTAAATTTCTTGGAGTGAAACTACTGGGTCATAAGAAGGGTGTCTTAATCTGTTTGTGCTGCTAGAACAAAATACCATGGACTAGATAATTTAGAAACAATATAAATTTATTCCTCACAGTTCTGGAGGCTAGGAAATTTAGGATTAAGGCACCTGCAGATTTGGTGTCTGGTGAGGGCTACTCTCTGCTTCCAAGACGGTACCTTGTCACTTCATCCTCCAGGGGACAAATGTTGTATTCTCCCATGGCAGAAGGAATAGAAGGGCAAAAAGGGACAAATGCTAATTCCCTCCAGCCCTTTTATAAGGCTGATAATCCCATTCGTGCGGACTATGCCCTCATAATTTAATCACCTCCTAAAGGCCTCACTGCTTATTACTATCACGTTGGCCACTAAGTGTCAATATATGAATTTTGAGGGACACTTTCAGATCATAGCAGAGGGTATATGTTCAACTTTATAAGAAACTGCTAAACTGTTTTCATAGTGGTTTAACATTTTATTTATCCACCAGCAGTGTTTGAGAGTGTCAGTTGTTCCACGTTTGCTGACATTTGGTATAGTCAGTGTTTTAAATACCACCTCTTGCATCAGTGTGACCTGGATGTGAGACATGGAGTCAAAGTAGATCATTTCGGTGCTTTAAGATTTGACTGCTCTGCTGGATTTTGGACTTGCATGGGACCTGTAGCCCCTTCATTTTGGCCAATTTCTCCCATTTGGAGTGGGCGTATTTGCCCAGTGCCTGTACACCCATTGTATCTAGGAAGTAACTAACTTGCTTTTTATTTTACAGGTTCATAGGTTGAAGGGTCTTGCCTTGTCTCAATTGAGACTTTGGACTTGGACTTTTGGGTTAATGCTGGAATGAATTAAGATTTTGGAGGACTGTTGGGAAGGCATAATTGGTTTTGAAATGTGAAAGGGATATGAGATTTGGGAGGGGCCAGGGACAGAATGATATGGTTAGGCCTTGTATCCTCACCCAAATCCCATCTTGAATCATCATCTCCATAATCCCCACATGTCAAGGGAAAGAACAGGTGGAGGCAATTGAATCATGGGGGCAGTTTCCTTCATGCTGTTCTCATGATAGTGAGTTCTCATGAGATATGATGGTTCTATAAGGAGCTCTTCCCCCCTCGCTCTGCACTTCTCCCTCCTGTCACCTTGTGAAGAGGGTGACTTGCTTCACCTTCACCTTCTGCCATGATTGTAAGTTTTCTGAGGCCTCCCCAGCCATGTGGAACCATGAGACAATTAAACCTCTTTCCTTTATAAGTTACCCAGTCTCACATATTTCCTTATAGCAATGTGAGGATGGACTAATACACCTTTCTTAGAGCTATGTGTTACAACTATATTCACCCCATCTGTAGTTTGACTATTCATTTTTTACTGTTATCTTCTAATGAAAAGAAGACTGATTTTCTTGAATTCCAATTTATCCTTTTTTTTTTCTTTTTTAGTTAACAATTTCTGGATACTGTCAAGGAAATATTTTTCTACCACACCATTGTGAAGAGATTCTCCTATGTTTATTCCTAGATGATTTATAATTTAACTTTTATGTTTAGCTCTATGATTCTTGTAGAATATATGTGTATGGTATGAAGTAGGAGCTGTGTGTCATTGTTTTCAAATATGCGTCCAGTTATTCCAGCATCATTTGTTGAAATGACTTTCCTTTATCCATGGAATTGTCTTGGTACCTTTGTAAAATATCAACAGGCTCTACAAGTATGGATCTACTATAGTCTATATTATCTTCCATTGATTGATCTGTCTGTAGTTAACCTACTACCACACTGTCTTGGTAGCTGTACATTTATAATAAGCCTTGATATCAGATAGCATCAGTCTTCCAATTTTGTCTTACCTTTTTACAAGACAGGTTTGGCTGTTTTGGGTCATTTGCTTTTCCACATATATTTTAGAATTAGGTTCTCTTTTGGTTTAATACAAAAGGCTGCTGGGATTTCAATTAAGATTATGTTGAAACTGCAGATCAATTTTTGGAAAACTGACACCTTAACACTATTGAGTGTTCTGATCCATAAACACTGCCTGTCTTCGGTTATTTAGGTCTTCTTTAATTTTTCTCAGCAATGTGTTGTAGTTTTCAGTGTAGAGGTCTTGCGCATATTTAAATGAGTTTATTTCTAAGTATTTTATCCTATTGATCTTATTGCAAATGTTAATATTTTTAATTTCATTGTTAATTGTTGCTAATATATACATATAATTGCTTTCTGGATATTGCCTTGTATTGTATGACATTGCTAAATTCACTGATTAGTGCATGTGGCTTTTCTGTAGATTTCTTGGCATATTCCACATGCCAAATTGTGTCATCTTCATATACAGGCTGTTTAGTTTCTTCCTTTTCAATATTTTTGGTTTTTATTTTTTCCTTGCCTTATTTCACTGGCTAGGGCTTCCAGTAAAAGCAGACTTCCAGGACTTGTTTCCAATTTTAGGGGAGAAGCATTCAATCTTTTGCCACTGAGTTTGATACTAGCTATGTGTTTTGGTATATGTCTTTTGTCAAATTGAGGGACTTTCTCATTCTTGAGTTTTTACTATGAATGCATGTTGATGTTTGTAAAATGCTTCTTCTGCATCTATTGAGGTGATCTTATAATTTTTTTCTTTTTTATTCTGTTTCAAGTGTTGAATTGCGTTGACCTATTTTCTCCTGTTAGTCCAACCTTGAATTACTGAGATAAATCATTCTTGATCGCAATGAATTATTATTTTTCTATCTTGCTATATTCAATTTATGGATATTTTGTTGTTAAGGATAATTTGTATGTATATTTATAAGGAAAATTAGGTTGTGGTTTTCTTCTAATGCCTTTGCCTCACTAATAGCAGGATAATACTGACCTTATAACATTAATTGGGAAATGTCGCTCTTCTATTTTCTGACAGAATTTATATAATATTAATATTATTCCTTGTTTAAATATGTACTGCAAATTACAATTAAAGCCATGTAGAAACATTTTAAATTACCACATCATCTTATTTGTTAGATATACATCAATTTCAATAATAAAATTATTGTATCGATCTTTGTAATTTGTCATTCAATTAATTTGTCCATTTTATCAAATTATAACATTTATTGTCATCAAAATGTTCATAATACATCCCAATATCCTGGCAATATCTGTATGATTTATAAAAATGTTCTACTTCCTTGTTTGTTATCGATAATTTGTGGGTTTACCTAGAGTTTATTAAATTCAGGGGCTTTTCAAAAAATGACTTTTTTTGCTTTGATTTACTCTATTGTCTGTTCCTTTTCTGTTTTATTCATTTCAGCTCTAACTTTATAAGTCTTTTCTTCTACTTGTTTGAGTTTTAATTTAGTCATCTTTTTCAGCTCATTTAGGGTACACTTAATTGACTTTTTTTTTCAAAATTTTATGTTAGATTTAGGGGGTATATGTGTAGGTTTGTTACCGTGGTATATTGCATGATGCTGAGATTGGAGGTATGAATGATCCCGTCACCCAGGTACTGAGACTAGTACCCCCAAAGTTAGTTTTTCAAACTTTGCCCCTCTCCCTCCTTCTCTGCTCTAGGAGTCCCCAGTTTCTATTGTTGCCATCTTTATTTCCATATGTACCCAATGATTAACTCCCACTTGTAAGTGAGAACATGTGGTACTTGGTTTTCTAGTTCTATGTTATTTCACTTAGGATAATGGCCTCCAGCTGCATCCATGTTGCTGCAAAGGACATGATTTCATTCTTTTTTTATGCTGCATAGTATTCCATGCTGTATATGTATTACGTTTTCTTTATCCAATTAACCATTGATGGGCACCAAGGTTGATTCCATGTCTTTTTGCTATTGTGAATAATACTGTGATGAATATGTGAGTTCATCTGTGTTTTTGGTGAAAGTACTTGTTTTATTTTGGATATATATCCAATAATGGGCTTGCTGGGCTGAGTTGAAAGTAGTTGCGTTTTAAATTCCTTGAGAAATCTCCAAACTGCTTTCCACAGGGACTGAACTACTTACATTCCCACCAATAGTGTGTAAGTGTTCCCTTTTCTCCATAGTCTATCCAGCTTCTGTTATTTTTTGACTTTTAATAATAGTTATTCTGACTGGTGTGAGATGGTATCTCATTGTGGTTTTCATTTCCTTTTCTCTGATGATTAGTGATGAGGATTTTTTCATATGTTTGTTGGCTGCTTGTAATGTCTTCTTTTAAGAAGTGTCTTTTCATGTCTTTTTCAGTTTTTAATGGCTTTATTTGTTTTTGCTCGTTGATTTAAGTTCCCTATAGATTCTGGAAATTAGACCTTTGTTAGATGCATAGTTTACAAATATTTTCTCCCATTCTATAGGCTGTCTGTTTACTCTGTTGATTGTTTCTTTTGCTATGCAGAAGATGTTTCGTTTACTTAGGTCCCACTTGTCAATTTTGCTTTCGTTGCAATTGCTTTTGAGGACTTAGTCACAAATTCTTTCTAGAAGTCGATGTCCAGAATGCTGTTTCCTAGGTGTTCTTTGAGGATTCTTATAGTTTCAAGTCTTACATTTAAATATTTAATCCACCTCAAAATTAACTTTTGGGTATGGTGAAAAGTAGGGGTCCAGTTTCATTCTTCTGCATATGGTTAGCCAGCGATCAAAGCACCACTTATTGAATAAGGAGTCCTTTCCCCATTCCTATCAACTTTGTTGAAGATCAAATGATTGTAGGTTTGAGGCTTTATTTCTGCATTCTCACATTGGTCTATGTGTCTAATTTTGTACCAGTACCATGCTGTTTTGGTTGCTGTAGCCTTACAGGATAGTTTGAAGTCGAGTAATGTGATGCCTCCAGCCCTGTGGCTTTTGCTTAGGATCACTTTATCCACTCAAGCTCTCTTTTGATTTCACATGAGTTTTAGAATATTTTGTTCTAGTTCTGTGAAAAATGATGTTGGTAATGTTAGTAGTTTAATAGGAATATCATTGAAACTGACTGCTTTGGGCAGTATGGCCACTTTAATGATATTGATTCTTCCAGTCCATGAGCATGAAATGTTCAAACAAACATTTATTTCTCCCAGTTCTGGAGGCTGAGAAGTCCAAGATCAAGGTCCTGGCAGATTTGATGTCTAGTGAGGGCCTTCTTCCTCATAGACAGAACCTTCTCACTGTGTCATCACATGGTGAAAGGGGCTAGCTAGCTCTGTGAGATCGCTTTTATAAGGCCACTAAGACCAAACACAAAGGTTCCACCTTCATTACCTAATCACCTCCCAAAGATCACACTTTTTAATACCATGACCGGGGGTGTTTAGGATATCAACATACAAATTTTGAGGGGATACCCATTGAGGCCATCACAGATACAGTATTCTATAAATGTGAATTTTGTTACCTTGGTTGATAGTGTTATTCAAATAATGTATACATAATTGACTTTTTGTCTAGCTGTTCTAGTAATTATTGAGAGATTATCTCCAATAATTACTCCAACTACAATTGTTAATTTGTCTATTTATTCCTATACTTCTCTCAGTTTTTCTTCATATATTTTGAAGTTCTGTTATTAAGTGCATATACATTTAAGAATTGTATGCCTTTTTGATATATTGACAGTTTTATCAACACGAACTATCTCTTTTTTTCTTTAGTGATATTTGTGTTCCAAGGACTACTTTTTCTGATATTTTCATATCTGTTACAACTTTGTTATGGATGGGATTTGCATAGTATGGTAATTTACATTTTTTACTATAATCTTATCTTTGTCTTCAGGCTATTTATTATTTTTTGAAGCTCTGAGAGTCCAGCTTGTACTATTCCTTTCTTGTAGTTTCTTATAGTTCAGATCAACTTTATTTATTTGAAATTGTCTTTTAATTTACCCTGATTTTTGGAGGATATTTTCACTGGATATCAAATTCAAGATAAATAGTTTTTATTTTCCTAAATATTTAAATATGTCAGTTCATTTTCTTCTGTCTTGTATTGTTTCTGATGAACAATTAACATTCTTATTATTGTTCTTTATGTAGTATATCTTCTTTCTTTGTATTTGATTTCAAGTAATTGTATTGTGATGTCCATAGATGTGGTTTTCTTTGTGCTTACCTTGCTTGATATTTAGACTCTTGGATCTGTGGATTTATATTTTTCATAAATTTTGGAAAATTTTGGCCACTATTTTTTCAAACACTTATTCTGTCCCAATCCTTCTCCTCTTATTCTGGGAAACCCATTATTTCTGTATTTGACTACATGATAGTATCACTCAGGTTACCGAAAATGTTTATTTTATTTTTTCAGCCTTTATTTCTTTCTGAGCTTTCATTTGTATAGTTTTGTTGCCTTGTCTTCAAGTTCATTGGTCTTTTCTTTGTTAGTGTTTAATCTGCTGTTAACCACATCTATTGTTTTTTATTTCAGTTTTGTGCTTTTCATTTATCAGATTTCCATTTGGTTCTGTTTTGATACCTTCCTTTTTCCTGCTGAAATTTCTCCATCTTATTACTCATATGTCCTTTTCTTTAAAGCCTTGAATTTATTTATAATAGCTCTTTTAAGCTATTTTTTGCTAATTCTAACATCTATCTCATTTCTAGGTGATTTTTATTGATTGATTTTTTTTCCTTCATCATTTTGGGTCACATTTTCATGTTTCCTCAAATGTCTGGTATTTTTTAAATTACATGTTAGACACTGTCAATGCTATAGTCTTAAATTTCTTTTGTTATAGTCCTTTAGGGCATATTGAATTTTTGTTTTGGCAGGTCATTAGTTGTGCATCAGCTGATTTCCTGAGGCTTGCTTTTAAGCTTCATTAGAGCAGATCTAAAGTAGTGCTTGTTCTAGAGTTGAAATAGCCTTGTACCTTAGATGTGATTTTTTCTCAAGTCTCATCAGAATGTTAACGTAATTCAGTAATGTTTCTTCTGTCTGGTTGGTTATAACTTTAATGACTGCTACTACTTCACAAACTCGAATCTCTATTCAGTTCCATTCATGGATCTTCAATAGTTGTTTTCCGCTATATATATATATCTTAGTATTCATCTAAATATTTATTGTGACCCTTCTGTAAATTTCTGGAGCCCCTTCATTGTTTAGTTTCCTCTTATCTGTTATTCTGCCTCAAAAAATTCCAGCCACCTACTCAGTACCTAACTCTAAACTCTATTTCTTCAGCTCAGCAAGACTGCCATGCTCTGGGCTCCACCTCCCTGTGATGCAATCTGGAAAGTACCTCTTGGTAGAAAGCTAGGGAAATAATTAGCCTCACCTCCTGTTTTTCTCTTCTGTCCCCCACTGTTACCTGTGCTGCCTATTTTGCAATACCTGGAAACTATTGTTTCATGTGTTTTTTCAAGTTTTATAGTTATTTACAGTAGAAGGGAAAGTCTAGCACTAAGTATGCCATCATGGCTAGAAATGGAATTACAGTCCCACCAAGTTTTCTAACTTGAGCAATTTCAAACCTAAAGAAAAGTTGAAAGAAGAGCATGCATACAGCTAACTTAAATTTACCAATTATCATCTTGCCAAATTTACTTCATCTATCTATTTTGTGTATATACTTATTATCTATTATTTTGCTGAACCATCTGAAAAAAAGTTTTAGATAGCATGAAACTTCATCTGTAAACATTTCAGTATGTGTCTCTTGAGAACAAGGAAGTTATCTTAAATAATTACAATACCAGTATCACATCCAAGAAATTTAACAGTGTTCAAAAAATATTGTCTAATAGTATATATTCAAACTCCCCCAGCTATTCTTCCAAAGTCCTTTAGAGCTTTATTTTTAAACCTAGGATCTATTCAAGAATCACTTACTGTGTTTGAAACTTATATCTTTTTAGCTTCCTTTGATATGAAATAGCCCTCCTTGCCTTTTTGTTTTTTATAAAATTGACATTCTTAAAGAGTTCAGGTCATGTATGTCAGACTGTCTCCTCACGAATAGATTCAAGTTAAACATTTTTGGCAAAAAAAAAAAAAAAAAAAAAAAAAAAAATTCATAGAGTTCCATATACTTTCCATTTGTATAATATGAACAGCATATATGCTCAGTTCATTTATTTCCAAGTCATGCTAAGTCTGATAATTTGTTTAATGTTGTTCATACCAGAGTTTTTCAGTGTAAGGTATCTTTTCCTCTTTACAATCAATATGTAATCTGTGGGGTGATACTTTAAGACCATGTGATTGTCCTGTTCTCCAACATTCTTTCACCAAATTGTTTTAGATCCACTGATAATTATTACCTGAATCAGTTATTACATTGGGCATTACAAAATGGTGATTTTCCTAATTCCATAATTTCTTTACATTTATGATTTAAAATGGTTTTGTAATGAAGATGCTCACATTAGCTTTATCTTAGAAACATGTTTGAAACCTAACTAAATGATAAACTCAGGAAAAAAAAAATCCTTAGTATGTATTTTATTAGTATCACTGATCCAGCACGACTCCCACCACTTTAGGGATTTAAATTCACTTCCTCAGTCAGGCACATTACTTTATAAAAGTGATATAGAATGTTACTTCATCGAGAAAGTTCCCTCATGTCCTTTCCCAACCCATTCAATCCCCATCCCCTAGGGAAAACCACTGTTCTTGTTTTTCTCACCATAAATTAGTTTTTCCCATTGTAAAATTTCACACAAATGGAATAATATAGAACATTATATTTTGTGAAAGGCTTATTTCACTGATAAACATGTGTTAAAGATTTATCCATGCTGCATGTATCAACAGTTAGTTTCTTATCATTGCTGAATAGCATTCCTTTGTATTTACACACCAAAGTTTGTTCATTAAGTTTCCTATTAACAGCTTTGCTCTTTCCAGTTTTTTGCTATTATAAATAAAACTTTTATAAACATCATATCAACAGATTCTAGGGTGGTTCCCCCATGGACTTCAACTCCTGGTATTCATGTGCTAGTATTATCCACTCACTTTGAGCGTAGGGAATTCCTGTGACTTGATTCTAACCAACAGAATATAGAAAAGGTGATGGAATATGACTCTCATAATTTTGTTATATACATGCCTATCTTGCTAGTAGACTCTTTCTAGAGACTCTCTCTCCCTAACTAGCTTGGAATAAGTAAGCAGCCATGTTGAGAAAACCACAGGGCAAGGAGATAAAGGCAACCTCTGGCCAACACTAAGCCAGAAGCTGGGACCCTCAGCTCCACAACTATACAAAGTGTATTGTTTAATTTTCATGTGTTCGTTTAGTTTCCAAAATTCCTCTTGTTACTGGTTTGTAGTTTTATTTCATTGTGGCCAGAGAATATGCTTGATATTATTTCAATTTTTAAAATATTTTCAGACTTGTTTTGTGACCTAACATATGGCCTGTCCTTGAAAATAATCCATGTGCTAAGGAAAAGAATGTGCATTCTGCAGCAGTTGGATGAAATGTTCTCTAAATATCTATTAGGTCCGTTTGTTCTATTGTGCAGATTAAGTCTGATGTTTCTTTGTTGAGTTTTGTCTGAGACATCTGTCCAATGGTGAAACTATGATGTTAGAATTTCCAGCTATTATTGTATTGGATTCTGTCCCTCTCTTTAGGTCTAACAATATTTGCTTTATATATTTGGGTGCTCCAGAGTTGGGTTCATGTATCTTTACAATCATTAAATCTTCTTGCTGAATTGGCCCCTTTATCATTATATAAGAGACCTTCTTTGTCTCTTCTTACAGTTTTTGTCTTGAAATCTATTTGGTCTATGTATAGCTACCTCTGTTCTTTTTTGGTTTCCATTGGTATGGAATATCTTTTCCATCCCTTTATTTTCAGTCTTCCTGAAAGATAGTTATTAAAATTTGGTGTTCCAGGAGCAGGGAGATGAACGGCATAGGCTTCTATTCTGCCATCATGCTCCACCCCTCTATTAACTAATTTTTATTTTGGTTGTTAGTCTTTTTACAATTAACTTGTAGGATATATATATATATACACACACACACACATATATATACACACACACACATACACACACACACACACACACACACACACACACACACACATATATATATATATATATCTCCTGAACACTGGTCTTTTGTGATTTGCAACTGTGTTCTTCCAGTATTTGGCTTGCTTATTCATTTTCTTAATTGTATATTTTGATGAGAATTTTACTTTAACTTTTATTTTAAGTTCAGGGGAACATGTATAGGTTTGTTACACAGGTGAACATATGTCAGGGGATTTGTTTTACAGATTATTTAATATCCAAGTATTAAGCCCAGTACCCGTAGTTATCTTTTCTGCTCCTCTCCATATTCCCACCCTCCTCCCTCAAGTAGACCCCAGTGTCTGTTGTTTTCTTCTTTGTGTTCATAAGGTCTTATCATTTAGCTCCCACTTATAAGTGAGGACATGCAGTATTTGATTTTCTGTATCTGAGCTTGTTTGCTAAGGATATAAGCCTCCAGCTCCATCCATGTCCCTGCAAAAGACATGGTCTCATTCTTTTTTATGGCTCCCTAGTATTCCGTGATGTATATGTACCACATTTTCTTTATCCAGTCTATCATCGATGGGCATTTAGGTTGATTCCATGTCTTTGTTACTGTGAGTAGTACTGCAATGATGATACATGTGATGTGTCTTTATAATAGAATGATTTATAGTCCTGTGGGTATATATTCAGCAATATGGTTTGGCTGTGTCCCCACCCAAATCTTATCTTGAATTTTAGCTTCCATAATTCCCACGTGTTGTGGGAGGGACCTTGGGAAAGATTATTGAATCACGGGGACGGTTTCCACTATACTGTTCTCGTGGTAGTGAATAAGCCTCATGAGATCTGATGGTTTTATAAGGAGAAGCCCCTTTTGCTTGGTTCTCATTCTGTCCCTTGCCTGCCACCAATGTAAGGCATACCTTTTACCTTCCACCATGATTGTGAGGTCTCCCCAGCCACGTGGAACTGTGAGTCCATTAAACCACTTTTTCTTCATAAGTTACCCAGTCTTGGGTATGTCTTTATCAGCAGCATGAAAAATGGACTGATACACTCAGTAATCGGGTTGCTGGCTCAAAAGGTGTTTCTGCCTCTAGGTCTTTGAGGAATCACCACATTGTCTTCCATAATGGTTGAACCAATCTACGCTTCCATCAACAGTGGAAGTGTAAGCATTCCTTTTTCTCCAAAACTTCATCAGCATCTGTTATTTTTTGACTTTTTAATAATAGTTATTTTGACTGGTAGGAGATGGTATCTCATTGTGGTTTGATTTGCATTTCTCTAATTATCAGTGATGTTAAGCTTTTCATTATATGATTGTTGGTTACATGTATGTCTTCTTTGGAAAAATGTCTGTTCATGTCCTTTGCCCACTTTGTTATGGGGTTGTTCGTTTTTTTTTCTTGTAAATTTGTTTAAGTTCCTTACAGATGATGGACAGTAGACCTTAGTCAGATGCATAGTTTGCAAAAATTTTCTCCCATTCTGTAGGCTGACTGTTCACTCCATTGCAAGTTTCTTTTTCTACGCAGAAGCTCTTTAGTTTAATTAGGTCTCATTTGTCAATTTTTGCTTTTGTTTCAATTGCTTTTGGCATTTTTTGTCATGAAATCTTTGCCCATGCCTATGTCCTGAGTGGTATTGGCTAGGTTTTCTTCTGGGGTTTTTATAGTTTTGGGGTTTACATTTAAGTGTTTAATCCATCTTGAGTTAATTTTTATATATGGTGTGAGGAAGGGGTCCAGTTATGATTTTCTGCATATGGCTAGCCAGTTATTCCAGCACCATTTATTGAATAGGAAATCCTTTCCCCATTGCTTGTTTTTGTAAAGTTTGTCAAAGTTCAGATAGTTGTAGGTTGTGGTTTTGTTTCTGAGTTCTCTATTCTGTTCCATTGGTCAATGTGTTTGTTTTTCTACCAGTATCATGCTGTTTTGGTTTGAAGTCAGGTAATGTGATGCTTCCAGTTTTCTTCTTTTTGCTTAGGATTGCCTTGGCTATTTTGGCTCTTTTTTGGTTCCATATGAATTTTAAAATAGTTTGCTCTAGTTCTGTGAAGAATGCCAATGGTAGTTTAGTAGGCACAGCATTGAATCTATAAATTGCTTTGGGCAGTATGGCCATTTTCATGATATTAATACTTCTTATCCATGAGCGTGAAATGTTTTTCCATTTTTTGTGTCATCTCTGATTTATTTGAGCAGTGATTTGTAGTTCTCTTTGTAGTGATCTTTCACCTCCATAGTTAGCTGTATTCATAGGTATTTTGTTATTTTTTGGCAATTGTGAATGGGAGTTTGTTTCTGATGTGGCTCTTGGCTTGACTGTTGTTGTTGTATAGGAAGGCTTATGATTTTTTGCACATTGATTTTGTATCCTGAGACTTTGCTGAAGTCACTTATCAGCCTAAGAAGCTTTTGGACTGTGACTATAGGGTTTTCTAGATATAGGATCATGCCATCTGCAAACAGGGATAGTTTGACTTCCTCTCTTCTTATTTGCATTCCATTTCTTTCTTTCTTTCTCCTGCCTGATTGCCCTGACCAGAATTTCCAATACTACCTTGAATAGGAGTGGTGAAAGAGGGCATACTTGTCTTGTGCTGGTTTTCAAGGGGAATACTTCCAGCTTTTCCCCCTTCAGTATGATGTTGGCTGTGGGTTTGTCATATATGGCTTTTATTATTTTGAGGTATATTTCTTCAATACCTAGCATATTGAGAGTTTTCAATATGAGTAGGTATCGAACTTTATCAAATGCCTTTTTTGCATCTATTGAGATAATCATGTGGTTTTTGTCTTTAGCTCTGTTTATATGATGAATCACATGTATTGATTTGTGTATGTTGGATGAACTTTGTATCCCAGGGATAAAGCCTACGTGATTGTGGAGGATGGGGTTTTTGATGTGCTGCTGAATTTGCTTTGCCAGTGTTTTGTTGAGGATTTCTGCACTGATGTTCATCAAGGATATTGGCCTGAAGTTTTCCTTTTTTGCTGTATCTCTGCCAGGTTTTGGCATCAAGATGATGCTGGCTTCATAGAATGAGTGAGTGAGAAGTCCCTCCTCCTCAATTTTTTGGAATAGTTTCAGTATAAATGTGTATTAGTCTGTTCTCATGCTGCTATAAAGTACTACCCAAGATTGGGTAATTTATAATGAAAGCAGTTTAATTGACTCCCAGTTCCACACTGCTGGGGCTGCATCAGGAAACTTATGATCATGCCAGAAGGGGAAGCAAACATTTCCTTCTTCACGTGATAGCAGGAAGGAGATAATGAGAGCCCAGCAAAGGGGGAAGACCCTTTTAAAACCATTAGATATCGTGAGAACCTGCTCACTATCATGAGAATAGCATGGAGGAAACCACTCCCATGATTCAATTACCTCCCACTGGGTCCCTCCAATGACATGTGGAGATTATGAGAACAACAATTGCAGATGAGATTTGGGTGAGGACACAGTAAAACCGTATCATTTCACCCCTGGCCCCTCCCAAATCTCATGTCCTCACATTTCAAAACACAATCATGCCTTTTCAACAGTCTCCCAAAATCTTAACTCATTCTGGCATTAATTAAAAAATCCAAATCCAAAGTCTCATCTGAGACAAGGCAATTCTCTTCCACCTATGAGCCTGTAAAATCATAGTTACTTCCTAGATACAATGAGGGTGCAGACATTGGGTAAATGCACCCATTCCAAATGGGAAAAATTGGCCAAAACAAAGAAACTATAAGCCCCATGCAAGTTCAAATTTCAGTAGGGCAGTCATTAAACCTTAATGTTCCAAAATGGTCCCCTTTGACTGCATGTCTAACATCCAGGGCATGCTGATGCAAGAAGTGGGCTACCACAGCCTTGGGCAACTCTGCCCCTGTGGCTTCACAGAGTACAGACCCCCCCTGACTGCTTTCATGGGATGGGATTGAGTGCCTGTGGATTTTGCAGGCACATGGTGGAAGCTGTTGGTGGATCTACCATTCTGCGGTCTGGAGGACCGTGGCCCTTTTCTCACAGCTCCACTAAGGAGTGCCCCAGTGTGGACCCTGTGGAGGCTCTGAACCCACATTTTCCTTCTGCACTGCCCTAGCAGAGGTTCTCCATGAGACCTCTGCCTCTGCAGCACACTTCTGCCTGCACATCCAGGAGTTTCCATACATCCTCTGAAATCCAGGAGGAGGTTTCCAAACCTCAATTATTGACTTCTGTGCACCTGCAGGTTCAATACCACATGGAAGCCAAGGTGTGGAACTTGCACCCTCTGAAGCCATGGCTCGAGCTATACTTTGGTCTCTATTAGCCATGGCTGGAGCAGCCGGGATGCAGGCACCAAGTCCTTAGGCTGCACACAGTAGAGGGGTGCTGGGCCTGTCCTAGGAAACCATTTTTCCCTCCTAGGCCTGTAGACCTGTGATGGGAGGGGCTGTTGCTAAGGTCTCTAACATACCCTGGAGATATCATCCCTATTGTCTTGGTGATTAATATTCAGCTCATGGTTACTTATACAAATGGGGTCTGCAACTGGCTTGAATTTCTTCCCAGAAAATGGGTTTTTATTTTCTATCACATCATGAGGCTACAAATTTTCCAAACTTTTATGCTCTGCTTCCTCTTAAACACTTTTCTGCTTTTCTTTCACTAAATACCCTAAATCATCTCTCTCAAGTTCAAAGTTCCACAGATCTCTAGGGCAGGGGCAAAATGCCACTAGTCTCTTCGTTAAAGCCTAACAAGAATCATGTTTGCTCCAGTTTTCAAAAAGTTCCTCATCTCCATCTGAGACCACCTCAGCCTGGACTTCACTGTCCATATCACTATCAGCATTTTCATCACAACCATTCAACAAGTCTCTAGGAAGTTCCAAACTTTCCCACATCTTTCTGTCTTCTGAGCCCTCCAAGTCTCTAGGAAGTTCCAAACTTAATCACATTTTCCTGTCTTCTTCTGAGCCCTCTAAACTGTTCTAACCTCTGCCTGTTGACCCAGTTCCAAAGTTGTTTCTACATTTTTAGATATCTTTACAGCAGTGCCCTAACTCTCTGTGGCACCAATTTACTGTATTAGTTCATTCTCTCACCGCTATAAGGGACTGCCCAAGACTGGGTAATTTACACAGGAAAGAGGTTGAATTGACTAATAGTTCTGCATGGCTGGGGAAGCCTTAGGAAATTTACAATCATGGTGGAAGGGGGAGCAAACACATTCTTCTTCACATGATGGCAGGAAGGAGAAGAATGAGAGTCAAGCAAAGGGGGAAGCCCCATATAAAACCATCAGATCTTCTGAGAACTTACTCACTATCATAAGAATAGCATGGGGGAAACCACCTCCATTTTATTACCTCTTACTGGGTCTGTCCCACAACATATGGGGATTATAGGAACTATAATTCAAGATCAGATTTGGGTGAGGACATAGCCAAACCATATCAGAATGGTACCAGTTTTTCTTTATACATCTGGTAGAATTCAGCTGTGAATCCATCTGGTCCTGGGCTTTTTGTTGTTGTTGTTGTTGGCAGGCTACTTATTACTGCCTCAGTTTCAGAGCTCATTATTTGTCTGTTCAGGGTTTCAGTTTCAGAGCTCATTATTTGTTCAGGGTTCAGTCTTGGGAAGATGTATGTGTCCAGGAATTTATCCATTTCTTCTAGATTTTCTAGTATATGTTCATAGCGGTGTTCATAATAAAATCTGATGGTTGTTTCTATTTCTGTGGGGTCAGTGGTACTATCCTCCTTGACATTTCTGATTGTGTTTATTTGAATCTTCTCCTTCTTTTATTAGTCTAGCTAGCAATCTATTTTATTAATTTTTTCAGAAAAATGGCTCTTGGATTAGTTGATCTTTCAAATGGTTTTTCATGTCTCAATCTCCTTCAGTTCAGCTCTGATTTTGGTTATTTCTTGACTTCTGCTAACTTTGGGATTTGTTTGCTTTTGGTTCTCTTATTCTTTTAGTTGTGATGTTAGGTTGTTAATTTGGGATCTTTGTAAATTTTTGATGTGGGCATTTAGTGCTATAAATTTCCCTGTTAATACTGCCTTAGCTGTGTCCAGAGATTTTTGTATGTTGTATCTTTTTTTTAAATTAGTTTCAAAGAAAGTCTTGATTTCTGCCTTAATTTTATTATTTACCCAAAAATCATTCAGGAGCAAGTTGTGCAATTTCCATGTAACTGTATAGTTTTGAGTGAATTTATGAGTCTTGATTTCTAATTTGATTGCACTGTGGTCCAAGAAACTGTTTGCTATGATTTCATTTCTTTGGCATTTGTGGAGGAGTGTTTCAACTATGTGATCAATTTTTGAGTATATGCTATGTGGTGATGAGAAGAATGCATATTCTGTTGTTTTGGGATGGAGAGTTCTGTAGATATCTATCAGGTCCATTTGATCCAGTGCTGAGTTCATGCCCTAAATATCTTTGTTAATTTTTTATCTCATGGGCTAATATTGTTAGTGGCATGTTAAAGTCTCCCACTATTATTGTTGGGTGTCTAAGTCTTTTTGAAGGTCTCTAAGAACTTGCTTTATGAATCTGGGTGCTCCTGTGTTGGGTGCATATATATTTAGGATTGTTAGATTTTCTTGTTGAATTGAATCCTTTACTACTATGTAATGCCCTTCTTTTTTCTTTTGTAATCTTTGTTGGTTTAAAGTCTGCTTTGTCAGAAACTAGGATTGCCACCCCTGCTTTTTTCTGTTTTCTATTTGCTTAGATTTTTCTCCAACCCTTTATTTTGAGCCAATGTGTATCATTGTATGTGAGGTGGGTCTCTTGAAGATAGCATAGCAATGGGTCTTGGTTCTTTAGCTTGCCACTCTGTGTCATTTAATTGGGAGTATTTAGCCCATTTTCATTAAAAGTTAGTACTGATATATGTGGATTTGATACTGTCATCATGATGTTAGCTGGTTATTTTGCTGACTTGTTTATGTCATTGCTTTATAGTATTACTGCTCTATGCACTTCAGTGCATTTTTGTAGTGGCTCATAATGGCCTCTCCTTTCTATATTTAGTGTTTTCTTCAGGAGCTCTTGTAAGGCAGCTTTGATGGTAACAAATTCCCTCAGCATTTGCTTGCCTGAGAAAGATCTTATTTCTCCTTCACTTATGAAGCTTAGTTTGATCGGATATGAAATTCTTGGTTGGAATTTATTTTCTTTTAGAAGGCTGAACACTGGCCCCAGTATCTTCTGGCTTGTAGGGTTTCAGCTGAATGTTTGCTTTTAGTCAAATAAGCTTCCCTTTGTAGGTGACTTGACTTTTCTCTCTACTATCCTTTTACATTTTTTCTTTCATTTTGACCTTGGAGAATCTGATGATTATGTGTCTTGGGGATGAACTTCTCAAGGAATGTCTTACAGGGGGTCTCTGTATTTCCTGAATGTGAATGATGTGAATGTTGGTCTCTCTAGCTAGGCTGGGAAAGTTCTCATGAATGATATCCTGATATATGTTTTCCAAGTTGGTTTCATACTCTCCATCTCTTTCAGGGACACGCATCAGTAGTAGATTTGATCTGTTTACATAATCCCATATTTTTAGAGTTCTTTTTATTTCCTTCTCATTCTTTTTTTTTTCTATTCTTGTCTGCCTGTCTTATTTTAGAAAGGCAGTCTTCAAGCTCTGAGATTCTTTCCTCTATTTGGTCTCTTCTGCTATTAATTCTTGTGATTGCATTATGGGATTCTTGTAGTGTGTTTTTCAGCTCTGTCAGGTCAGTTACATTTTTCTCTATGCTGGCTATTTCATCTGCCAGCTCCTGCAATGTTTTATCATGATTTTTAGCTTCCTTGCTTTGGGTTACAACATACTCCTATAGCTTAGTGAACTTTGTTCCTATCCATATTCTGAATTCTACTTCCATCATTTCAGCCATCTCAGCCTCAGCCTAGTTCCAAACCCTTGCTGGAGAGGTGATGCGTTCATTTGAAGGAAAGAAGGTACTCTGGCTTTTTGAGTTTTCAGCGTTCTTGTGCTGATTCTTTCTAATCTTTGTGGGCTTATCTACCTTCAATCTTTGAGGTTGTTGACCTTTGGAATTTTTTTTTTTTTCTTTTATCCGATTTGATGAGCTTGAGGGTTTGATTATAGTATAAGGTGGATTCAGCCAACTGGTTTCATTTCTGAAAGATTGAACGGGCCAATGTTCAGCTCCCAACTCCTGGACTGTGTGCTGTAACTCTAGGGGACTTGTATTGGACCCTGACTTTGTTCTCTGGATACTCCAGGTTTGGAGTCTACTGCACTGTGGGGATTGAGGTGCAGCAGTTGCAGCCAGGTGTTAGTGGATTCAGAGGTGCCCAATTCCCTGTGGGCATTCACTACAGTAGGCATTCCTCTCCATGAGAGTCACACACATTATCGGCAGTTGCGTGTGAGGAGTGGGGGGGCCCTTGCTGGAGACTGTTTGTGCTGTTGCACTGGAGGTGTTGCTGGCTTAGGGTGAAGTCCTGGCCACTGCAGGTCTGGTGCCTCTTCTGAGCCCTACAAGCAAGAGTTATTACTCAGGGTGTGGGAGGATCCCCTGTTCTCTGAACAGTGTTAGCGCAAGAGCAGGGCACTGGCAGGGGTTGGGCTTGCTGGATTTGTGCCCGCCAAGGCTCTGTCTGCAGTGGCAGTCTGTGGGGGTCGGGGTGCATACTGCAATCCCGTGTGTTGGTGGGGCAATTAAAGTAAAACTCGTGCAGACACACACCAGCAATGTGATGTGGGGAGCTGCTGTGGGCTCAGGGGATGCTGCAATATGGGGAAGCAATGTGTGGGCTGGTGCACGGTCATAGGTGCCACCTTGCTGGAGCTCTCCATGAGTCAGGCATGGCCCACTGGCTCAGAAGCTATGGTGTGGGTATGGTATGGTCCCCCAGGGGACCCAAGACTGTCCTGTAAGCAGGTGTGACCAGGCTGGGGTCCCAGGAGAGGCCAACAGACCAAGAAGTGCTTAGATTGGACCAGCCCTGTCTGATGTGCAAGACCTCCCTGTGAAGATCAGGTTCAACAATTCCCCTAGGGCTAAAGTCTCTTATGAGAGCAAGTTGAGCACAGGTGGATGACTGTCTCTCACCATGCTCTGCTACAGATGATTCTGCACCAAACCCTCTGGGCTCCACATCAGCTGGCTTGCTGCTCCACCACTTTGCTTCTCTCCTGGGGGCTTCACCCCAGAGAGATGTTGGTCAGCAGTAGCTCAGGGCAATCAGCCCAGGATGGAGGGTCTGTGTTGTGTGTCTAAGCCTGGGGTTTCTTGTCTGGTGATAAGCAGTGGGGGTGTGTAGGACCTGTGGGAGATGGACTGGCCTCCTCTCCTTGGTTCGACTGCAGCTTGTTGGAGGTATGGATAAAGCACTTAGGGCTTTGGCTTTTTTGTTAACCTGAGGGTAGGAAGGGCAGTTCCACTGCAGAGGCAGTGACAGATAGGCTTTCATTTGCCCCTGAAGGCTCTGTCCAGGGAGTTGCTGAGTTGCTACTGACTTGATAGCTCTGTCGGAGGGTGGCTAGAAGCCCAGGCTTGGAGGACCTGCTCAGTGAGGAGATATGTTAATGGGCACCCCATAACAGTCTGACCACTTTTCCGTATGGCTGCTGAAGTATGCTGGGGGTCTGCTCCAGTCCCTAGTGGCCTCGAATTTTCCAGTACCTGGAGGTATCACCAGTGAAGGCTGTGAAACAGCAAAGATGGCAGCTTGCCCCTCCCTGTGGGAGCTCTGTTCCAGGGAAGTGCAGGACTGTTGCTGGCTGAACACACCTGTTGGAGGTGCCTGAAGACCCCAGTTGGGAGGTCCCACCCAGTCAGGAGGAACAGGATCGGGGACTTACTCAAAAAAGTAGTCTGGTTACATTTTCGTAGAGCAGCTGTGCTGTGCTGGGGGATCTCATTCACCCCTGGTCTGTTTAGACTCTCCAAAGCCCAAAAGTAGTAGGGGCTGTCTCTCAAACAGCAGAGAGGGTGGCCCACCCCTCCCCGCAGGAGTTCCATCCCAGGAAGGTGCAATGCTGCTACTGGCTGCAGGCTGGAATTCCAAGTTACTGGGTCTTATCCTGTGAGGCACCATGGAAATGTGGCCCACAGACTGTCACTGCTCGGCCCCCTGGATTCAGCTTCCTTTCTGGGAGTGCGTATGGCCGGGCAGGGGTGGGGGAGGCTAACTTCCCGCTTTGCTGGAGTTGCAACTACTTTTGGTGGGATACCTGGAAAGCCAGAGTATCTAAAGCTCCTGAGTCTGCGTGCACCTGAGCGGCTGCTCTGCAAAAACTCAACGGAGGTCTGTGTGTCAGACTGAAGGCCTCCATAGAGTGGGTTCATGAGGGGGTCTCCTGACCTGAGGGTTGCAAAGGTCCATGGGAGAAGCGTGGGTTCCTGGGGTTGCACATTCACTCACGGCTTCTCTGGGCAGGGGAGCTACCCTTGGCTCCATGTTGCTGTGGGTGGGCTGTCACCCTCCCTTGCTTTTTCACTGTTCTCGGTAGGTCGAGTTGTTTCCTTGATTAGTGCCAATGTGAGTACTTGGATGTTTCAATTGAAGGTGCTGTATTTACTTACCCCTTCCATTCCTCTCAGTGAGGACCACACACATTATCTGCTTCTAGTTGGTCTTCTTGGCCACTCCCCAGAGAAATTTTTAATTTTAATGGTATAGTTTATCATATTTTTCTTTACTTTCTGTGCTCCCTCAAAGTCATGAAGCTATTTTCCTGTTTTCATTGTATGCTTTATAGTTTTAGCTTTTCTGTTTAGGTCCATGATCCATCTCAAATTAATTTTTGTGTACTGGGTATAAAACTAGGATCAAAGTTGTTCACACATCTCCATGTAGGTGCTATTTATTTATTTATTTATTTATTTATTTATTTTTGAGACAGGGTCTGACTTTTTCACCCAGACCAGAGTGCGGTGGAACGATCTCGGCTCACTGCAACCTCCACCTCCCTGGTCTCAAGGGATCCTCCCATTTCAGCTGGGACTACGGGCATGAGCCACTGCACCTGGCCTAGCATAAATTTTTAAAAGGCTTTCCTTCTATAATTGGATGGCTTTGTAACCCCTATCAAAAATCAAATAATCATGGAAGTGTGGGTCTATTTCTGGGTTCTCCATTCTGCACCATTGTTCTACTTGCTAATCCTTATGTCAGTTCCATGGTTTCTTGATTGCTTTAGCTTTGTAGTATATATGGAAACCATTTTGTATAAAATCTGCAACTTTATTTGTTTTTCCAAAATGCTTTGGGTATTCTAGACTCCTTATGTTTTGATATACATTTTGGAATCAGCTTGTCAATTTTTTAAAAATATCTTGCCGGGATTATGACTTATATTGCTTTGAATCTGTAGATAGTTAAGAGAATTGTCATCTTAACAACTTGACTCTTCAAATTCCCACTTATTTTGGTCCTTTTTAATGTCTTCACAATGTTTTGTAGTTTTGGGGTTAGAGGTCTTGCAACCTTTTATTAAATTCACTCCTATCCAGTCAATACTTTCGTAGCTAGTGTAAAAGCATTAAAACATTTTTATTTTCCAATTATTTTCTGCTTATATAATGACAGCATTTTTGAACTCTCACTTTATGTTGTATCTATGATTTCACCCTTGCTACCTGGAAAATAGACTAAACCCATCTCTATTTCTTTCTATCTCACCTTTCTCCTCTTGGCTCATTTGTAAAATAATGTAAAAAATTTAAGACAAACAACATGGGAGAATATTTTTATGAGCTCAGTGTATGTTTTTCTTTTTTAAAATAAGATGCAAAAAATACTAACCATAAAAGATTAGATATATTAGCATACATTAAAATTTAGAACCTCAGTTCATTACTAAGAGTGACATAGCAAGCCTAAAATTGAGGAAATGTATTTACAAAACATATAACTGCAAAATGATTGATATCTAGAATAGTTTTAAATAAATATATGTTTAAAAGCATGACAAATCAATAAGTAAAAATCACAGCCCAATAGCTAAAATGGGCAAGAGTCACTACAGGAATTTTGTAATACGTGAAACGTGTTGTGGCATAAAAACAGATGTTTATTTCATTACTAATCAGAGACATACAAATTAAGAGAACTGTGGAATAACATTTTATATATCTGAAAATATAGAATTATCAATACAAAATGTTGGCAGGCATGAGGATCAATAGGCACACTTAGAATCTGCTGAGGGGAAAGCAAATTTGACACACATCTTGGAAAACAATTTGTTGTTATTTTGTAAAGTTAAACATTTGTCTACACTATGGCACAGAAATCTAACTCAAAAGTAGGTTCTAGAGAAATTATTGCACATGTTCACCAGGAGAACAATATAGGAAATGTGTATAGCAGTGTTATTCACAATAATGCTAAGAGGCTGGATAAGGAAATGGATGAATACATTTTGGTATATTGAAAAAATAAAATATCATATAGCATTGAAAAATAACAAATTGTGACTCATGCACAAAAAATGTATAAATCATAGGAAAAAGTAGAAATGTAAATCATAAGAGACTATATATAATGTGATTTCATTTTTCATAAATCTAAAAAACAAGCAAAACAAATAACATACTGTTTATAAATATATAAATATGAGATAAAACCAGTTTATAAAACAAGAGAATAATAAACATGAAATTGTGAATGGAGTTATTATCTCTGGAGGAAGCAAGGGGCTGAAATAGGGAAGAAGTCCACAGATAGCTTTGGTAACGTGGGGCAACTAGTTTGGAGACTGGGCTCTCAGGTGTTTATTTTATTATTATGTGCTGTATATGGCAATATCTATTAAATATATTCTTCTATATGCATTAAATATTGCATAGTTTTCAGTTAAAATATTCAAACAATGTCAGCTCCTGGTGGTGAGTACCTACTCCCTCCTTTACTGAGTCTTGTATTGCTCTCATCTCCTTTGATACTAATCAGACCTAGACCTTGAGGGGCTTAGAGATGATCTTTGTTGGCTCTGCATTTCAACTCTCCCTATTTCTCAACACTAGACCAGGCTCACGGACCCTTGTTCCCTACTCCTGGATTTCAATCTGCTACCCTGTCTGATATCCCAGTTATTTACATGCAGATTTCTTGGATATCTCCCTTTCTAACTAGAATTCTAAGGAGTGTTTTCCACAAAGTCTCTGTTTTATGCCTAGCTATTGCGATCCTTTTCTTTCAGGATCCTGTTCTTTTTTTGATTTTGCCTCTCAAATATTTCTTCAGTTGTGATTAAAACTTCAGTGCTTCTTAGGTTCACCCCTATTCATCCAGCTGCACCTCACAATTCAGCTTCTATTGCCACTAGAGTTCCTCCAGCACTTGTCTCCTGCCATTCGTTGGGTTTTGCATTTATCTTTTGTCCTACCTGCTTACATTACTGAGTGGAATCGTGAAATCTCTCACCCAAATTCTGAGTTAATGTGAGAAGAATAAAAATGGCAAAGAGAATTTTTGAGATAGTTAAGTGTAGCAAAAATAATAACCACCATTTTTTAATTTCTGGAGTTCTGAAATATATTCATAGAAGTGTAGCTCAATTATTATTTACAGTTAGTGTAAATCTAAGGACATTATTACACAGATATTGTCATATTGTAGATTTCCCTTTCAGAATAAGGAAGGCTTTTTTTTCTGGACAGAATTTGGCACACTTAATTGAGTATGCATCCTGACGTGCTAAAATATGAACACTGATGACCCTTGAAATTTTTATCAGATCAGAGCAAAAATTAATTCTACTTTCATAATTTATCTTTCTCTTCCTCAAACAGAATACTAAAATGCCAGTTTCCTGCCTTTTGAACTTTTAGCCAAATTCTTGGAAGGTGAAGAAACTTGTGTGGGTTTAAGGTCTTTTCCATTAACATGCATTGTTCTCATTTCCGAAGATTATTCCCACTTATTAAGCATTTGTTTCCCTAAGTCCCCCAAAAGCATTTTTAAAGCACTTAAGTATTTACTAAGATCTGCCAAGATCCCATCCTTTTCCTTTGGTTGCTTAATCAATATCTTCTTTTGTTCAGTACTCTGATTTTCACCTTCAAAAATCTCTTGATGGCAATGAATTCTGCTCTCCTTAGAAGTCATATGCCCTTAATATTCCCAAGCAACATTTTCTCACTGGAGAAGCTGTTTGAAACCAAAGGAAAGTTTTTAAAGATGTGTATCATTTGGTCTCCTTAAGCTATTCTCCCTGTGTGGTAGAGTTTCTTTTTAATCTCTAAGGATCAACTTGAATTTTGGAGGAGAGATGAGTCATGTACATGCTTAGCATTTCGCCAGCCTTAGCAAGTAAAACCTCATTTTATTAGAACCACTGATATATCTAGTATTGAAGGTGGAAGAGACCTTAAATGTCATCTATTCAAACTATACATCTAACTTTTCATTATTCAGACAGTTAGGAATTCATTGACAAGGGCATTGAAAAGAGGCATAACTTTATCCTTTATAATTAATGAATTTAGTAAGATGCGTTCTTGGGTCCCTAGAAATCGTATCTACAGTGGCCAAGAGAGTAAGAATATATAACTTCCTTCAAAAATGAGAGGAAAATCTTTGTATGCTTATCTGTAATTGAAGAATATTTTATTTCTCTTTTCTGACCAGCATAACGTACAGCCATTTGAGAAAATACTATAAACAGTAGGTATGTCTAAATTTCTATTCAGGGTTTGGTGTTTTTATAGTCTGCTCATAAAATATCTGCTAGAACCTCTCATTATGTAACTTTTTCACTGAGGTCAATTCGCTCACCTTTTTGTAGCCCACACTATATTTTCAACATCCTGGTATTTGTAATCATTATCATGTTTTGTTAAAACACATCCTTTAAAGAAAAGAATTATTCTAGAACTGCTTAATTTCAGGCTTTTTACCCCTGCCATGATGGTAGCAGAACATGGCAAATGTAACTAATCTGCCCAAACACAAAAGTTGTGAATTTATTGTGGATTATTATTCATTAAAAAAGAAAAGAATTAACATTTAATATGTGCCTTAAAGCACATTAGTGGCATTTTTTCAAAGCCTAATAGTTAAATGTATATGGTCTATGTGTGTGCATTAAGTCAGAGTTTTTAACGGATAAACATAGAAACAGAACACACCTTGATATATATTCTATTTTCATAAAAATGTGGCTTAAATAGAGCTGTGGTCCCCAAAGGAAAGCACATGCTGAGTGAGCATTTCAAACATGTCTGGGCCAGTTTAGTCTATGGCTATGTTATATAATATAAACTAAAGAGTCAGGGTCACTGAATATCTGCCAAATTGATTAGCCAATTGGTGGCCAGAAGAGAGAGAACAGACATCTTAATTAGTTAGGTTGTTTGATTTTAGCCTCTGGGTAATACGGTCCTAGGTCACCCAATCCAGTGCATTACATTACCATTTGATTTTGCTCCACTCAGACAAGCATTGATTTAACTATTTTTCTCTGAATTTGTGCTTCTTTGAATAAATTGGTGATATCTGACAAGAAGATCTGTAGAACAACATCATATTTAAGTGTCCCACCACCTGTGTAGACTATGGTCAGTGGGCACTAGCATGAAAGTTTCCTTTTGGCTCCTTGCAATTTGTATTAGGATGTAATTGTGCTCTCTGAGAGCCTAGAAGAGGCAAAGGATTGACCCACTCAGAGAGAAAATTGCATCTGGTGCTATTCTAACCATCTTTCTGACTATTCTGCCAGTAAGTGCTTAAAAAGAAATCCCCATCCAATTCTCATTTGGACACATAGAACCCTCTTAGGGCTGGTTAGCAATTTACTTACTTGTTCATTCAGTCATTAATTCGTCAATCATTTATTCAGTATCTTCTATGTGGCACACACTGTAATAGTCATGGAGAATACTGAGATAAATAAACGGTCATGTCTCTTCCTCAGAGGAGCTCTGTCTCAGTTGTGGTTTTAATAAATAAATATCCAGTAAGGTAGATGCAGAATATGGGGTAGAAGGGCCTTCCTCCACTGTACTAAGGTCCTCCATGACTTTGATGTCACACTTCACCTTGGCCCTACTGACTCTTCAATCTATTTTATGGCTATAAGGAAGCAGTGTGCAGGTGGAAAAGAAAAGCCTCAAAGGATAGATATCTGTGGTTCTCATTCACAGGTACTTGTAATTTCAAACCAAAAGGCATCCTTCAATTCAGTAGTTTAAATATAACACATGGCACACGGTGAAAGGACTCATATCTTTGGTTTAAATTTCACTGCGGCATGCCGATATGGCTTATTCATATATATTGTTAAAAGTAGATATGGGCCTGGGATACTGGCTCTAAATATGCAACCAACAGAGATGAGGTTGGATTACATTGACTCTAACATGTTTGATTTCTCTGATTTAAAGCTATTAGCATTATTTAAAAATATATTTAACATTATCTACAGGAAGAAGTTGCTGCTAGGTTGGCATGGGAAGGGAAAACCTCCACACCACGTATTCCATCTGTTAAGGAAAGAATTAGGATAAGGGCAAATGTTAGGGGAACTGTAGAATGAGAAAGAACCAAAATGACAAATGCAAATTTCTCTCTAAATTTGACAAACAGAATGTTGGTAAATGGGTAATTTGGTAGCAGTTAAATTGAGTCAAAAGTGCAAAACCTTTTATGGACAGAAATCAGCTAGACTAATCTATTTTGTCAGCAGGGAGGGAAAACAATTCAAATGTATTTTACAGAAAGACTTTATATGTTTATCTTTATCCAAAAAGGGGAATACATACATCTGTTTGTTTAAAACTTAACATGTATATTTTCTATGTTTGCTGTGATATTTGTGTTTTGGGGTTTTGTACTGAAATATTTCAAGGTTCCTTTAATTATTTGCCTTAGGAAATATGTTGGCATCCTGTGGTATAAAATAGGCAGGGTTTACTCTAGAATATTAGGGAAGAAACTGTGAATACATTTGTTTGGGTATGGACTAAAATATATCTACATCTAAAATAATATAAAACATTTATATTGGCATTCATTAATAAGAACATATTGTCCCACTACCAAGGATAATTATATTTTATGAATACAGATACGTTCAATGCAGATGTCAAACTGTGTGCTCAGTAATTAGTGCTACCTGCAACTTGAGTAAAACTTAAAATTGGTATGCTAACTGCATTCAGTGATTACAGTATATAGGAAATGAATACAACACATCATAAGGAACACATATATGCTTAAACTAAAGAATTTATACTACATGCTAACCAATTTATTCCTTAAAATACAGGCATTTAAAATTTGTTCATGGTAATGTGGTGCATGTTTTGGACAATGACATATACTATTCAAGTGCTTCTTAATAATTTAGAGCTATTTTTAAATTGGGCCATGTCTTGCCCTGCAAAATGATAACGTTGTTGTTTATCATTCTGTCCAAGTCACACTATGGTAGAATGAATCAGTTCTTATGAATACTGCAGCACAGTAAACCCTGTTTTTCTCCGTATTTAAAGAAACAGTCTGTTGAATAGATGGATAAGGATATGGTTCTCATAATTTAGAGTGTATCATTTTTGTGGTCAATGTTCTCCAATTGGGTGTTTACCTGTACAGCAAACACTACAAGGAAGCTCAGGGAAGAAATCTACCATGCAATTTATGATTTCACATTTGTTTCTGCTTGCAGTCAAAAGCACAATATTGCTCAGAGCTAGTCTGTTGTATGCTTAAGCAATATATTTTCAAGAGTTTTTATTTTTAGGACTAACACTGCAAAGAAGATAGTTACATCAGGACTTAAAACTAAGGATATGTCAAATCAGAGATAAGCATTCTGATAAAAGAAGAAAAAAATTCTAAATCTATCCAAATAACCAATATTTGATTATATAAAATTAAAAGAATAATGCCATTTACTTCATCATACTTTATTTCATTCAAACCATACAAAACAAAACCCTATTTGGAACAAAATTATGTTTTCTATTTTACATATATGGCAACTGAGGGTGAGCTAGGGGATTGAATCCATCTGTATCTGACACCAACATGGTGCTCTGCTAACCCATGAATGCATAAACTAAACATTTCCAATTACCTGTATCAATGCTATCTCATGCGAGTTTTTTTTTTTTTTTTCATGTATCTCAGGTGCCTTCAGTATATATAAAATTAAAAATAAAATTTTGGCCATTTTCTGACAACATGGAGATAATAAATGAGATAAACCTTGGTGAATCTGATGATTATGTGTCTTGGGGTTGCTCTTCTCGTGGAGTATCTTAGTGATGTTCTCTCTATTTCCTGAGTTTGAATATTGGCCTGTCTTGCTAAGTTGGGGAAGTTCTCCTGGATAATATCCTGAAGTGTGTTTTTCAAGTTCGTTCAATTTTTCCCATCACCTACAGGTACGCCAATCAAATGTAGCTTTGGTCTTGTCACATAGTCCCATATTTCTTGAAGGCTTTGTTGGTTCCTTTTCATTCTTTTTTCTCTAATCTTGTTTTCTAGCTTTATTTCATTAAGTTGATCTTCAATCTCTGATATCCTTTCTTCTGCTTGATTGATTCGGCTATTGATACTTGTGTGTGCTCCACGAAGTTCTCATGCTGTGTTTTGCTGCTCCATCAGGTCATTTATGTTCTTCCCTAAAGTGGTTATTCTACTTGGCAGTTCCTGTAACCTTATATCAAGGTTCTTAGTTTCCTTTCATTGGGTTAGAACATGCCCCTTTAGGTTGGAGGAGCTTATTATCCACCTTCTGAAGCCTACTTCTGTCAATTCGTCAAACTCATTCTCCATCAAGTTTTGTTTTTTTGTTGACAAGGAGTTGTGATCCTTTGGAGGAGAAGAGGCATTCTGGTTTTTGGAATTTTTAGCCTTTTTGCGCTGGGTTTTCCTCATCTTTGTGGATTTTTCTACCTTTGGTCTTTGATGTTGGTGACCTTCAGTTGGGGTTTTTGTGTGGGTGTCCTTTTTGTTGATGTTGATACTATTGCTTTCTGTGTGTTAGTTTTCCTTCTAACAGTCATGCCCCTTGCTGCAGGTGTGTTGGAGTTTGCTAGGTGTCCACTCCAGACCCTGTTTGCCCGGATATTACCAGTGGAGGCTACAGAACAGCAAAGATTGCTGCCTGTTTCTTACTCTGGAAGCTTCATCCCAGAGGGACACCTGCCAGATGCCAGCCAGAGCTCTCCTGTGTGAGGTGTCGGTCGACCCCTGCTGGGAGTTGTCTCCCAGTCAGGAGGCATGGGGGTCGGGAACCCACTTGAGGAGGCAGTCTGTCCCTTAGCAGAGCTCAAGCACTATGCTGGGAGATCTGCTCTCTTCAGAGCTGGCAGGCAGGAACATTTAAGTCTGTTGAAGCTGCAGCCACAGCTGCCTCTTCCCCCAGGTGCTCTGTCCCAGGGAGATGGGAGTTTTATCTATAAGCCCCTGACTGGGGCTGCTGCCTTTCTTTCAGAGATGTCCTGCTCAGAGAGGAGGAATATAGAGAGGCAGTCTCTCTACAGTGGCTTTGTCATGCTGCAGTGGGTCCCGCTCCCAGTTTGAACTTCCTGGTGGCTTTGTTTACACTGTGAGGGAAAACTGCCTATTCAAGCCTCAGCAATGTTAGGCGCCCCTCCCCCAACCAAGCTTGAGCAACTCAGGTCAATTTCAGACTGCTGTGCTGGCAGTGAGAATTTCAAGCCAGTAGATCTTAGCTTGTTGGGATCCATGGGGATGGGATCCACTGAGCAAGACAACTTGGCTCCCTGGCTTCAGCCCCCTTTCCAGGGGAGTGAACAGTTCTGTCTCGCTGGCATTCTAGGTGCCAAATGGGGTAAAAAAAAAAAAAAAAAAAAAAACCTCCTGCAGCTAGCTCAGTGTCTGCCCAAATGGCCGCCCAGTTTTGTGCTTGAAATCCAGGGCTCTGGTGGTGTAGGCACCCGAGGGAATCTTGTGGTCTGCAGGTTGTGAAGACCATGGGAAAAGCATAGTATCTGGGCCGAAGTCCACTGTTCCTTACGGCTTGGTCTCTCATGGCTTCCCGTGGCAAGGGGAGGGAGTTCCCCAAGCCCTTGCACTTTCTGGGTGAGGCAAAGCCCCACCCTGCTTCTGCTCTCCCTTGGTGGGCTGTACCCACTGTCCAACCAGTCCCAATGAGATGAACCAGGCACCTCAGTTGAAAATGCAGAAATCACCCACCTTCTTCATTGGTCTCGCTGGGAGCTGCAGACCAAAATTGTTTGTATTCAGCCATCTTTCCTGGGAATGGTGTTTTTATTTTCTAAAATTGAGATTTCTAGATTGAATATATATATCAAAAATAATTTCCAGAAAATATTAATTCATATTTTCACTAGATACCTATGAAAACATCTTTTCCACTATATGTAAACTATATATATATCTGTTATCACTATTTTTTCATAATATTACATTTTATGTGGTCTGATACGTTTATTTTGTTTTCTTTTAACACTCCTGAGTTTCTAGTTTAGGTTACGAAGCTGATTATGTTCTCTCGTCCACAATTTTATAGGTAGACTGCTATATATTCTTACATAAATTTTATTTGTTCACATTTAAGCCTTTAATCCTTTTGAAGCTTATTAATGTTTTTGTTTGCTTTACGTGAGGGGATTACGTTTATTTTCTTTTATATGGATAGCTGGTTTGCCAGTAAAATTTATAGATAATCCATCCCTTCTTAAAGGATTAAAATATCAACCTTGCCATGTTAAATGGCCATATATACTGGAATCTATTTCAGCTTTCTCCATTGTGTTCTAATGACCTACTTGCATATTGATTTGATTAAAGTTAATTTACAGTATGCTCTATTGATGAAGCAAGGTTCAACCCACATATTTTTCATAAGTTTTTGGCTATATTTGTCATTTAATATTCAATTAATTGTAAGATCGTTTTACCCAATTATGAAGGAAAAACATTGTTGGGATTCTAATTGGAATTGCATTGATTTCAGAGATTTTTTGTTTTACTAATAGTTCTACAATATTTACTCAGGACTTGTTTCAAATTCTTCTGTAAATGCTTATCATTTTCTTCATATAAGTTCTTTCACTTTTTATTTCAATTTTTATACATTTTTCATTATTGTGAATGAAAAATTTTTTCCCACTGTTTTTTCTAGGTTCTTATTATAAGGATAAACAACAGCACTTAATATTTTCATATTTATGTATTATTCTGGCAACTCATTAAATTCTACTTCTTTCTGTAGAGTACGTTTAGTTTTTCCAGTAAATGATTCTATACTCATTTTTTTCTTCTTTTTAATGTTTATGCCAGTTATTAGTTATCTTAACCTTATTATAGTTGCTAGAGTATCCAAGACAATAGTCAAAATAAACAAGAAAAACTTGATGCCTCAGTTATTGATTTTAATTATATTGGTTTTAGGGTATGATTGTTTGATATAACATTTGTTTGGGGTTTTTGATAGTATTTGTTATATTTAAGTAGTTTTATTCCTTGCCATGTTATTTAGATACTTTACTAGAGATTGCTGCTGGACTTTACTGAGTAACTTTTTAGCATTTAAAAACAAATTTTCATTTTCATTTTTGTGGGTACATAGAAGTGTGTATATTTATGGGATACATAAGATGTTTTGACACAGGCATGCAATGTGCAACAGTCACATCATGGAAAATGGAGTATCCACCACCAAAAGCATTTATCCTGTGTTACAAAAAATAAAATTATAATATTTTAGTTGTTTTAAAATATATGATTAAATTATTATTGACTATAGTAACCCTGCTGTGCTATCAAATACTAGGTCTTATTTATTTTTTCTAACTATTTTGTTTTTGCACCCATTAACCATCCCCACCTCCCCACCACTTCCTATGCACTACCCTTTCTGGCCACTGGTAACCATCCTTGTACTCTCTATGTCCATGAGTTCAATTGTTTTAATTTTTAGGTTTCTTGAATAAGTGAGAACGTTTGTCTTTCTGTGACTGACTTATTTGACTTAACATAATGACTTCCAGTTCCATCCATGTTGTTGCAAATGGCAGGATTTCATTCTTCTTTATGGCTGAAGAGTACTTCATTGTGTGTAAGAAATGCATTTTCTTTATCCAGTCATTTGCTGATGGACACTTAGGTTGCTTCCAAATCCGGGTTATTGTGAACAGTGCTGCAACAAACATGGAAGTGCAGAATCTCTTCCACACACTGATTTCCCTTCTTTGGGTATATACTCAGCAGTGGGATTACTGGATTATATGGTAGCTCAATTTTTAGTTTTCCGAGGAACCTCCAAACTGTTCTCTATAGTGGTTGTACTAGCTTACATTTTCACCAACAGTGTATGAGGATTCCCTTTTCTTCACATCCTTGCCAGCATTTGTTATTGCCTGTCATTAAAATGGATGTAAGCCATTTTAACTGAGATAAGATGATATCTCACTGTAGTTTTGACTGGCATTTCTCTGATGATCAATGATGCTGAGCACCTTTCGATATGCCTGTTTGCCATTTGTGTTTTTGTTTTGAGAAATGTCTGTTCAAATCTTTTGCCCATTTAAAAATCAGATTGTTAGATATTTTTCCTATAGAGTTGTTTGAGCTTCTTATATATTCTGATTATGAATCCCTTGTCAGATGAATAGTTTGAAAATAGTTTCTGCCATTCTGTGGCTTGTCTCTTCACTTTATTGATTGTATCCCTTGCTGTGTGGAAGCTTTTTAACTTGATACTATCACATTTGTCCCTTTTTGCTTTGGTTGCCTGTGCTTGTAGGGTATTACTCAAGAAAATTTTTGCCCAGACCAATATCCTATGGTGTTTCCCGAATGTTGTTTTCTTGTAGTAATTGTATAGTTTGAAGTCTTAGATTTAAGTCTTCAATCCATTTCAACTTCACTTTTGTGGATGTTTAGAGATAAGGGGTCTAGTTTCATTCTTCTGCATATGGATATCCAGTTTTCCCAACACAATTTATTGAAAAGACCGTCTTTTCCCTAGTGTATGTTCTTGGCATCTTTGTTGAAAATGAGTTCACTGTAGGTGTGTAGATTTATTTCTGAATTCTCTCTTCTGTTCCATTGGTTTATGTGTCTGTTTTTATGCCAGGAGCATGCTGTTTTGGTGACTATAGCTCTGTAGTAAAACTTGAAATCAGGTAATGTGAATCCTCCAGTTTTGTTCTTTTTGGTCGGGATAGCTTTGGCTATTCTGGATATTTTGTGGTTTCAATAAATTCTAGGATAGTTTTTTCTATTTCTATGAAGAATGACATTGGTATTTTGGCAGAAATTGCATCGAATCTGTAGATTGCTTTGGGTAGTATGGACATTTTAACAATATAGATTCTTTCAATCCATGAACATAGAATATCATTTCATTTTTTGTGTCTTCTTTAATTTCTTTCATCAATGTTTTATAGTTTTCATTGCAGAAATCTTTCACTTCTTTGATTAATTCCTAGATATTTTATTTTATGTGTGGCAATTGTAAATGGAATTTTTTTATGTCTTTTTCAGATTGTTCCCTGTTGGCATATAGAAATGCTACTGATTTCTGTATGTTGATTTTGTATCCTGCAACTTTACGGCATTTGTTTATCAGTTCTAATAGTTTTTTGCTGGAATCTTTATGTTTTCCAAATATAAGATCATATCATCTGCAAACAAGGATAATTTGATTTCTTCCTTTCCAGTTTGGATGCCCTTTATTCCTTTCCCTTGTATGCCTGCTCTAGGTAGGACTTCCAGTAATATGTCAAATGACAGTGGTAAAAGTGGGCATCCTTGCAAAGTTCCAGATCTTAGAGGAAAGGCTTTTAGCTTTTTTTTGTTTGTTTGTTTGGATTCAGTATGATACTAGCTATGGATCTGTCATACATGACTTTTATCAAGTTGATGTTTGTTCCTTCTATATCCAATTTTTTGAGCATTTTCATCATGAAAGGATGTTGAATTTTATCAAATGCTTTTGCATCATCAATTGAAATGATCACATGGTTATTGTTCTTTGTTTTGTTGATGTGATATATCATATTGATTGATTTGTGAACCATCCTTGCATCCCTGGGATAAATCCCTCTTGGTCATGATGATGATCTTTTAAATATATTATTGAACTCAGTTTGCTAGTATTTTATTGAGGTTTTTTGCATCAATATTTATCAGAGATACTGGCCTATAATTTTCTTTTCTGATGTGTCTTTTTCTGGTTTTGGTATCAGAGTAATACTAGACTCATAGAAATGAATTTTGAAGTATTCCTTCCTCTTCTATTGTTCCAAATAGTTTGAGTAGGATTGGCCTTAGTTCTTCTTTACATGTTTGGTAGAATTCAGTGGTGAAGCTATCGGTTCTAGGTTTTTCTTTACTGGGAAACTTTTTATTATGGCTTTGATCTCATGACTTGTTATAGGTCTGTTCAGGTTTTGAATTTCTTCCTGGTTCAATCTTTGTAGATTCTGTGTGTATAAGAATTTTTCCATTTCTTCCAGATTTTCCAATTTATTGGCATATAGTTGCTCAAAGTAGCTCCTTTGAATTTCTGCAGTATCAGTTTTATTGTCGCCTTTTTCATCTCTGATTTTATTTATTTTGATCTTCCCTTTTTTATGGTTAGTCTGGCTAAAAGGCTAAAAGCTGGTCAATTTTGTTTATCTTTAAAAAAAAAAAAACACCCATGTTTTTGTTTCATTGGTGTTTTAATTGTTTTCTTCATTTCAAATTCATTTATTTATGATCTTGATTATTTATTTTCTTCTACTAATTTTGAATTTGGTTTGCTCTTGCTTTTCTAGTTCTATAAGTTGCATCATTAGATTATTTAAAATTTTTCCTATTTTTTGGTGCAGGCACCTGTAGCTGTAAACTTCCCTTTTTAGAACTGCTTTTGCTTTATCCCATAGGTTTTGGCATGTTGTGTTTCCTTTATCATTTGTTTTAAAAAATTTTTCACTTTCCACTTTAATTTCTTCATTGACCCACTGGTCATTGAGGAGCATATTGTTTAATTTTCATGTATTTATATAGCTTCAAAAATTCCTCTGGTTATTGGTTTGTAGTTTTATTTCATTGTGGGCAGAGAAGATCCTTGATATTATTTCAACTTTTTTTATGTTTTCAGACTTGTTTTGTGACCTAAAATATGGTCTATCCTTGAGAATGATCCATGTGCTGAGGAAAAGAAAGTGTATTTTGCAACAGTTGGATAAATGTTCTGTAAATTTCTACTAGATTCATTTTGTTTACAGTGGAGATTAAGTCAAATGTTTCTTTATTGATTTTCTGTCTGGAAGTTCTGTCCAATGCTGAAAGTGTGGTGTTGAAGTCTCCTGCTACTATTATATTAGGGTCTATCTCTCTCTTAAGGTCTATCAACATTTGTCTTATATATCTGAGTGCTCTCATGTTGGGTGCATATATAATTTTAATTGTTATAACTTCTTGATGAATTGACCCCTTTACGATTATAAAGTGACCTCCTTTGTGTCATAATTTTTTTCTTAAAATCTATTTTGTCTGATATATGTATAAATACTTCAGCTTTTTTTGAATTCCATTGGCATGGAATATCTTTTTTCATCCCTTTATTTTCAGGTTATGTGTGTCTTTACGGGTGACATGTGTTTCTTGCAGGCAGCAGATCATTAGGTCTTGTTTTATCCTTTATTCAGCCACTCTGTCTTTTGATTAGAGAGTTTAGTATATTTGGAGTCAATGTTATAATTGGTAAGTAAGGACTTAATCTTGCCATTTTGTTATTTGTTTTGTGTGTGTGTGTGTGTGTGTGTGTGTGTGTGTGTGTGTGTGTGTGTGTACTACTCATTCTTCTTTCTTTCCTTGCAGTCTTCCTCGTAGTGAAGGTGATATTCTCTGGTGGTATACTTTAGTTTCTTGCTTTTTTTTGTGTGTGTATCCATTGTGTGTTTCTTGGTTTGAAGTACCATGAAGCTTACAAACACTATCTTTTTAAAAGAAATTTTTAAAAGTTTCTTTATTTCTTCTTAAAAAACCCAAAACAAACAAAAAAGGGATACATGTGCAGAATGTGCAGGTTTGTTACATAGATGTATGTGTGCCATGGTGGTTTGCTGCACCTATTGACCCATCCTTTAAGTTCCCTCTCTTCACCCCCCAACCCCTAACAGGCCTTGGTGTATGTCATTCCCTTCTCTGTGTCCATGAAAAACACTATTTTATAACCCATTTTTAAAAGCTGATAACAACTTAACACTATTTGCATAAACAAGCAGAGAGAAAACTAATACTCTACACCTTTACTTTGTTCCCTTACTTTTTAACTTTCTGTGGCTTCTCCTTATATCTTAATGTACTATGCCTTGAAAATCTGTTGCAATTATTATTTTTGATAGGTTCATTGTTTAGCCTCTTTACTTAAGATAGGAGTAGTTTACATACCACAGTTGCAATGTTATAACAACTGTGTTTTTCTGTATACTTACTATTACCAGTGAGTTTGCTACCTTCAGATAATCTCTTATTCCTCATTAACATTCTTTTATTTTGGATTGAAGTACTCCCTTTGCCATTTCTCAAGGGACAGGTCTGGTGTTGATGAAATCTCTCAGCTTCTGTTTGTCTGGGAAGGTCTTTTTTATTTGTTCTTCATGTTTGAAGGATATTTTCACTTGATGTGCTAGTCTAGGTTAAAAGTTTTTCTTCTTCACCACTGTAAATATGTCATGCCACTCTCTCCTGACCTTTAAGGTTTCCACTGAAAATTCTGCTGCCAGATGTATTGGAGCTCCATTGTATGTTCTTTTTTTCCTCTTCTCTTGCTGCTTTTAGGATCCTTTATCTTTGACCTTTGGGAGTTTGATTATTAAATGCCTTGAGGTAGTCTTATTTGGGTTAAATCTGCTTGGTGTTTTATAACCTTCTTGTACTTGGATATTGCTATCTTCCTCTGGGTTTGAGAAATTTTCTGCTGTGATCCCTTGGAATGAATTTTCTACCCTTATCTCTTTCTCTTCTGCTTCTTTAAGGCCAATAACTATTAGACTTGCCCTTTTGAGGCTTTCCAGATCCTGTAGGTGTGCTTTATTGCTCTGTATTCTTTTTTCTTTTGTCTGACTTCTTATTTTCAAATAGCCTCTGACTTTTTATTTTCAAATAGCCTGTCTTTAAGCTCACTACTTCTATCTTCTGCTTGATCATTCTGCTATTAAAAGACTCTGATGTATTCTTCAATATGCCAATTGTATTTTTCAGCTCGAGAATTTCTGCTTAGTACTTCTTAATCATTTCAATCTCCTGTTAAATTTATCTGATAGAATTCTGAATTTCTTCTCTGTGTTATCTTGAATTTCTTTGAGTTTTGTTAACACACTGTCAATTTCTCTGCATGAAAGGCCATATATCTCTGTTTCTGCAGGGTTGGTCCCTTATGCCTTAATTAGTTTATTTGGTGAGGAAATGTTTTCCTGGATCATATTAATACTTGTAGGCATTAATCTGTGTCTGGTCATTGAAGAGTTAAGTATTTATTGTTGTTTTCTCAGTCTGGGCTTGTTTGTTCCCATCCTGCTTGGGAAGGCTTTCCAGCTATTCTAAAGGACTTGGGTGTTGTGACTGAAGTTGTTATCTGCTTGAGGGGTTATTCCAAGCCCAGCAACAATGTGGTTCTTCCAGACTTGTGGAAGTACTGCCTTAATGGTCTTGAACAAGATCTGAGAGAATTCTCTGAATTACCAGATAGAGACTCTTGTTCTCTTCCCTTACTTTCTACCAAACAAATGAAGTCTCTCTCTCTTTCCTGATGCACCTGTAGCTAGGGGTTGTGTGACACAAGCATCCCTGTGGCCACCACCTCTAGGACTGTGCTGAGTCAGACCTGATGCCAGCACACCATTGGGTCTCACCCAATGCCTTCTGTAACTACTCCCTGGCTACCACTTACGTTTGCTCAAGGTCCTGGTGCTCTATAATCAGCAGGTGGCAAAGCCCAGGTCTGTGTCCTTCTCTTCAGGGCAGTGAGATTCCTCAGGCTCTGGATGGGTCCAGAGATGCCATCTGGGAGCCAGGGAAAAGAGTCAAAAACCTTAAATGACTACCTGGTGTTCTATTGGACTGCAACTGACCTGGCACTCAAACCACAAAATGCAGTCTTTCTCACCCTTCCCTCCCCTTTCCAAAGGCAGAGGAGCCTCACTCCATGGCCACCACCACTACAGTCCCAAGGGGAGTACTGTCAGACTCTCACCAATGTTCCCTTAAGGCCCAAGGGTTCTTAAGTCAGCTTGTGGTGAATGCTACCTGGCCTGGAACTCACCCTTCAGGGACTTGGGCTCCCCTTTGGCCCAGGGTATGTCCAGAAATGCCATTCCAGAGCCATTTTCTGGAATCAGGGACCCGAAGAATCCACTAGGTATTCCTCTCTGCTGTGACTGAACTGATATCTGAAGTCAGCATGTCTCAGAGTCCCATTTGAGGCCCTCAAGGTAGCACCTGGGTATTGCTGCTGGTTATTCAGGGCCCAACAGCTCTTCAGTTAACAGGTGATGAAGCCTGCCGGGACTAGATCTTTCCCTTCAAGGCAGCACATTACCTTCTGTCCCAGGGTGTGTCCAGAAATATCGCCTGCAAGCTAGGAACTGGGAAGGAGGCCTCATGACCCTGACCGGTGCCCTATCCTACTGTGGCTGAGCTGGTATCCAAGATGCAAGACAAATTCCTTCCCACTCTTCCCTCTGCTCTCTTCAAGCAGAAAAAAGTGGTATCTTTTGGAGCCATGAGCTATGCACCCTGTAGTTAGGGGAGGGGTGATGCCAGCACTCTCTTGGCTGCCCTTGCTAATGTCTTAGAAGGTCATAGACCCTCCCAGTCCACTGTCTCTGGGCCCAGTTCATCACTAGGATTCACCTAGGAGTTGCTGTCCTTGTGGCCTAGACTGCCTTTCAAGTTTATTTAAGACTCTAAAGCACATTAACCTGTGATGGAATCTCAAATTCCAGCCACTGAGATTGGCGATTCCCTTCTGGCTAGAGTTGGTTTAAATGCTCCCTCCATGAGCTGGTATCAGCTGAGTTTGGTCTGGTTTTTGTTTCTGCTATCACAGGGTAATGCTGAGTTCAGTGCCTTACAACTGCTGAGTTCTTCTGCTCTGAACTCACAAATATGCCCTCTGCACCATGTTGCCACTGCTGGGGGATGGGAGAGGGGTGGCATTGGTGATTCAAGACTATTTTTCCTGCCACTTCACTGCCTCTTTCAGCCATATGCACTTAAAACCAGGTACTCTGAATGCTCACCTGGTTTTTGGTTCCTTTGAAGGTGTTGTTTGGATATAGATAGTTGTCAAACTGGTGTCTTTGCAGGGAGAATGATCAGCGGAGTCTTCTATTCTGCCATCTTACTCTGCCTATTTTAGTTGTAGGAGGTTTTCAGTTCTTTTTGGATCATTATTAAAACTTGTATTTTGTTAGAAGATCATCAATTTTTTCTCTAGGTTTTCAAATTTGTTGTGCTGGAATTGTGTATTAAATTCTCTTTAGAAGAGAATTGTAATATGTTAAACTTTTATGTATCTGTAATGATGTTTCACTTATGACTCTAATTTTGTAATTTTACTCTTTTCTTTATCCCATGAGACCATTAACTATTTTATTGATTTTTTAAAAAGATTTATCTTAGTGTATTATATATAATATAGTTTTTGCTTTCCAATTCACTACTTCAGCTTTATCTTTATTAAATATTTCTACCTTTTAGGCTTATCGTATAGTTCTTTTCCAAATATTTGAAATGAGAAATAATTATAGATTTTCATAATTCTTTGTTAATATCTATGACATTTAAGCCTGTATATTTTCTTCTAGGTAAAGAGGCTCCTGCATCCCATGTGTTCTAATTAAAGAAGTGCTTTCTTTTTAGCTCATTGGAGATAGGTTTTAATTTCAATTTTGATTGCTTCTATGATGTAAGTGTCATTTAAGGTTGTATTTTCTAGTTTCCATGTAGTGAAGATTTTTTTTTTTTGGTCAGCTTTTTATAATTTCTTTCCAGTTTGTTCGATTATGACAGAAAACATAGCTTGAATGTAGAACCTTTTGAATGTGTTAAGTTTTGATTTTTGGATGAATACATGATTTTTTAAAATGTTCAATGGGCAAGTGAAAACAAATGTCTCTATTTGAGGAAGACAAGGTTCTATGAATGTTTTACATAGTTAAATCCAACATAATTTAGCAGTTTACCTTTATCCATGGTGGTAAATACATTCCAAAAACCCCAGAAAGCACAGGTAGCTATATACACTGTGTACCCAAACCTATATATACTATAATTTTTCCCATACATATGTACATATGATAAACTTGCATGTTTTCACTTAAAGAAACACTTTATGGCTTTTCTTTGGCATATCAAAATTGCCAGCATCACTACGCTTGCACTTTGGGGCCACTATTAAGTAAAGTAATAGTTGCTTGAACACAAGCACTGCAGAAGTCCATCCGGTAATCCAGACGTCTACTAAGTGACTATCAGGAGGGTAGTATATACAGTTTGGATATGCTGGTCAAAGGGACAATTCACATTCCAGGCTGGATGGAGTAGGACAATACAGGATTCTGTCATGCTGCTCAGAATTGCATGTAATTTAAAACTTATGAATTGTTTCTGGAATTTTCCACTTAATATTTTCAGACCATGGTTGACTGTGGGTTACTGGAGGCAAAATCATGGATAAGAGGGAACTATTGTATTATATTCTATTGTTAACATATATTTGCCCGATTCAATATATCCACCTCTGAAAGAGATATATTGATCTCTTACCATAATTAAATTTTAATCAATTTCTTCTTTAATCAATCGATATCATCAATCAATTTACAGCAAACTTTTGCTTAATAAATTTGTCTTTTCTGATGTAAAGAACTATATGACTAATATCTTTTCTGTAAATTCCATTTTTTATTTTAATAAATCATGCCCTTTCCTGTGCTTAATGTTTTTAAATTTAAAGGCTACTTTCTATTGATTTAATAATGTTACTGTTACTTACTGTGGCATTGTCCTGATAGCCTCTTTCCCAGTTTTAAAATTTTCATTGTTTCATTATTACTTTGTTTTAAGAATGTTTTCTGTAGAAGGCACGCTCATCAGATTTTTTTTGAAAAAAAAAAAAAATACAGTCCATGAGTCTCAGTCTTTTACTGCAAAAAGTCACTTCATTCACACTTAATTCAGTGACTGATATGTTTGGTTTCATTGTAATCATCTTTATTTTTAAAATTTATTTTATGTTATTCTATCTTTTTTAGTTTCCTCATTTTTCCTGGTTTGAAAAAGTTAATATAAATTTTGGAATCTTCAATGTTTAGGCTCTATTTAAAGTCATCGGACAGGATGAGATGACCCAGAAGTGAGGGAGGGTGATAAGAGATCTGAGGACTGAGTCCTCAGGTTCTTCAATATTTAAAGGTCTTAAAAATTAGAAAGAATTAACCAAGAAGATTGTAATCAATAGTCACTGATGTAAGAGGCTTTTCAAAAGACAGACTATTGCCCAGGAGACCAAGTAAAGTGTTTCAAGAAGAAGAGAGTGATAATTATGTTAAAATGCTGCTAATAGGTCAAAAAAGCTTAGGACTGAAAACTGGATTGAACAATATGGTAACCATTCATGACTTTGACACATTTTGGTGGAGTAGTGGGGGCAAAATCCTAATGATTTAAATTGCTGAAGAGAATGTTAGAGGGACTTTTGATTACAGAGAATGTGAAGATTTTGGTGGCAAATTATAAGTATAAAACTGGACAAAATAGTCAAAGGCAAACATTTCAGGGCACTGGAAATTGAGCAAAGGCTAACAACAAATTGAGAAATGTTTATTGTTGAAAAACTGCAAGAGCTTTCAGTAAGAACAGTGAAGGTATTATGGGATCCTTGCCTGAGGAAGCTTTCATTCTCTTCATTTCCCCACGAATTTGTATGATCAGAAAGAATGATATATATTTTACCATTTGGTGGTTTCTCATGGAGACAAGAAAATTTGTTGTCAGAAAGCAGGACTTAATTGTGAGTAGTAAAAATTCAATGGCTTTCTGACTAAAAATGTACTAGGTTAGGAAAAATAAAAGAAACCCAGTTTTGCTAACTGAGGTCACTGTCCCAGTTAAGGTGAGCAACAGACAAGTCAGAAATTTAATAGAAATATATTGGAAATAAGAAAGGGATAGAAGGGCAAATGTAGCTCCCCATATATCCCTGGTTGAAAGAAAAATTACACATGATCAGGAAAGTCTCAAGAGGGCTCACCAAAAAATGAAAGTCAAAGGAGACTTGATAATTGACTATAAATTTGAATACACTACTGAACCTACACACAGATTGATTGGCATTGGGTAGGTGTCTTTCAGGCTCAAGATGTTTGAATAAAACTTCTGCCCACTAAGTTACGCAGGTAAAGGTGTGACTTTTGGAAGCTATACACTAAATAGAAAGTTATACACTAAATAGAAAGCTATACACTAAATATAAAAAAAAAAAAAAATCAGAGACATTAATGGAGTTTATAGTTGAAGTCCAGGCAAGTTTCTAAAAGAAAACAAATCATTTGAGAAAAAATTTAAAAAGAATATAAAGCTCTATCATTTAAATATTCAATTGCAAAATACAATCATTTCTTCCCAATAGCCCCTAAAAGTCTTAACTCAGTCTGACATCAACTCAAGAGTCCAAAGTCCAAAGTCTCATCTGTGATTTGAGGCAAGTTTCTTACAGCTCTGAGCCTGTAAAATTGAAAACAGGTCATTTATTTCTAAAATACAATGGTGGTACAGGTAGTGAGTAAATATTCCTGTTCCAAAGGGAGAAATTGGCCAAAAGAAAGGGGTAATAGGCCCTATGCAAGTCTAAAACCCAGCAGGGCAGACATTAAACCTCAAAGCTCTAAAATAATCCTTAACTCCATGTACCTCACCCTGGGCACACTGGTACAAGCAGTGGGCCCCGGCCGGGCGTGGTGGCTCATGCCTGTAATCCCAGCACTTTGGGAGGCCGAGGCAGGTGGATTGCCTGAGGTCAGGAGTTCAAGACCAGCCTGGCTAACATGGTGAAATCCCGGCTCTACTAAAAATACAAAAATTAGCATGGTGTGGTGGTGCACACCTGTAGTCCCAGCAACTCGGGAGACTGAGACAGTAGGATCCCTTGAACCCAGAAGGCAGAAGTTGCAGTGAGCCAAGATCACGCCACTGCACTCCAGCCTGGGAGATAGAGCAAGACTCCATCTCAAGAATAAAAGAAGTGGACCCCAAGCCTCAGGCAGCCTCGCCCAATGGCTTTGCTTATTCAAATGCTAATCTCATCCAGAAACACCCTAATAAACACACCTAGAAATAGGTTTTAACCTGGGCACTCCATGACCCAGTCAAGTAATCAGATAAAGTAAACCATCATGGAGTGACTAAAGGAAATAAAATGAAAGGAAAGGACACTAGACAGTATCTCCAATTTATGTGAAGAAATACAGGCTGGATGCGGTGGCTCATACCTGTAATCCCAGCACTTTGGGAAACCAAGGCAGTAGGATCACTTGAAGCCAGGAGTTCAAGGCCAGCCTGGGCAACAAGGTGAGACCTGATCTCTACCAAAAATTTAAAAGTTAGTCTGGTCTGGTGGCACACACCTGTAGTCCCAGCTACTAGGGAGGCTGAGATGGGAGCATCACTTGATCCCAAGGGGTCAAGGCTGCAGTGAGTCATGATGGTGCCACTGCAATCCAGCCTGGGTAACAGAACAAGTCCCTGTCTCTAAAAAATTAAAAGAAAAAGAAAAGGTTTTAGTTTTCCAAGCTTGGATTTCCTTTCCCATATTACAGCCCACTAAGTGTGCAGGCTTCACTCATCGCTTGTTTCATTGCCTTGTGAGAACCATGCTTTAGGCAGCTGGTATAAGAAAACGATGATACTCTGGCTACTGCCATTGCTGTGAAAATAAACTTTCCTTATGTCTGACCAGAAATCTCAGATCCTCTGCCATGAGAAACTATGGCAAATTAACTTGTTAATTTGCAAATAGCATGGAATCTCATACTCTTCACAGTTTTTAACAGTGTTAATCAGATAATAAGGAAGATATTAACTTTCAGGATGTAAACAAAGTCTACAATGTATGGTAAGTGTAAGTAATGAGTAAGCATGTAGCTGTGAGATGTAGGCAGAATTCTTAAGATGTGTTAATGATATGGAATAAGTTTGTAAGATGTTACAGATAAGTAGACCTGTTAAAGACAAAATAAATGGATATATGATGGATCAAACAAGAGTGTTACTTTCAGGTAGAAAGGAATGGAAAGAGCACATCATAAGATGCCATCATACCCCACTTGGATTAACAACTATGCCACCCCCAAATTGGCCATTCATTGGTAACACCAAGTATACTTTCTTTCTGGTCCCACATGTGATGTGCCCAAGAAGCAAAGATAACGTTATAGTTGTTTATCGAGTTAATTGGTGAGCTACAGCTATTGACCAAGCACACTTACTTCTGCATCTTTCCTATTTAAATAAAACCAGAAATGCCTTCTGTTTGTTCCTCAGAATCTCTCCCTTTACTCAAACCTCATCTCTGGTCCTCATAACTGCACCATCAGTGGGGTAAGTTGATGCAACTGAGAGACAGGACATACGAACACTGTTTAACCCAGGATTTGGGTAGTGTGGTCTGTCCACCCACTTACATCCTATCCAAAGTGTGTTGACATGTCAGATTTCTTTCCCTGTTGCTTCTTTTGTGTGTTTTATATTGATTTACTAGATCATGCGATGTAAAAAACTGTAATTTTTCTGTAAACTTTTCTGTTCTGTGATCTCTTGGAGAGTTTGCCTGCTCGTGTGCTTGGTAGACAGCACTGAATCACGGTGATTTTTTACGTAAGAATAGTGGGAACCTGTGAAAATTATCTTCTGATTACTTCAATTTTGCTAATTTATTAGGATGTAGACGATCAGCTGAGAGTGAAGAAAGGGAGGAGCTGGAAGTTTGAGAAAAGTGGAAAAATGAAATAATCATCTGGGAGAAACGTAAACTAATTTGATTAGGAAATGTAGTTGAATTATTGGGAAGCAGCAGGGACCCACTTGAGGTTAGTGGTCATGAATTTAAGTGAAATCTGTCACCACAGTCTTGTGTTTTTCTCTGACCACATTCAAACTGTATGGGTACAAGGAGAAAGTTGGTGGAGTTGTTTTTATTCAAGATTGAGGTTTTTCCCTGAGGGTGTGATAAGGAAAGAGGGTGGCAATGGATTGAGTATATAAACTCCATGAAGGAAGAACTGTTTCTCAATGCTTGGAACAGTGACACAGTAAATATTTAATAAATATTTGCTGAATAAATGGAAACCTGATAGATTTTTCTCTTTATCCTCAAAGCTCAGTAATTTTACAACTATGTCTTGTCTCACTAATCCTGGCTAGAATTTGGTGATTCCTTTTAGTCTGAGCTTAGCTTCTTCTTCAGCTCAGGGAAATTTTCTTCTACTATTTGCTTGATTGTTGCCTCTCTTCCATCTGTTCTTGACATCCTTCTGGAACTCTTCTTTGCCTTTTAAAACTCCTGAGTCTATCTTCTAGGGCTCTTATCCTTTCCCTCATAATTTCTTTCACTTCATATTTCTGCTTTGAGTTGGAGATATTTGTTCTTTTGATTTTCTAGTTTCCTAATTTGGGTCTCAGTAGACATTGTCCTCTACTTAAATGTGTCTACTTAGCTGTTTTGTTGACAAATTACCCAATGGGTATTTGTTTTGTTCTGTTTTCATGGGCATGTGCTCTACTTGTTCGACTTGTTTCTCTCCCTGATTTCTGGGTCCTTTCAATTTACTCTTTTCCTTTGTCATCCATTGTCAGCTGATTAGGACCAAGACACATTTGTTGGAGTTCTCTATACCATGGGAGTCCCACAAGTATTAAAAGGCGACATGGTTCTATCATTTAGAGCTAATGGTTTTAAAGCAGGCATGTTGTCAGTTGTGCACATTTTTGGTCTCCTTGTACATTCCTGGCCTGGCCTCAGAGTCTGGGAAGACTCACCTACTATTTTAGCTTTTTCCTGGTCTCTTACAAACCAGGGGGATCAGCCACACTCACACAAGGGGTCAACTTTTGTCTCTTTTTCCCTGTCCCAACCAGAAGGCTCACAGATCTCTGTAGGCCAAGCTCTGTCTAGAGTCCACTGTTGACTGATCCTCTCATTTCTGATGCTATTCTTCAGAAATCTTTTAAAAAACTATTTTACTCTCATAACTTTGCTAATGACCCCAAGAAATAATCCTATATTTTCAAAAACTTCTTGGAGTAATCTTACTCTGCTTTGACTAGTGTCTTTAGGTCTATTGAACACTTAGGTGTTCCACTTTTAATGTTTAGTTCTACCCCACTGACAGCAAGACCAATTTGTGAAGATATGGATTAATGTTAAAGACAAATTTGGGAGTAACTGTGTTTCCGCAAATTTCTCAAAACAGTATTGCCTCAATTAAGCTCCTATTTTTTTCTCTGAAGGCAATTTCATTTGAGGAAATGTATGTGTACATTTTAAGGAATATATCATCTACTGAAAGTCAGAAATTTCAATGTAATTTTGCACCTGTTAATGCATTTACTAATTATTCTCAAGCCACAGAATAAAAATATATTGTGTATCTAGTCCACAAAGTATTAACAGTAGGAAATGACTTCTCAATCTTTTTTATCCTCTCCACAGTGCTTAATACTGTGTTTTTGTACAATGAAGATTTTCAGTAAATGTTTAATTACCTGGATGGAGGTTAAATTCAAATTGTAGCAATTATCTGGATAATGTTACGAATGCAAAACATTATAAAATGAATCATAACTATACCACGATGGTCACAAAGTTTCTCCATTCTTTCAATCCCTGGCCTGATTAAGAGTTTATTGTCGGAAGCAAGAAAAAAAAAATATGAGTAGAAAATTGGTGACATCTGGAAATGTCAGCTGAAGCATATATTTCTCACCATTCTTACCTATTGATTCTACTTTTCTTGTGTCTTTTTTCTTCAATGTATTCTTTACCCCATATATTTTCCTGGGGTCTTTGTAATCTTTTTCTAAAAATCCAAATAGTCATGTACATATTTATTATCAAGCGAAAAACAGACCAATTATTGCATTCATTAAATCACTACAAGGGAAGTATATGTTTTATTGGTCTCTCTAGTATTTGAGAATTTTAAATGTCGATTTATCTTAACCTCTTTAGTTAGGAGTGATTGCTATTTTACCTTTGAATAAGAAATAATAAAATGTAATAATTTGGAGAAAAACATGTTTAGTTCTTACAGGTGTTGAGGGGGAAATTCTTAGTACAGAAGTAAATTTATCTGCAGAATTGAAATACGTCATATGTATTATGTTTCACAGAGTAAAAATAATCCACATTAAAGGAAAGAAATTCTATCATATGCTACAACATGTATGAATCTGAAGGATATTATGCTAACTAAAATAAGCTTGATACAGAAATATAAATCTTGTATGATCTCACTTATATGAGGTATGTAAAGTAGTGAAACTCCTAGAAACAGAAAGTAGAATGGTGGTTGCCAGTAGCTGAGGGGAGGGAGAAATGGGGAATTGGTGTTCAATGAACATAGAGTTTCAGTCATGCAAGGTGAATAATTCCTAGAGATCTGCTATACAACTTGTGCTTATAGCTAACATTACTCTATTGTATACTGTAAAGTTTGTTAAGAGGGCAGATCTCGTTTCCCGCCCCCACAAACTTAAAAAACAATCCATATTAATTTCAACCCTTTTCTCCTTTCATGGCTTCTGGTCTAAAAACACCTTCGTTTTTAAAATAGAAATTTGGCATCTACTAACTCTACAGTGTGTACTAAGTCATTTTTATATTTTAAAAATTGTATTTCTTCTGTTTAGTTACAACAAGAGAAATAAAATCTGCAAGTAGCTGCTGAACCTCCACATGTCTGAGATAAAAAATTCATTGATATCAGTGTTTGTGATTCCAGGGCCTTTTACTCTCTCTAAGAGGTGGAAACAAATGCCAAGCAACCAATTTGTTTCTAATGGTATTTGCCTCATTATAGTAGGGTTTGAGGAAGGTCTATTTTTCAAATTCTTCCTATGTATGTTTCACTGAGATTGGAATGGCTTTAAAAATGTGAAGCAGCTGTTAGGTAACTCATTGTCTTTCATGTTAAAAGATAATAGTGCTAAAATAGTTTCTTCCTGCAACATGAGTTACTTGTAAGCACATTGCAAAGTCTGTGTTCCTTTCTTAACTGATCTCTCCATGTGTCCTTTGCTTAATACCTATGGTTGCTTTAAGAACTTGTCACTGATAGTCACTAGACTTATGCTTTATAGGAGTCTGAACTTCTAGCTCAGTTTGATACACTCTATTTCTAATTGTGTATCTGTGTGTTTTCTGTCTATGTTGGCTGCTTTGTTAAAGTTCATAACTCCTAATGTAGTATTCATTCAAAAATGTGTTTTCTTGATTCTCAGAAGCTGTATGTGGGCATGAGGAAAGGATTAAATACTCTGAATCAGTGAATGGCTTGCCCTTTACCAGACTCAACTTGCTCTGTCCTGTTTTCATTGTTGTTTGCTTTGTTTTGTCTTTTCTTTAGTGAATACAGTATCGAGGTCACATGACTGTTCTTCCCCACATGTTGCCCTTTGGTCAGATGTCTTCATATTATTTATTAGCTGAGTCTGCACTCATATTCCCTCAGGAGGACAATCTGTTTGTGGAGATATATGTGTGTCAGGTTGCCCAGATAAAAGGGAATGTCATTGGCCCTGAAAGCCTGCTGATTTGTGTTTGTTTTTCTAAAGTCAGATAGCATGAGCAGAGTGTTCTTCTCTATTGACCCCCTGCTGGTGTCACTATTTAGAAATTAATTCAACAGCCAAAATACGTGGGTTCATGGAGGCCTTTGAAACCTGACTTTTCTGTTCCCCGAAAAAAAAAATACATCTTATTGAATTCTCTTGCATACCAAATATTATTAAAGATACTGTGACTTTACCTCCAAGTATTCTTGAAAAAAAAAACCCCAAAAAACAAAAAAACCTTAACTATCCTTTCCTGAGGGAAAGTGGTACAATAACAGACACACATTACTATCCTTTCACAACAAAGCTGTAGCTTGGCAGAATGCTATTAAAGTGAAAGAAAGAAGGCAGAAATGGAAAGGAAATAAAACAATCTCTAACAACAACGTAAACCCAGCTCAACAAAGGGTGAAACACAAAGAGACGCAAATCATGGTGCTGAAATCAACCATTGAGGCACGGCCTCGATAATTGGCACTCTTGATATTTGATACTCTCAGTGGCAATTTAAACAAATTGATGTGCTGAATAAGTTGAATGCAACGTAAGACCTTGACCATCTCTCAGAATTGTGATTTATTTTCCTTCTCAGCCAAAATCAAAGAGATTAACCATGCCACAGCCTAGCTTTCTAATATTAATGACTTACAGTTATTGAACAGTTGAACTCTTTCATGTGCTTCTTACATGCTTTGCCACAATTATAATCATAATTGTATTTATGTAATTATGATTATCATTTAAAAATTAATATTTAATGTTCACCATAGCTTTATGAGGTAGATTTATTATTATCATCATTTTATACAAGAAAAAGATAAGACTGAGTAGCTGAAGAACTTGCCTATTGTCATAAAATTAGTAAAGGGAGAAGTCTGAATTCGAAAGCAGCATTGACTTCAAGGCCCACATGCTGAACTGGTACCTAGTACTGCTTCCCTGCCCCTTTTTATCATCACCAATAATCTCTTTTTTAAGTAAGACAAAACATATCCAGATTTGTATCCACCCCTCTGCTCCATGGTGGGCCTATAATTATTTCGTACAGAGTGGAAGAGTCAAGCTTTTGTTGGATATCTGAGGCAAAATGGAAAACTAGCTTAGGGGAAAGGCATGGAAGTGATATCCTAATCACGTTCATGGTCTGTTTGGAATAAGGAGCTTGAAATAAGTCCAGACAGAGGATTAATTCCAGAAGAGAAGATCTAGAGTGAAAACGGGCAACAGGGTGGTCAGGTATTTTTCATTTCACACAGATATTAAAGATCAGAGTAAACAACAAGTTTGGGACCTAGAGAAAGGACTTGGGCATCAATTATGAAGCCAGAAACCCAGACGAACACCCTGCACCACAAAAGATCAGTATTAAAGCAAAGGATCTGAACACTACATATGAGGTAATAACAACATTAAGGATCTTGCTATGGAACCAACCTTCTGTCTCATGTTTGGAGCTTGCAGAGGCTTCCTGTTAAAGTAGCCAAGCACTAAGTTTGGTTAGTCAGGGGATGCAAATGAAGAGATCCATCATTTTTTGTCAAGACTAGAAAATAAGATGCCTAAGATAAAGGCATCCCTTGAAACTTTCCATCTCCTTAAAAAAATCTGCGTTCAGTGCAAGAGCTGATATCAGTCATTTTAGTGTGAATAAGGTAAACTGTGTGTTGTCTCTCCTGGGAGATTTTCCATTTTCAGCCTTGGCTCCCAATGTAGAATGAAAATTTTAGTCCTGGTTTATAGAAGTTTCTAGTTCAAGCTTCAATATGGAAGTAGATTTACAGAGAGGAGCAGAAGGTCTTCCCCGTACTCTTGATACCAAACTACTTTGCTTATGCTTTGGAATTGCCCTGCCAATCTTGATCATTTAGTCAGTGAGAATGAATGAAAGATTTACATATTTTGGTGACTTATTTCAATTCTAGTTGGAAGTCTTTGTGCTTCTATCTATAATAATCAGTGTAGCTATTTTAAAAATTAGAAGATAGTAAAACGAAGTTGACCTTTTTAGTTAACGCAGCTTTATATGAGCCCAGCAGTTTCATTGGTAAGTTTTCTGTCTTAGCTGGTGTTCATAATTAAGGTGATTCAGAGTTGTTAGATAACTACAATTTTCTTATCAGTTGTAATTTTCAGAAGTCAGTGGAAGAGAAACAAGGAGAAATTGAAGTTTATACCTGTGTGGTTAATAATTGCAAGAGCACTACTCTCAGTTGGTAATTCATCCCCGGAACCTGTAAGAGGCTGTATTCAGGGATAAAACAGACATGCTCTCTCATCTATCTATCTTTAGGAATGATGAAGTCAGTGTGAATGAGTAAGAAGATATACACAACCAGTTAAGAAGTTCTACATTGTTCTAGAATACTGTAGAATACTGGGTAATATACTGTAAGGGTTTACATCCAGATGGAGTTAAATGACTCAAGGGGACAGAACATGCTAGTAGCTATGTTAACTTGTTTCTGTACTTGACTGATAATACTTAGAAAAATCAACATGTACTCAAAACCAGGGCTTAAATGAAATACTCAAATATTTTTACGTGAGTTATAGTTTCTCACTGTGTAAACTCAGGCCAGCTACTTAAGCTCAATAGATTTCAGTTGTATCCTTATAAAATGGTGATAATAACCTAGTTCTTCATTAGGTTATTGTGAGAAGTAAATGAGGTAATATACATAAATGATTCAACACAGAGTCTGGCACATAGCAGACATTAAATAATAGAATCTATTATTATCCCCTTATGTTGTTAAAGCAACCCTGTTTAGTAGGAAGAGAAGCTATTGATAATCATATAACAAATATAGAAACTAAGTCTTAAGGGTTAAATTATTTGTTCCAAGTTGGTTAGTAGAACAATTAGGTCTGTAATTCATGAATGTATATTATTCTTACTTTCAGAGTTTAATTCTTGATGTGTTTAATTCTATTTCGATTTACAACTTTTAAATGTATTTTATTTGGAATTTAATTCTTGTATGTGTGTATGAGATATCTTTGCACAGAATTAGAATAGGATGCCAAAAGGTGAGGACATAGAGTGGTGCTAGGAAATATTAGAATCGTAGTAGTTCCAGGGGATGGCCGGGTTCAGGGAAGAAATAACTTGGATTTCTAGAACATGAAGAATTTGAAGAATTTGAGAAAGTAAACAGTGAACAGAAAGCAAAGGAGCCAGTGAAAAGGCCTAAAGAGGTAAAGCAGGGATCAGAAGCTCAAACGTCTTCAGAGTCTGGGCAGGTAACTGACTGAAGCCAGTGAATGTAACACAGTAGAAAAGAATCAGGGCTGAGACAAAGTCAAGAGCGTTTCCCAGCTAAATGTATTACAAAGAACAAAAGAAACACCTCTGAAGATCAAACAATACAAGTCTGTGGGCTAATTTCAAACCGTAAGCTAATGATGCCTGGGATGAATGACAGGGGCCAGGTGTCCGAGGAAATGGGATGAGATGGGATCAAAGCGAAAATGAGGTAATTAACAAAGGGAGAAGGAAACATCTTTCTTGGGCTCGCATAGAAGTTGGGAAAATATGGTGCTAGATAATTTGATGTGGAAAGGAGAAAGATGCAGAAGTTCATGCCCCTCAATCTTCTCAGGAAAGTAGAAAATAAGAGATATCTCTTAGGAGTGTTTTTGAAGACAGAACAGAAACTGCGGGCTTGGGAATTTGCAGAAGAACTGCCTAGAAAAATCACCGTAAGAAACACAATAGACAGTCACTAAAAAGAAATAAAAGGACTAGTCACTAGCAGAGGAGGAACAGCTGAGGTTAGACAGCATGGGTGTGAACCGGTCCCATGCAATACAGTTCCAGGATTTTTTTTCTAAGCATACACTGAAACTGTTTCTATTCTGCTTTTCATCACTCTCATTTATAGTGTGTCTGAGTAATATAAACTCTTGCATTATTAATCATGCCAGATGTAATTCTACATGAATAACAACAAAAATGTCATATTACCTTAAATTTTATAAAAATGACTTTTGTTTTCCTTATGCCGCTGGTCCTTACTATGAATGTAGAAGATCAAGACTTAAACAAATAGTACTTTATTTATGTTAATGTTCAATTGATTTTCCCTTAGGAGTAGTGTGTGTGTGTGTGTATGTGTGTGTCTGTGTATGTGGTATGAGAGAATTATGCATTCATTTGTGAATGTTCTCTTAGTCCCGGGGTATCAGAAAGAGGGACATGATTCTCAGACAGAGGATGCGGCACAGGTCAATGTGAATGACACGATTGTCAGTTTGAAATGCAGAACAATATTTTTGTAGGCCTACATAATATTTAAAAATTTCTGCAATGTTTATCTCATGGATTATGTTTTTGGTACCTTAAGATGTGAATCCATTTTAACATTTCTCATAGAGAAGAAAGTGCATTGCAACTTCTTTTTTTCTAATATGGCACGGGGAAAATTGAGGAGCTGTAAGAAGTATTTCCTGAATATGACACCAGTGAAATCTGCACATTTCTTCCACCAGCAAACAGTTTTAAACCCTAGAAAAGTGCTAGGTACGACTAGGCATTTCAAATGTAATGAGAAATGTTTTGTGACAATTTCTTGCAATACAGTAGCAAGAGGTAGAGAAGAACCACATTAACTGAAGGGCTCTGGGGTTTAGAGACATCCTTCAAAGTGGAGAAAAGGAGGGAATGGAGCTTGTGGATCACTAGCCATTCTTGAGTGGCCTGTAGATGAAAAGTGATCCACTGGAGACAACTGCTTGGAGGGCTAGGCAGTGTGCCGCAGGGCAAGAAAGAGGAAGTGAACAGAGAGTCCATTATGCCAATGCATTAACTTAGTAAATGATGGACAGAAGGGAAGATTTTTATCAATTTTTATGCTAAGGAACTTTGAGGAGAGAGGAATATGCATACATCACATTTCTGTTAAGCTCTTTGTATGTAGCGTTGTGTAAATCTTCCAGGGTGGCCCATGCCTTTAAGAATTTATCATTCTTTTAGATGCAACTCCATTCATAGATTGGGCCATGTAGGGCCCTGTCATTTATTAGGGCTACACAGAGGCACAAAAAAGTTATGTCCTTCATCCTAAGGAAACAACAGTAATTGCAGAATACTGAAGTACAAAGTTAGATCTTACTGCACAACTTGGAAAGAAGTAGAAATTGATGGAAACTCTTTTTTCAGGTCCATAGCTTCATCAATAGTTTTTGCACTCTGAGCCTTCAGATAAAGAACAAAAGCAGAATACCTCAGAGACTCCTCTCCAAGCTTGAAGCTGACCCTAATGCTTATGTTGAAGAGGCAGCTCATATGGCCAGAAGCTGCTTGGCTATCCGCCCACAACTGATGTTCAAATATGTTAATAAAAATACTGGCTGTAGTGTACACTGGTCTCATTACCCTTCATTTTTTTTTTTTTTTTTTTCTGTAGCCATCCAGTTACATTCCATTTAAAAGAATGTTTTTTGCCATGTCACGTATACCCAGTATTCTTAAAAATAGCTGACACTTTTTGGTAAAATCAGTCAAGAGAAATAAAATTGTTTACTTTCTTATAGCCATCTTTTTTTCTCCTTTGAACATTATACTTTCAAATAAAAGTATCGGCTTTTGAACCCTGTCAAAATCTAAAGCCCATAGCATTTCTTAATAGCCTTGCAACTTTATCCAGATCTCTGAAGACTGTCTGTAGACTGAAGTTTCTGTGATTCAGGTAGAATTCAGACTTTACACAAAAACTAACCTTTCAGTTAAAAGCTTGCTTGTGAGTGTCTGTGTGTATGTGTTTTCTTCATGATTTGAGCCAAGTGCAAAGACTTACAAACTTGTTCTGAACAGGGGAAAATATTTCCTTTTTCATCCCTAAAATTATGCCTTTCCATGTTTTTCACTAAGCAAAACTTTCCCAGTTATCTGCTGGCACTAGAGGGTTAAGTCAAATAGTGAGGCGGGGAGCTGCTATAAGATTTTTATAGCTATATTAAAATGAGAAATGGTAATGTGGCTAAGCAATTTCTGGTCAGGTGGTCTCAAAGATTTATACACGTGGTTTTAAAATATCATTCACCAATCACATCACCCTACTAATCTTGCTCATTTAATAAGCATGTATATTTTGTTACTTTCATTCAGTTGTTGTCTAATGAATTAATATGGGTAGTTTGAAAAAAGCACAGAGAATACAAAATTAGTCTTCTATGATGTGATCTGATTCGGATTTGAACCACCACTGAGAGACTTACGTAAGGTTTTAGAAATAGTATTTGTGCATACCAAGCTTTAGCCCGGTGGTTTCCAACATTTTTGTAATGGCAACATCCTGCCAGTAATTTGATTTTGTGAACCTTATACTCCATTCTGAGTGGTATCAATAACACACAGTTTAAAACAAAGTAAATTAACCACACATTTGTTTTGAAAAAAATTTTACTTTGTTGGTAACTATTGAGATAATTAGAAATGGAAAATTCATGTTGAAGTGTTACAGACAATGCTTGAAAATAACCATTATTTATGATGGACAGTATAAACACAATATGCCAACTAACAGAATACTTTTCTTTTTCCATCCCCCAAATTTTAGCATTTCAATTTTAACTGGTTTGCTCTAATAAATTTGTTTACTTCTAGGACACCAACAAATACGAATTAGACTATAGAAAGTCAGTGATTACTATTACATCTATTTGTAACTTCAGTACTTTCATATTTTCATGAGCAGTCTGAATGCTAATTACCACATTTCTATATTTCTCTAAAGCCAGTGATTGCAGTGTGCAGCAGAAAAATATTAATTATTATTATAAAGCCTAATTAAAAGTTGAAAGCAAAGCTTTAATAAGTATAAATACCATTGTTTATCAAATATGGAAAACACACATTAATTATTATTTTGCAAAACCCTATCCTTAGACTCATATGTGTAACTCCCAGATACAAAGACAATAGCATTATGAGGTGGTGATGTGGGTAGGAATCTAAACTTTAGGGAGATCAGTATGTCTAAAGGCAGTCAGCATATTAGGATTTTGAGGGGGAAAAAAAGCTACTTTTTTTACACAGGGGTTAGTATTTTGAAAATGACAAAAGAAAAATACCGCGTGTAAAAACATTTGCTCTCCATCTTTTTTGGTGACTCTAAACACAGTAGGAAAGGGAAGTAAAAAGCAGACAGCAAAAAGACAGCTTGTGAAATGCACAGTGTGTTATCAGATTGCCGGTAGTTGTGAAGAATGGGAAAATAAAGGGAGGGAAGGCAGAAAGAAAAGAAGATGTGAGAAAATAGGATGCTTTCCATTTAAATGATGTTTTAGCATAAATCACACTTCTAAACCAAACTGCAGAAATAATTAATGAAACCAGTATCATTTTTCTTGTTTTATGATATGAATTTCGTATAAACTGGGTCAAATGGTACTGTTTAGCAGTGACAAATCATTGTGAAATCTCTCATGCGGCAGGACAGGAAATGCTGAATTGTTTGAGTTGCTCAAGGTGCAACCAATACCTAGATTTCCAGTCTTGTATGTAATGATACAAAATAGATCCTATACACACAAACACAAATTATAAGAACCAGAGGCCAATTAATTCAAGTAAAAATGTAACTGTGAATAAATAGGGACAATCAAGAAAGGCTGAGTTGAAGACAATACATTGACCAATAGTCATTGGCATGAAGCTGATCAAATTGTTAAAGTCAATATGTAGTCCAGAGGAGGCCCAAGAGGAAAACAATGATGCCTTTATCTGGTTAGTGGTACAGCAGCAAAAAAGAAGAATTTATATGTCGACATTTATGTATTTCTTATAATCTGAAGACTGCTGTAATATATCTTGCTCTCTCCTCCTCTAGCCACTACTTTATAATTGCCAAGCTTCTTGAAAATAAAAAGTGTGGGAGTGATGGCTCACACTTGTAATCCCAGCACTGTTGGAAGCCAAGGCAGGAGGATCTCTTGAGGCCAGGAGTTTGAGACCAGCCTGGGCAACATAGCAAGACCCTGTCTCCTAAACAAAATTAAAAAATTAATAAAAAAATTTGTCTATGATAATTATCTACACTTCTTGAACTCCAAACCCATATCATTCTGATTTCCTCTTGCGTTACTACCCTAAATGGCCACAATAATATCCTAACTGCCAAATCTATTGAACATTTATCTGAATCAATCTTTGATATTTGACTTTGTTGACAGCTACTTCTTTCTCAAAGCTCTGTCTTCCAGGATTTCTGTTCAACCTTTCTTCCCATGTTATTCCACTGAAGCCTATGTGTAGAGCACCTGGCAAAGTATTTGTCACAGAGAAGATGCTAGGTACATGTCCTCTCCTCTCATTCCACCTTCCATTTCAACTTTAGTGTCCTACAGGATCTTGCTGTCAGTCCTCTTGTCACTTGCTTTCCTTGAGCAAAATAAAAATTTCACACAAGCATGTCTTTTGTCATTCTCTACACTATTCCTTGTTAAAGAATTTAAATTTCCTGTCTTTACCACATCTCTAGCTTATTAACTTACATTTAAATTATGAACCACTACGACAAATAGATTTAGCTCTGCTGCTTGGAGCCTAGTTAATTACCCTTCATTTATTATCATTCACTTTTTATTTAGACTCTCAGGTTAAATATGGATAATAACAACACCATCAGCTGGATTTTTCAACATAGTGAAAATCTAGCAAACTGATTACATTGATTGGTTAAGGTTCTCAAAGTGATCAAGCTAGTAGCCTCCTGCAGAGAAACAATCTCAGTATTTTTTTATTTTTAAAGTAACATGGAACTTAATTGCATTTCCTGTATTAAATGACTGTCTCTCATTTTGTGCTGTTTCCCTGTTAAGACAGACGTTATCATTCCCACCCAATTTTTTTTTCAAATTAATGAGTACTTTTTATTTGTTTAATATTATTTTTTAACTTTTAAGTTCAGAGGGACAAGTGCAGGGTTTTTTTTGTTTGTTTTTTTGTTTGTTTTTTTTACGTAGGTAAACTTGTGTCATGGGGTTTTGTTGTACAGATTATTTTATCACTCAGGTACTAAGCCTAGTAACCATTAGTTATTTTTCCCAATCCTCTCCTTCCTCCCACCCTCCACCTTCAAAAGGCCCCAGTGTGTGTTGTTCTCCTCTATGTGTCCATGCATTCTCATCATCTAGTCCCCACTTATAAGTGCAAGAATGCAGTATTTGGTTTTCTGTTCCTGAATTAGTTTGCTAAGGGTAATGACCTCTAGCTCCATCTGTGTCCATGCAAAGGACATGATCTTGTTCCTTTTTTATGGTTGCATAGTATTCCATAGTGTATATGTACCACATTTCCTTCATCCAATCTATCGTTGATAGGCTAGGTGGATTCCTTGTGCTTGTTATTGTGAATAGTGGTACAACGAACATACACATGCATGTATCTTTGTAATATAGTGATGTATATTCCTTTGGGTATATATCCAGTAATGGGATTGCTGATGTGAATGATATTTCTGTTTTCAGGTCTTTGAGGAATTGCCACACTGTCTTCCACAATGGTTAAACTAAGCTACACTTCCACCAATAGTGTACAAGCATTCCCTTTACTCCATAGCTTTGCCAGTGTCTGTTATTTTTTGACTTCTTAATCATAGCCATTCTGACTGGTGTGAAATGGTATCTTATTGTGGTTTTTATTTGCATTTCTCTAATAATCAGTGAGGTTGAGCTATTCTTCATATGTTTGTTGGCTGCATGTATGTCTTCTTTTGAAAAATGTATGTTCATGTCCTTTGCCTACTTTTTTATGGGGTTTTCTTGTAAATGTGTTTAAGTTCCTTATAAATGCTGAATATTAGACCTTTGTCAGATGCATAGTTTGCAAAAATTTTCTCCCATTCTGTAGGTTGTTGCTAGTTTCTTTTTCTATGCAGAAGCTTTTTAGTTTAATTTGGTCTCATTTGTCAATTTTTGCTTTTGTTGCAATTGCTTTTCTCGTCTTTATCATGAAATCTTTGCCCATACCTATGTACTGAATGGTATTGCCTATGTTGTCTTCAAGATTTTATAGTTTGTATATGGTGTAAGAAAGGGGTCCGTTTACAATTTTCTGAATATGACTAGCCAGTTATCTCAGCATTATTTATTGAATAAGGAATCCTTTCCCCATTGCTTGTTTTTGTCACGTTTGGCAAAGATCAGATAGTTGTAGGTGTGTGGTCTTTTTTGGGGGTTTCTCTATTCTGTTCTATTTGTCTATGTGTCTGTTTTTGTATCAGTACCATGCTGTTTTGGTTACTGTAGCCTTGTAGTATATTTTGAAGTTGGGTAGCATGATGTCTCCAGCTTCCCAACCCAACTTTTTACTTTTCATACCTACTCAATATGTTTTCAATTCTATTGGGCAAGTGAATCTTTTGGATATGGCATATTGTATGAGGTTTGGAGTTCAGTAAAATTGACTTAAAACTTCAGTTTCCTCATTTGTTAAATGATCCTAACAATGTTATATGGTCTTAAGGACTGAAGTCATTAACAGCTATGTGTTAGCATCATGTCTTCCACATGGAAAATAAACTCAAAGTTTAATAGTCCTGTATTTTTTGCCTTTGTTCCTTCCACATAGAGGCAATATGCTGTACACTTCTTTTATGTAACACAGAGTCCCAGGTTGGGTCAGGAAAAAAACTCCACTACCTGGAACAGGAATGGAAGGAAGCCATGCAAGTTTATTGGGGTTTATGTATGGAAGACACTTTTATTGGGGATAGTAAAAGAGAAAGGGCAATGAGATAATGCTTAAGTTGGACTTTGATGGAGTTGAGAATGACTAATTTGCTAAAAAATAGTGGGACCTAGCATAAGTCAGCATGGTGGGGACAGATGAAAAGTTCAGCAGCTTGCTATTTAAAATGGAGGAAGAGACCAGATATTATGTTTTGTTACCCAACTTGACATTGGTCAGGTTATAGTCAAATGGACAAAGCTATAGCATATAAAATAGTCATCAGTAGAAAAAGTATACTCTATTTATTTATCTTTTGAAATTTTATTTCTAATAATTTAGAAATCATTTATCAGTTGACCAGCCTTACTATATGTGCTTTTGATGAAATCTTGTAAGTTTTCCACATTATTTTAGGTTTGAAAATTAGAGTATTAATCAAATCATTAGATTGGATACAGGTATTTTGATGTCCCTGGGTTCTTTGAAGTTGGCATAATTTAAGGTGAACTGCTGTTCATATCTCCTCTCCCATTCTCTGTTATTTATATAGACATCCTAAATTAAAACAGAAATGGTACACTGAATCCCAAATGTCCTAGAAATGCTGTATATGCCACCTATAAGCATCTTTGAATCATATCTTAATTTTCTGATGGACTCAGGCCTTTGATCCTATTAAGAATTCAGCACAAGAGACTACTCAGGAAGAGCCAAAGTGCTTTCTGTTGGGGCTCATGCATCATCAACCAAATTGTCAGCTAAGTTCTCATTGCAGAATCTTTATTACTGGCAATGATGAAAGAGACAGAAAGAACACAGCTTGAATCTCAGATCTCTGGATGAAAATTCAGATCAGGTATTGAAAATATTCTTTTACCTTATAAATGAAGCAAATGTAGATATATCTGTGATTAACTGAAATTAGAAAACCCTGTAATGTCATAGTTTACTTACTTTTTCAGCCTGAAATCCAACTGTGACTACTGATCCTAGTTCCTGTTCTGTCATCATAGTGCCAACTTTCTTAGCCAAAGGAACAATAGAGTCAAACTAGATAACATGGTTTGAAATGGAAAAAGTCAGCATCTTCCCCCAAATCAGTAAAGTCTGTAATGCTTATCAAAGATAGAGAATAAATGATGTAGCAATGAGTGTGGGAATCAAAGGACTGTCACCAATTGAAGGCATTTATTGGTAATTAAGATGAAGGAGCATGGGTTGATTGGAATTTGTTATAAAATTTTCATGGCAGCAGGATTGGTGTGAACTAACATCATCAGTATTAGAGCTATTGGTACTTCTCTATCATAAGGTAGTGACAGATAATTAATAAACTTGATTAACTATGAAATTATGTCTGCTTAGGTTTTTGCATATGGCTTGACTATATTTTAAAGTAATCAAAGTGATTTTCAACTGATAAAAATACACCACAAGACATCTCTTCTTACTGAAAGATCCATTTTCGGTCAATTTGAGCATGAAAGTTCTTCAGAAGATGGAGTAAATCTATAGACTGGTTTGGAGATTCTTACCCTTGTTTCATTCTCTTCACCAGCCTACACAGAGAGATTGGAAGAAAGCAGACAGACCTCTGTGAACACGACAGCTTATTGCTATCATTAAGTGCTTTCTGTTATCTGAAAAAAAATTGTGAAAATAAAAGAAAACAGATATGTCTTTACGGTCACTGAGATTTTAATCACAGAAGTCAAATATATGGCACAGAAGAGTTGAAACATTAACTGGAACAATTTTGATAAATGCAGTTGGATTAAATTCTACACAATATAAGGTAGAGATGTGGATGTCATGGTGTGAGAAAGGCAGCAATCAATCCTCTACACTTTGGACTAACGAAAGAAGAAGAAAGAGGCCATGTACATTGAAAGTACCTTGACATAAATATGTGGACAATTATTTCTTCTTTGATTTTCTTTTTCTTATCCTTAGAAACCTTTCTCTTTTAATGTGGAAATTTCTGTCTATCTCTGTGTTTCAAGAGCAGCAGGAGGTAGAACAATATGAGAAATATGTGGAAGGGTCATTGGGTGAAAAAAAGAGCCAATTTGAGCATGGAACACCTACTGGGGTCAAAGAGAATAATGGGATGTAATTGAACAACATCCTAGGGAAATGAAGCAAGAAGAGCAACCCACCCAAAGATACTTTTCCTCATATTTGATAATATAGAACCTCTGCACATATGAAAGTAAATGCTGTTGGTTTATAGAAAGATCTATATGTGTGTAAACATTTTTGATCCACTTTCAGAATGGCCACTGATTTTCATCTACGGTGGTTTCATTAGCATTCCATTTTAGACATACTACTTTTTAGCTCAGAGATTATACATGTTTGCCTGTGACAAAATCCAATTCCCAACCCCCAAACGAATAAACAAACAAATGAAATAATCCATAAAAACTCAACAGTGAAGAATACTCTCCAAAGCCTATAAACTAATTCATTGTCTTTTATTTATTAGCATAATGAAAAAAAATTCTCAGTTGCTTATGGAATTACAAGAATAAAAATCAGAAAAATCATGTGAGTAATTACACATAGAAGGAATTCAAATCTATGCTGTGTTGGAGCTAGCAACGGCTTGTAAAAGCCAATTGTTAAATTTTCAGTAATTTTGCAAGCTGGTTGACATCATGTTGGTAGCTGAAATCAGCCATGGTGAGATGGAAATTGGCAAATGCTACAAATCAGAACTTTTTTTGCTACCTGAGAAAGTCAATTTTTAAATATGTATTTGTGTATCACCAGATTCAATCAAATCAATGCAATTTTTTTTTTCGCCAATTTCTTCAGCTAGTTTTCCCTTAGGTTAATAGCATGACATACAATGGTGCTTTTCAAATCTCTCTCTTTTTTAACACAAGGAAATTTTTCCAAGCAAAATCTTACATGGAAACTTATATAACCAATAAAGACAGATATGCTCTTATTGAAGTAAATGGGGGAAGAGTTTGTCATTCCCTAGCCTCCCTCCGTCCTATAAGCTACAAACCAAATGATCCTCTGAAACCCCACCTGCACTCTGGAAGCCATATTTATAACAATTGATAAAAAGGAAAGAACAAAAGTTAGAAAACAAAGACACAAGGAATTATGGTCCCAGTTTTGACTTTAAGCAACCACTTCAGACCTTGATTTCTTTTTCGTAAAGTGAGGAGTTTAGACAAAGGACATTAGAATTCTCCAAGCTATAAAACTTTGTGTTTCTCTGATTTAAAGATTCATGAATGTTCCACGAAAATAATTTTTAAAATTTGACTTAAAATTAAAGATAAATTCTACTTCAAGTCAGTACTCTCATATACTTTCATCTAACTTCTAGGGAAATTATTTTTGCATTTAAATTAATTTGCAATTGCCACATACTTGCAGCTAGACTCACAAAAGTGATAATCTTGCCAATGTCTACACAAAGCTGCTAACATTTTTACCAACAAAATTCTCATTATATTGGTGCAGACCTAGCCAAACAAGACAAATTATCCTTCTTCACATCCATATTTGCTCTATGCAGTGCTGGCAGCACCAATCTTGGTTGTTTACTGACTTCTTTTTATGCATTACCTTACACTAAACTCTCCTACTTCTACACCCTGTCCTTGATGATACTCTCTTCAGAGGCAATATGAGTCATATTAGTAGAAGAAGAGCTGAACAGTTCTGGAGTGGGTTTCCATTGCTAGAGTATTTGGAGGTGGTGAAAACAAAATCTGCAAAGTACAATGATAAGTTTGCCTCAGCAGAAGCAATTCTGAAAGCCGAAACAGGTATGTCATGTGTGGATATGCAAATGTGTAGGTATATGTACGTACTGAGAGGCTCATAATTGTCCAAAAGAACTATTCAAAAGCAAGCGATAATATGTCTACCCATCTTTCAACTATCTAGGCATAGATTAATAAGTATGTGGACCAACTAAATGAAAATATATAATAGCATATTTATAAAAATTATTACTACTATAAATCAATTAAAACAACTACATATAAGGATCTATTGTTCAGAACTAGAAAGTAACTGTTAGGGTCTTGGCAGGTGCTATGGTCTGAATGTTTGCAACCTTCAAAATTAATATATTGAAATTCTAACCCACAAGGTGATGGTATTACATGGTGGGGCCTCTGGGAGGTTATTAGACCATGAGGGCAGAGCTGTCATGATTGAGATTAGTGCCCTTAAAAAAAAGACTGCCAGCTGGGTGTGGTGGTTCACACCTGTAATCCCAGCACTTTGGGAGGCCAGGGTGGGTGGATCACCTGAGGTCAGGAGTTCGAGACCATTGAGACCAGCCTGACCTATATGGTGAAACTCTGTCTCTACTAAAAATACAAAAAAAAAAAAAAAAAAAAAAAAAAAATTAGTTGGGTGTGGTGGTGGGCACCTGTAATCCCAGCTACTCAGGAGGCTGAGGCAGGAGAATGACTTGAACCTGGGAGGCCGGAGGTTGCAGTGAGCCAAGATCACGCCATTGCGCCGTCGTACTCCAGCCTGGGTGACACAGTGAGACTCTGTCTCAAAAAAAACAAACAAATAAACAAACAAAAACTGCCAAGGGCTAGGTAGCCCCTTCCACCTTGTGAGGACAGAGTGGGAAGATTCCATTATGAGAAAGCAGGTCTTTACCTGACATTGAAACTGCTGGTGACTTGACCTTGGATTTCTTAACCTCCAAAACTCTGAGAAAAAAAAAACCTTCTGTGATTTTTAAGCCTCCAAGTTTGTGGAAGTTTGTTATAGTAGCCCAAATATACTAGGAAAGCAGTAACAATAGTACACTTATAGAAAGTGTTTGAAGAGATTTTAAATAAAAAGGCTATTTTTAAATGTCTGGGCAGCATTAAGGGAAAGCAATAAAAAGTGGTGAAGCACTCAGGGCTAATGACAGAGAGCAGCTTTTACCAACCCATGGCCTAACTGGACAGGAGAAGGGAAATATTACCAGATCCTGGAGAGATTAACCCTACAGTAAGAGAAGGCCACCTGCTGCGAGCTGTAATATTTGGAAAAGGGGTGTAGCTGCCAGTTAACTCTTTGGGAAGAAGTTATCATAGTAAATACCCTGACCTCTTTCTCCTCCGACCCTCTAATCTCCTATTGGTGCCTCCCATTGGCTAAAACCAACCAAAACCAAGAGAGCAAGAAAACCTATTGACCCAGACATAAAGCCAACTTCCTGGGGCACAGATAAAGGTGAAAAGGGTAGAGAGAGGAATCGGCAAGGAAAATTGAGAATATCCACCACAGTAACCAATAGTTTCTACTTTTGGTCTACTGGAATGTAAGAACACCCTTTCACCTTTATTCATTAATTCATTAATTCAATCTATATTTAGCACTTACTCTATACCAGACACTGTTCACAGTTTTAATTTTACAGCAGTGAACAAAACAAAGGTTTTGTCCTCAGGAAGAAAAAAGAGACAAGAAAAAATAAGTAAATAGTCAAAACAATTTCAGATAATGTTAATACTAAAAAATAAAATGAAGAAGCATGATAGAATTATCACAGTGGGGGTATGGAGCTTCTTCAGGTAATGTGGGTAAGAAAGGCCTATTGGAGGAGGTGATCATTGAACTATGATATCATGATGAGAAGACATGAACTATGATAATAACTGAGGAAAGAGAATCCTAGGCAAAGGGAAAAGTGACTTTAAGGGCCATGAAGCAGGAACAAGGTTTTCATATTAGAAGAAGAAAAAGAGAGTAAGCCTGGTTAGGACACAGAGAACTTAGTATCAAATGAGTCTGGAGTATAGGGGAAAGGCATTGTGAAGGATATTTCCGTTATGTACGGCTGCACATGTAGCTACTACAAACATAATAGCTTAATATAACAATTTATTATTATTCTCTTATATTATTATTTATATCCTGGCTCCTGTTCATGAGCCAGGAATTTGAGCAGGCCCTGGTTCAATAATTTTTCTTCTCTGTATGGTGTTAGTTGAAGACATTTGATAGTGTTCATCTGGTGGCTGGGCTGGACTGAATTGTCAAAGAAGGCTCTAGAATCCCTGGTGTATAGGTGATTCTCTTCATGGCCTCTATCTATTCCCATGACTACTTTCAACTTCCTTAGAGCATGGTGGTCTCAGGGTAGTCAGACTTACATGGAAGCTGGCTTCCACTCAGGAAGAAGCAGAATCTGCTAGACCTCTTGTGATCTAAGTTTGAAAGTCCCAGAATGTCATTTCTGTTGCATCTTATCAGTCAAAGCAAGTCACAAGGCCAACTCAATTTCAAGCAGAGGGAAATAGACTCTAGCTCTTGATTGATTGTTGCAATCTTTGGAAACCACCTATCATAAAGTCTCTTGTAGGCCATAGTAATGTGTTTGGATTATAATCCAAGTACAATGAGAAGCCATAGGAAGTTTTAATCAAGGGAGTGATTTTATTTTATTTAAGCTTTAAAAGTAATACTCTGGCATCTGTGGAGAACGGACTCTAGTGTTGCAAGAGTACAATTTGAAAGAGCAGTTAGGAGTCTACTGTGGCAGACAAAGAGAAAGATTATGATGGCTTTTACCAGGATAGTGTTGGCAGATGTAGTGAAATATGGATAGATTTGGAATATATTTGAGAAGTAGAGCTAAGAAGACTTGCTGATAGATTTACTGTGTGAAGTGAGAGAAAAAGAAGACTCGGAGGGACTCTGAAGACTTTAAATAAAGTAAATGGGTTTACACAGTCTCAGGTATTTCTTCATAGCAGTGTGAGAATGGACTAATACAGTGGTTGGTAGGGAGAGTAGGAGACCTTTTAAATAACTCAGTATATCTACCACTCAGTTCTACAGTTGGCAAAAAAAACCTTTAATTTGCTCTCCTTCCCTCCACCTCTTCCCCAAACTTCCTTATCTCTCTGGATGGCACCATGGTCTCTGCTTTCAGATCAAAAACTTGGAGTCTTTTTGTTGGTGCATGTTTGGGGCCTCAGGGTTGGTTAGGCATCAAAAGGGGGAAGAGCATTACAGACTTTTGTCAGCCATACTTGTAGTTACTTGTAGTTACTTTGGTGATACTGTTTCCTCAAAAACATTGTAGGCATTTCATCAATTATTTCTCACTATATTAACCACCTCCATGATTCAATTACCTCCCACCAGCTTCCCCCCACCCATGACAATTCAAGATGAAATTTGTGTGGGAACACAGCCAAACAATATAATTCCACTGCTTACCCCTCCAAAATCATGCCCTCACATTTCAAAGCCCCTTATAAAACTTGATCTTATGAGAACTCACTCACTATCAAAAGAACAGCATGGGGGTAACCACCATATTAACTCATAAAGAGATTGTCTTTACCTAGATCTTTAAGAGCAGTTTTATTGCGATATAATTCACATAAGATAAATTCACTTAAATTGAATATTATCAAAATTAAAATCTTTTTGATACAATTCATACAATCAAGAAAGTAAAAATAAAATCTACAGAATGAGTGAAAATATTTGCAAATCATATATCTGATAAGGCAGTTGTCCCTAACCTTTTTGGCACCAGGGACTGGTTTCATGGAAGACAATTGTAGTTTCCATAATCAATTTTTCCACAAACGGTGGGTGGTGGTGGGGTGGGGGCCAGATGGTTCTGGGATGAAACTGTTTCATCTCAGATCATCAGGCATTAGGGTCTTATAAAGAGTGCACAACCCAGATCCCTCACATATGCAGTTCACAATAGCGTTTCATGCTCCTATGAGAATCTAATGCCACTGCTGATCTCACAGGACACAGAGCTCAGGTGGTAATGCTTGCTCACCCACTGCTCACCTCCTGTTCTGTGGTCAAGTTCCTAACAGGCCATGGACTGGTACCAGTCTGCCCCTGGGGTTTGGGGATCCATGTGATAAGAAACTTGAATCTAGAATATATAAGAAACTCTTTCAACTCAATAATAAAAAGACGAGTAACGAATTTAAAATGGGCAAAGAATTTGAATAGACATTTCTCCAGAGAAGATATTTGTCTGTTTTTCACTTCTCACTCATTCTTTTCGGTGTCTTATCTAAGAAGGTGTGTCTATGATCCACTTAGAGTTGATTTTTGTGTATAGAGTAAGCATGGAGTGCAACTCATTCTTGTGCATGTGGATATACAATTGTCCCAACATCATTTTGCCAAAAATACTATTCCTTTCCCATGAAATTGCTCTAACACCTTTGTTAAAAATCAACTGACCATAAACATGTGGATTGATTTCCGGACTCTCAATTCTGTTCCTTTAGTCTGTTGGTCTATCTTTAAGTCAGTCCCATATTGTCTCAGTTACTGTAGCTTTGTAGTAGTTTTGAAATCAAGAAGTATGAATCCTCCAGCCTGGTTTTTTTTTGGTCAAGACTGCTTTGACTATTCTGCATCTCTTGCATTTCCACATGAATTTTAGGATAAATTTATCACTTTTGGCAAAAAAAAAAAAAACAGCTGGAATTTTGATATGATTTGTATAAAATTTATAGATAAATTTGGGGAGAAATCCAACTAAATAAAATTTTGCCCTGTAATTCATGAACGCTGAATTTTTTAAAAATTTTATTTAGGTCTTCTTTAATTTATTTCAACAATATTCTGCAGGTTTCAGAATACAATTCCTATACTTACTTTGTTAAATTTATTTCTAAGTGTTTTTTTTCTTGATGCTATTGTAAATGAAATTGTTTACTTAATTTTCAGATTGTTCCCTGATAGGATATAAAAATATATGACCTATGTACTCACAGAAATTTTTAAAAAATAAAATTTGTAAAAGAGCTTAATAAAAACAACAAAATAAAAATAAAAATACAGTTGATGTTTGCAAATTAAACTTGTATTCTGCAACTATATTGAACTCATTATTAGCCATAAATTTTTTGGTGGATGCCTTAGGATTTTCTGTATACAAGATCACGGCATCTGCAAAGAAAGACAATTTTACCTTTTCCTTTCCAATACGGATGTTTGATTTATTTTTCTTGCCTATATGTCCTGGCTAGAACTTCCAGTATAATGTTCAATAGAGATAGTGAGAACAGATATTCTTGCCTTGCTCCTGATCTTAGGGGAAAAGCATTCAGTCTTTCACCTTTAACTATGATATTAGCTGTGGGTTTTTTCCTAGCTGTTCTCTATCGGGTTGAGAAAATTGCCTTTTATTCCTAGTTTGTTGTTTTCGTCATGAAACAAAAAATTGGATTTTGAGATGATTATACACTTTTGCCATTTATTAATATGGTGTATTAAATTAATTGATTTTTGGATATTAAATTGGCCTTGCATTCCTGGGCATGCTCGGTCATGGTGTATAAATCTTTTTATATGTTGCTGGATTTGGTTTGCTAGTATGTTCTTTAGGATTTTTCTATCTTTATAAAATATCCTGTCTGTAGCATTCTTTATAAGTGATGTCTTTGTCTGGTTTTGGTATCAGGATAACACCGTTCTCATAGAATGAATTGAGAAGTATTCCCTCCATCTCTATTTTTTTAAAAGTGTTTTTGAAGACATAGGGTTCATTCTTCTTTAAACACTTGGTATAATTAACCAGTGAAACTGGGTCCTGGGCTTTTGTGGGAACGTCTTTTTTTTTATTATTATTACTAATTAACTTTGTTTACTTGTTATAGTTATATTCAGATTTTCTATTTATCCTTGAGCCAATCTTGGTAGTTTGTATCTTTTTTAGGAATATGCCCATTTCACCTAGGTTATCTAATTTGTTGACATAGAGTTTTTCATAGTTTCTCTATAATCCCTTCTCTCCCTTATTAACGTTGGTGTCTTCTCTTTCATTCCTGACTTTAGTAATTTGAGTCTTCTGTCTCTCTCTCCCTCTCTCTCTCTCGGTAAGTCTAGCCAAAGGTTTGTCAGTATTTTAAAATCTTCTCAAAGAACCAAAATTTGATATTTGCATACATGTTTAAGTCTAACTTCTCTAATCTTTCACTTCCTAGAATGTTAATGCTTCTCATCCCCCTCTCTCTAAACATAAAGACAGATTCGGTTAATTTAGGAGTAGAATGAACAACTAACATAACACTGAAAATCTAAGATTTTTGCTTACTTAATGTAGGCAGTTTCAGGCTAGTGTGATACTCCATTATTATAACTCCATTTTCTATTATCTGATTGCTTAGCCATTTTCAAAAGTTGACCAATTTGGCTACTTGAGCCCTTTCACCATGTCAGCATTCCAGCCAGCACATCCGTATTCTGGTCAGCAGAAAATAGACTAGCATTTTCACTCCTTTTAAGATTTCCCCAATTGTCGTGTACCATTTTCACTTACAACCCTGTGGCCTAATTCTACTATTTGGACACACTGAACAACAAAGAGGCTTGGAATTGCCATTGATTTATGGTGTTTCCCTTGCCCAAATAAAATTCTGACCTCCAATTATTGAGGAAACAAGGAAACAATACTTATTAGAGGATAAAACCTTGTAAAAAAAGTATGTTGTAATATTTAGGGTATGTATATATTTTGAATTTATAGGAAAATTTACTCTATGCCTTGTTCAATATTCTGCTTTTTATATTTAATAGCATTTAGGAAAATAATTATAAATAAACCAATACTCTCCATATATGTATATGTGTACATATGTATAATATATAGTGTGTGTGTGTTTTAGACATGATTATGAGACTGAACACTTGTGATTTATTCTCCCTTTTTTTTAAGTATACTTTATGTTCTAGGGTACATATGCACAAAGTGCAGGTTTTTTACATATGTATACATGTGCCATGTTGGTGTGCTGCACCCATTAACTCATCATTTACATCAGGTATAACTCCCAATGCAATCCCTCCCCCCTCCCCCCTCCCCATGATAGGCCCCGGTGTGTGATGTTCCCCTTCCCGTGTCCAAGTGATCTCATTGTTCAATTCCCACCTATGAGTGAGAACATGCAGTGTTTAGTTTACTGTTCTTGCAATAGTTTGCTGAGAATGATGGTTTCCAGCTGCATCCATGTTATTCTCCCTTCTTCTGTCAGTAAGAATCAGAATACTCTCATTCCTGATTCTCTCTTTGGAGATGAAAAGGATTTTTCATATGCTCTATAATCATTTAAAGTACTGATTCTCAGATGGTTGTATAAATGAGTCACCTAGGATATTTATTTTTAAAATGTACATTCCAGGTTCTATCCCAAGAGAGCCTTATTCAGTAGGTCTAGTGTAGAGCCAGAAGCTTGAATTTTAAATAAGGACCCCAGGTTGTTCTGGCCACAGTTTTTGAGAAATTCACTGAGTTAGGGAATGTGGTGGCCAGCTTTTTCATTAACATAAAATGGATTTAGCAAGGAAGACACATGCTTTCCTCCTCTCTACGGACTCTTGAATATGATTTTTTTCATTGCTTATAATGAAGCCTGTCTGCCTAGTTGCTTTAAAGCAAAACTTTAAAGATATCATTATGTTAGTTAAATGATTTATGAAAGCAGTGAAAGCAAAGATGGAGAAGGGTAGGTCTCCTTATTCTACTTATAGACAGATAATCTATATTGTTCTTGGTTGAGTATAGCCGTTATAATGGAATGATCAAAGCATTGTCTTTTTTTGGAAAGATTAAACCATTTTCTTTCTGTGACAAAACTTATATCTCTCAATTCAGTCTTTGAGATGTATCTCATCCAACTCTCCTACACAAACAGAATTTTCCAATTAGAATCAACACCAGATCTCAGCATGGGGTTTTATTATAGATGCATAGATACTATTTTCACAGGTAATTCTGGGAACTTCTTGAAACTCTCTATCAATGAGCTGTGATGAGGATGAAGTTTGAGCAGAAATGTAAATTTTGTGATCTGATTAAAATTAAATAAAAAGTTTATTAATTCTATTTACTATGTGAGCAGTAGATTTAAATGAACTTAAAAGTAGATTCTTTAACATTACTTTAGTTTCAGGAGTATATATGCAAGTTTGATAAATAGGTAAATTGTGTGTCATCTGGAGTTGGGGTACAGATTATTTCATCACCCAGGTAATAAGCATAGTACCCAATAGGGAGTTTTTTTATCCTCTCCCTCCTCCCACCTTCCACTCTTAAGTGCATGTGTCCATGTGTACTCAATGTTTAACTCCTACTTATAAGCGAGAACATGCAGTATCTGGTTTTCTGTTCCTGCATTAGTTCCCTTAAGATAATGGCCTCCATTTCTATCCATGTTGCTGTAAAGCACATGATCTTGTTCTCTTTTATGACTGTGTAGTATTCCATGGTTTATATATACCGCATTTTCTTTACCAAGTTTATCATTGATGGGCATTTAGGTTGATCCCATGTCTTTGTTATTGTGAGTAGTGCTGCAGTGAATATACAAGTGCATGTGTCCTTTTGGTATAACTATTTATTTTCCTTCAGATATATACCTAGTAATGGGATTGCTGGGTTGAAGGGTAGTTTTGTTTTAAGTTCTTTGAGAAATCACTAAACTGCTTTCCACAATGGCTGAACTAATTTATATTCCCACCAGCAGTGTTTAAGTGTCCCCTTTCCTCCACAATCTTGCCAGCATCTATTATTTTTGTTAACTTTTTAATAATAGCCATCTGACTGGTATGAAACGGTATCTCATTGTGGTTTTGATTTACATTTCTCTAACGATTAGTGATGATGAGCATTTTTTCGTATGCTTGTTGGCCACATGCATGTCTTCTTTTAAAAAGTGTCTGTTTATATACTTTGCCCATTTTGTAATGGGGTTATTTTTTGTTTGTTAATTTAAGTTCCTTACAGATTCTGGATATTAAACCGTTGCTGGCTGCATAGTTTGAAAATATTATCTCCCATTCTGCAGGTTGTCTGTTTACTCTATTGATAGTTTCTTTCGCTGTGCAGATCTTCAGCTTAATTACATCCCATTTGTCAATTTTTAATTTTGTTGCTATTGCTTTTGGCATCTTCATAATAAAATCTTTGCCAGGTCCTATGTGCGGAATGGTTTTCTAGGTTATCTTCCAGAGTTTTTGTAGTTTCATGTTTTAAATTTAAGTCTTTAATCCATCTTGAGTTGATTTTTGTATACAGTGAAAGGAAGGTGTCCAGTTTCAATTTTCTGCATATGACTAGCCAGTTATCCCAGCACCATTTATTGTACAGGGAGTCCTCTCTCCATTGCTTGTTATTTTTGACTGTCAAAGATCAATGGTTGTAGGTGTATGGCTATATTTCTGGGCTTCCTATTCTGTTTCATTGGTCTAGGTGTTTATTTTTGTACCAGTACCATGCTGTTTTGGTTACTGTAGCCTTCTAGTATGGTTTGAAGTCTGGTGATGGGATGCCTCCAGTTTTGTTTTTTGCTTAGGATTGCCTTGACTATTCAGTCTCCAAAAGCAGATTTAAAATAAGCATTAATTATTTCCTTAGAGTAAGTTTCTATAGGTAGAACTGTTGAGTCGAAGTGTAAGAAGGGTTTGATGCAGAAACTCCAATTTTAGAAATTTATTTTTAAGCAGTTATAATAGATATAAACCAAGATCCATGCACAATGCTGTTTACATCAGCTTAATTTATAATCAGAAAATATTAGAAAGAATGCCCTATAGAAGGAGACTTATTATTTGAATCATGGCATATTCATATGATTGAACAATATACCACATTAAAAATCATATGTCATAGTAAACATGCATGTGCCTGTGTCTTTATAGCAGAATGATTTATAATCCTTTGGCACAATAGCAAAGACTTGGAACCAACCCAAATGCCCATCAATTACAGACTGGATAAAGAAAATGTGGCACATATACACCATAGAATACTATGCAGCCATAAAAAATGATGAGTTCATGTACTTTGCAGGGATACGAATGAAGCTGGAAACCATCATTCTCAGCAGACTAACACAAGAACAGAAAATCAAACACCTCATGTTCTCATTCATAAGTGGGAGTTGGACAATGAGAACATATGGACACAGGGAGAGGAACATCCCACACCAGGGCCTGTTGTGGGGTGGGGGGCTAGGGGAGGGATAGCATTAGGAGAAATACTTAATATAGATGACGGGTTGATGTGTGCAGCAAACCACCATGGCACGTGTATACCTATGTAACAAAATTGCACATTCTGCACATGCACCCTAGAACTTAAAGTATAATAAAAAACATATTTGAACTCTGTTAACATAACAAATGCTCATAACATAGTAATATTTTTTAAATCAGGTTAAAATACAATGTAGAGTAGATAATCTAAATTTGGCAAAAATTATAAATGTATCTGCAAACACACAAACACACACACATATATATATACTTAGAAAAAAAGAGAATAACAATGTGTACCAATCTAACAAAATGTTAACCGGGCTATCTCTGGGTGGTGGTATTACATGTGATATTTATTTTATTTTGCACCTGTGCTTTCCTATATTATACTTTCTATTGCTTATGCGTGTGCTTTTTTACATTATGTTTTCTCTATTTGACTTACATAATAATAAAAGTGTTATTTTATGAAAATTATAAGACATTAAAATGTACCATTTGTCCACTGAGATGTAATATAACTCAGGTTTAAATGGATGTACAGATTTGCCATCCCACTAAATCTATTAGCACAAAGTTTATAAGCTGAATTTTTAAAATGTGACCTTTACCCTTTTTTAAACAAACTGCATTGTTAAAAATCTTTTTGGAGAAACTCATTTGGTGACATTGAGGGAACTGATGATATGAATCATTTGGTTTTATTATTGCCCACACCATGAACCCCTTTGTTCATGAAACAGGTGAATATTCTTGAGTAATAACAGTTTGCATTTCTTAGAAGATCTATATAGAAAGGGTAGAACGTCAGACTTTTAGAGTATATCTTAACACAGATTTCAATAACTTTCTAGTTAATAGAACAAACAGCAGTGCCACTAAATCCCCACACATCCCATGGAATATTTTGTCATTAATTAACTATCTTTTTTTCTGAACATAAGCCATTTAGCTTTTTAGTCAATGAGTTCAAATTTTAAAAAGAAAAGAACAAACTCAGGATCGTATAAAGATCAGTTTTAAGATCCCGAGACTTCAAGTGAGCAAAAGTCTACAAATCCTTTAGAAATATAAAGTGTAGCAGTATTTCCTCCAAAATTGTTCTGTGTACAGGGCAAGAAATGTTGGGGGTGAAATTGGGTTTTGAATATTTAAGATACAGTTGAGAAACTAGGATGACCACACAGGGAGCCTAACACAACAACAGATCAGGATAACCAATGTAAAATCATGTAGGGCAAAGAGTTCTTTAGAGGAAAGTAACATGTATTGAGCATCAATTCTGTACCAGACTCTGTTGATGGGCCGGTAAGTAAAGAGGGGCATCAAGTGCTGCTACAAAATTTGGATTCAATTAAGAATGAACAAGAGATGAATAATTTCTTATGATATTTGTCATCATTCTATTTCAGAGAAATTAGAGCTATTATTTTAGTATAAACTGACACTTATCCTGAATATGTAAGCAAGCCTCTTTCTTGGCAATTATTCACTTTCATGTTTGAATTTAGTTTTTATTCTATCAAAGTTATACAAGTACATAACCTAAATAGTTAACTAATGTAGTTCTGCAAAACTTGTTAAGATAACTTCTCTGACTCCCTCTATTCCATATTGTTTGCCACTTAGAGACAACCAATCTTATTTTTGCAACATCATTGCAGTACTTACCATCACATTGATAAATAATGTATTTATATTGCTACTTAATTTTGGTCTTTTTTGGCATTATTTATTTTCTTCTTACCATAGAAAATGAGAAGTTAGTTCTCTTTCACAACCTCCACTATACTTCATATGCCCCATCTTATAGAGGAAGTTAGCAAATTTTTTAGTTTTTATATGATTATGAAAAAGCAAATACCTAACTGAATTGAGCTATGTAGTAAGCTATGTTTGCTTGCCCTTTCCTGCCCATATTTTAGTTCTCCTCACAATTACTAATGAATTTGGTTTTGAATGCTTAGTTTTCTGTGTATTTATCAATAATTTGGCCCCAAGCTCTTCCCACATGTGTAAATCTTCTTTCATACATTGAAGCACAATTTCCTTTTCTTAATGTCCCTCCCAGAACAAATGTGTGTGTGTGTGTGTGTGTGTCTGATAGGGTCTCTGTTTTCTTCCTCCTTCTTAGTATTTTCTCTTATTTTAGAGGTGCATATTCTATAGCAGCTTCCTAGGAAATGGTACATGGGTGGCACAGTTTTTGAGACTCTGCATATCTGAAATGTTTTTATTCTACCCTTGGCTTGACTGATTGATAGTTTATAAGTATAGAAATCTAGGATGAAAATAATTGTCTGTCAGGATTTTGAAAACATAGTTTCATCGTCTTCTAGTTTCCAATATTGCTGAGAAATCTGATACCATTCTGAGATCTGAGCTTTTGTGTGAAACATGTTCTTTCTCCCTGAACCTTTTAGGAACTTTTTATCTGCTTCAATGTTCTAAAATGTTATAATAATGTTTTGGTGAGGGCAATTTTTACCCACTGTACTAGGCACTTATGGGCCTTTTCAATCTGGAAACTCATGTTCTTCAGGCCTGGGAAATTGCATTGGATTATCTCTTATTTTCTTCCCTCTGATTTCTATATTTTCTCCTTCTGCAACCCCTATTTTTGAATTTAAATCTCATGGATCAATCTTCTATTTTTTACTATCTTTTTCTCCTTTTTCTACTTCTTTGCCTTTTTGCTCTACTTTCTTGGATATTTCTAGATTTATCTTATGAGCTTTTCTTATCTGATAAGTTATTTTAATTTTAGGGTCTCTTATCCCTTTGAAGATACTAGTACTTTTAAAATCATGTTCTCATTCATAATCTGTTTCCTCCAAATTGTTTGGATATGTCTATTTGTTTTGATATTTCTCTTTTATATTGGAGACTTTTTTCAAATTGCCTAGTTATTCTCAACTGCCACTTTATAATTAATGTTCTAAAAAGCAGATTGGAAGCTCCGTGTAGAGGATGAGTTTTGTTCACTGTGGCTTCATAGTAGTGTAATCTGGATAAATCATTTCTTGGAGGACACTTGAATTTTCTGATCTCCTTACTGTAGGGTTTAGGCTTGGCTGCCAGAATTCTGGAATCTTAGTGGGGAAAGAATTCTGGGGTTCTTAACAGTGAACACATGAACTTTCACAAGATCCATTTTTAAATATAATAGCCCAAACTTTAGTTAAACCTAGTATCTCCCCTTCCAGAGACTGTTTATGTTACCTTCGCTAGAGAATTAATTTTCATTATTTTTCCCCAGGTAGAGAAAAGGCAGCGTGTCAGTTACATGAAGTAGGGAAGGGGCCTGAGTTCTAACTTCTCACGTAAATTCAAGCAAACTTTTAAAGCCAGTTGTTCCTGCTTTTAGCCCTTCATTCGTCTTCCAGGTGTTCCTGGTACTACCCTTTCCTGAGAATTTTGGAGGTACAGTGATAAAAATCTGGTTGTTTCTTGGCTTCTTCTACTGTAAGCTTGGGATTCAGCCTTCCTGGGTGGCCAAGTCAGTTTCCACTCATCCATCTGCTTTCTGTATTGCAACATTTTGTTTCCTGTTATCTCCTTTTCTATTCTTTTGGTCCTATTAATAGTATGCCTCTTTCTTGCTTTAATCTTTTTGCTATCATTTTAATGGAGTCTTAGAGGGTAACAAGGCATTCAAGATCCATTTTTAACTACAAGTTGGTAGCTGTTTTTTGTAACTTCAAAACAGGATGGAGATATATGAACATCAAGTAAGTAGCATGAATTTCTGCTGCATTCTTCTCTGTGGAGGCATGGAGTAGCTTCTTTTCATCAGTTTAAATTAGGCCTCAGCTTAAATATCACTCCCTCAGTGAAGTCTTCCAGATCTGTTTATTTCAGGTAATTCCTCAGTCCTCCATTATTTTCTAGGGCAGTGCCTCACCTTCCCCTGCCCCACAGAAATAACAATTTATGTTTATTTTTCCATATAATATAAGGGGTTTTGGTCTTTTCTCCAAGCTAGACTGTTAGTTCCTTGAGGGAAGGAAGAGCAAGTCTCTGGCTTACCAGCACTTAAAATAGCACCAGGCACAGAGTAAGCACTAAATAAATATGCATTGAATTAAATAAAATGTAGAGCTTTCTCTAAAGTGACACTGAAATGCTGCCCTGAACCTTTTCAATGATAGATCAAAACAGAAAATGGCAAAACAAAACATAACAGAAATGAATAAGGCTCAGTTTTATAGAAGACAGCTATTTATTTCTCAATCCTCAATTATAATCTAGTTTTCTCTTCTTGCACTGATCCCATAAGCATTAGTCCTATATGTTGCTGTGTTATCAGTTAAGGAATCAGAGAAGGCCAGAATCAATAAAAATTCCGTCTAGCTTTTGTAACAAAAGTTCACAAAGCCTCAGATTTTTCTGGCCTTTAAGTCCTGCATTAGCAGGACTTTTTTTTTTTTTAATTGAATCTGGCCCATGAAGGGGAAAAACATTTTTGGAGCTAGAAAATGTTTGAATTGCCGCAGTATTAGAAAAGAAACCAATTTATAGAATGGCACAGCTGTATGATCATTATGATCCTTGTTATTTGGGTGCTGGTTGGTATTTATATCTAATTAGCTCTCTCACACACCATCAAGCAATCTGCATTTTGGGAATAGAGAAAAACTAAAATATATAGAGTTCCAAGCTGCCAAAAACATATAACAGAATGAATACAGGTTTAATTCACTGCAGACCGATTATTAACAAACCACTGAAATTAGTTAGTTTGCATTTTTACTTGTGTGTGTGTTTTATAGGCGATGAGAAAGCAACAGGAATAAGCTTCAGAAATTATTTTCTATCTTAAATGGTTGACACTTTTGTCTTATTACTCACTGACCTTGGAGAGCTGGACTGCTGTCAAAATGAGATTTTGCAACCCATTGCCTCATTGATGTCTATTTATTGGTATACATATAACATTTTATAATACATTAATAAAAATGTCAGTTCTTAGTTCTCTGTTAGCAGCTTATGTGTTTCACAACTAAAGTCATGTTTTTGCTATAGTACCATGCATAAAAAACACTTATGGACAGTTTAGTGTTTATGAAAACACAAGTGATAACAACTAGCTTTTAACAAACTATATTAGCATATATTAATGAGAAAAAAAACATCGTAACGACTCCACTAAGTTATCACATTACATTTTTGTTCCATTTCCCATTTTAACTTTTTGTTTTGAAATAATTTTAGATTTACAGAGCAATTGCAAACGTAGTACAGAGATGTTATGGACCGAATGTTTGTGTTTTCCCAGAATTCATACGTTAAAGCCCTAACATTCAGTGTGGCTTTATTTAAAGATGGAGCCTCTAAAGAAGTAATTAAGGTTAAATGAGGTCATAAGGGTAGGGACCTGATCTGATAGGACTAGTGTCCTTATAAGAAGAGACACACAAAACTCACATGATCTCCCTTTCTCCTCTTGCCCATGTGCAAAGGAAAGGTCATGTGAGGACATAGCAATAAGGCAGCCGTCTACAATCTAGGAGGAGAGCCCTCACCAGAAACTATCCATTCTGGCACCTTGATCTCAGACTTCTCGTCTGCAAAACTGAGAAAATAAACTTCTGTTGTTTAAGCCACCAAGTCTAGGGCATGTTATGGCAACAAGAGCTGACTTCAGAGAGTTCCCATATACCTTCCACCCAGATTCTTGTAATAACATCATATATATCCATATTACACTTATCAAAATTAATAAATTAACATTGGTACATACTGCTAACTAGACTGTAAAATTTATTCAAATTTACTCAATGTTTGCACTAATGTCCTTTTGCTGTTCCAGGATCCAGTCCAGGGTACTACATTCCATTTAGGTGTTGTGTCTTCTAGATCTCTGTCAATATGTGACAGCTTCTCAGTTTTTTTTTATTTCATGACCTTGACAATTTTAATGTTTTCTCATGATTGGCCTGAGGTTATAGAATTAATGATATATATTAAAAGAGGTGACATCACTTTCTCATTGCATCATATCATGGGGTCAATACCGTCAATAAAGCTTATTACTAATGATGATTGATTGAGTGTGGCTGGATTTAATGACCGTCAAAGTGGTGTTGCTGGGTTTCTACATTGCAAAGTTACTATTTTTATTTTTCTACACTGTTTTCATAAATAGTCACTGAATCCAGCCACATTCAAGGGTAGGGGAATTAAGTTCCACCTGCTGTGCAGAAGAGTATCAAAGAATTTTTGAATATGTATTAGGAAACAATCACAGTAATTCATATTTTGGGGAAGAAACTGAGGTTATATACAATCTTCTTTCTCCTTAAAGTTTTACCACTAATTTTACCATTCATCCATTGGTATTGCCTGCATGAATTATCATTGTGATATTCTTTTTCTATTTATTATCTTGTGAGTACATACTATGTGTATATATTTATGGGGTACATGAGATGTTTTGATACAGGCATAATAATCACATCATGGAAAATGTGATATCCATCCACTCAAACGTTTAACTTTTGTGTTACAAACAAACCAATCATGCATTTTTAGTTACTTTAAAATGTACAATTAAATTATTATTGACTATAGTTACTTTGAGCTATAAAATACTAGGCCTTATTCATTCATGCTAACTATTTTAGGACCCATTAACCATCCTCACCTCCATCCCATTCCCATCCCCACTACACTCCCAGCCTCTGGTAACCATCCTTCTACTCTCCATAGGTTCAATTATTTGGACTTTTAGATACAACAAATAAGTGAGAAAATATAATGTTTGTCTTTCTGTGGCTGGCTTATTTGACTTGACATAATGACTTCCAGCTCCATCCATGTTGTTGCAAATGATTGAATCTCATTCTTTTTTATGGCTGAAGAGTACTCCATTGTGTATAAGTACCACATTTTATTTATCCATTTATTTGTTGATAGACACTTAGGTTGCTTCCAAATCTCAGCTACTGTGAACAAAACTGCAACAAATATGGAAGTGAGGACATCTCTTTGATATACTGATTTTCTTTCTTTTGGATATTTACCCAGCAGTGGAATTGATGAATTGTGTGGTAGCTCTATGTTTAGTTTTCTGAGGAACCTCCAAAATGTTCTCCATAGTGGTTGTATTAATTTACATTCCCACCAACAGTATATGAGAGTTCCCTTTTCTCCACATCCTTGTTGGCTTTTATTAATGCCTCTCTTTTGGATAAAAGCCATTTTTAACTGGGGTGAGATGATATCTCATTGTAGTTTTAATTTGCATTTCTCTGATAATCAATAATGTTGAGCACCTTTTCAGATGCCCATTTGCCACTTGTATGTCTTCTTTTGAGAAATGTCCATTAAAATCTTTTGCCCATTTTTTGATTGGATAATTAGATTTTTTTCCCATAGAGTTGTTTGAGCTCCTTATATATTCTGGTGATGAATCTCTTGTCAGATGGGTAGATTGCAAATATTTTCTCCTATTCTGTGGGTTGCCTCTTCACTGTTGATTATTGTTTCCTTTGCTGCGCAAAATCTTTTTAAATTTATGGGATCCCATTTTTCCATTTTTGCTTTGGTTGCCTGTGCTGGTGGGGAATTACTTAAGAAATCTTTGCCTGGAGCGAAACCTTGGATAGTTTCCTCCAATGTTTTCCTGTAGTGGTTTCATAGTTTGAGGTCTTATATTTAAGTCTTTATTCCATTCAGATTGATTTTTGTATATGGTGAGAGATAGATATCTAGTTTTATTCTTCTGCATGTGAATATCCAGTTTTCCCAGCACCATTTATTGAAGAGACTGTCTTTTCCCCAGGATATGTTCTTGGCACCTTTGTTGAAAATAAGTTCACTATAGGTGTGTGGATTTATTTTTGGGTACTCTATTCTGTTCCATTGGCCTATGTGTCTGCTCTTATGCCAGTACCATGCTGTTGTGGTTACTATAGCCCTGTAGTATAATCGGAAGCCAGGTAATGTGATTCTTTTAGCTTTATTTTTTTGCTTAGGATAGCTTTGGCTATTCTGGGTCTTTTGTGGTTCCAAAGACATTTTAGGATAGTTTTTTTCTATTTCTGTGAAGAATGTTATTGGTATTTTGATAGGGGTTGCATTGAATCTATAGATTGCTTTGGGTAATATGAACATTTTAACAATATTGATTTATCAATCCACAAACATGGAATATTTTTCCATTTTTTGGTGTCTTCTTCAATTCTTTTCATCAGTGTTTTATAGTTTTCATTAAAGAGAGCTTTTACTTCTTTGGTTAATTCCTATATATTTTATTTTATGTGTGGTGATTGTAACTAAATTTATCAGTTGTAATAGATTTTTTTTTGTGGAGTTTTAGATTGTTCCAAACATAAGATCATAACATCTGCAAACAAGAATAATTTGATTTCTTCCTTTCCAATTTGGATGCCTTTTATACCTTTCTCTTCCAGCTAGGACTTCTGTTACTATCGTGAATAATGGTGGTGAAAGTGGGTATCCTTGTCATGTTCCAGATCTTAGAGGAAAGGCTTTCAGTTTTTCCTCATTCAGTATGATACTAGATGTGAGTCTGTCATATATGTCTTTTGTCATGTTGACATATGTTTCTTCTATACCCAGTTTTTTTAGGGTTTTTATCATGAAGAGATGTTGAATTTTATCAAATGCTTTTTCAGCATGAATTAAAGCAATCATATGGTTTTTGTCCTTCATTGTGTTGATGTGATGTGCCACATTGATTTGCATATGTTGAACCATCCTTGCATCCCTGGGATAAAATCTCACTTGGTCATGATGAATGGTATTTTTAATGTATTGTTAAATTTGGTTTGCTAGTAATTTGTTGAGGATATTTGCATAAATATTAATCAGTGATATTGGCCTGTATATTCCTTTGTATGATGTGTCTTTGTTTGGTTTTGGTATCAGGGTAATTTTAGCTTTGTAGAATGAGTTTGGAAGCATTCAGTCCTCCTCTACTTTTTGATATAGTTTGAGTAGGATTTGTGATAGTTCTTTAAATGTTTGATAGAATTTAGCAGTATAGCCATTGGGTCATAGGCTTTTCTTTAGTGGGAGACTTTTTATTATAATTTTTTATTTGTTACTTGTTATTGGTCTGTTCAGGTTTTGGATTTCTTCATGGTTCAATCTTGGTATGTTTTCTGTGTCTAGGAATTCATCCATTTCTTTTAGATTTTTCAACTTATTGGCATATAGTTGCTTATAGTAGCCACTAATGATCCTTTGAATATCTGCAGTATCAGTTGTAATATCTCCTTTTCCATCTTTGATTATATTTGGATCCTCTTTTTTTAATCACATGGTCAAGCTAAAAGTTTGTTGATTTTGCTTAACTTTTAATAAACAAGTTTTTGTTTCATTCATCTTTTGTACTTTTTTCCATTTCAAATTCATTAATTTCTGTTCTGATGGTTATTATTTCTTCTCTTCTACCAATTTTGGGTTTGGTTTGCTCTTGCTTTTCTAGTTCTATAAGTTGCATAGTTAAGTTGTTTACTTGAAATTTTTATTTTTATTTTTTTGATGTAGGTGTTTATAGCTATAAACTTCCCTCTTAGCACTGCTTTCCTGCATGTCGTAAGTTTTGGTGTGCTGTGTTTCTACTATTTGTTTCAAGAAATTTTTCAATTTCTTAGTTACTTCATTGATCCACTGGCCATTCAGCAGCATATTGTTTAAATTCTATGTATTGTTATAGTTTTCAGGATTCCTCTTGTTGTTGACTTTCAATTTTATTCCATTGTGGTCAGAGAAAATGCTTGATATTTCTATTAAAAAATGTTTTAAGACGTGTTTTGTGACCTAACATGTGATCTATCCTTGAGAATAATCCATGTGCTAAGAAAAAGAATGCGTATTCTGCAGTTCTTAGATGAATTGTTCTGTAAATATCTATAAGATCTACTTTGTCTATAGTAGAGATTAAGTCAAATGTATATTTGTTGATTTGCTGTCTGGAAGATCTGTCCAGTGCTAAAAGTGGGGTGTTGAAGTCTCCAGCTATTATTGTATTGGGGCCTCTCTCTAACTCTAATAATATTTGCTTTATATATCAGGGTGCTCCAGTGTTGAGTGCATATATATTTACAGTTGTTATAATCTCTTGCTGAATTGACCCCTTTATTATTATATACTGACCTTGTCTCTTTTTATAGTTTTTGTCTTGAAATTTATTTTGTCTGACATATGTATAACTACTTCTGCTCTTTGTGGGTTTCCATTGGCATGGAATATCTTTTCCATCCTTTTATTTTCAGTTTATGTGTCTTTGCAGGTGAAGTGTGTTTCTTGTAGGTAACAGATCAATGGGTTTTACTTTTTAATCCATTCAGTCACTCTGTGTATTTTGATTGGAGAGTTTAGTCAATGTTATTATTAACAAGTAGAGAGTTATTCCTCCCATTTTGTTGTTTTTTGGTTGTTTTGTGGTCTTCTCTTCCTTAATTCTTTCATTCCTGTCTTCATTTTAGTGAAGGAGATTTTTCCTCTGGTGATATGATTTAGCATCTTGCTTTCTATTTTTTGTATATCATTTATATGGTCTCTGGTTTAAGGTTACCATGAGGCTTGCAAATACTATCTTATCACACATTAGTTAGACTGAAAACAACAATATTTGCATAAACAAACAAATAAGCAAAAAAAAAACTAATAAAGACTCTAAGTCATAACTTTGTCCCCATTTTTTAAATGTTCATTGTTGCTATTTATACCTTTTTGCACTATCTGTGTCTTGAAAAGTTGTTATAGTTATTTTTTACTATCATTTAGTCTTTCTACTTAAGAACAATTTACATGCCACAGTTACAGTGTTATGACTACAGTGTTTTTCTGTGTGCTTACTATTACCAGTGAGTTTTGTAACTTTAAATAATTTCTTATTGCCCATTAACATTTTTTTCTTTCTGATTGAAGTACTCCTTTTAGCATTTCTTGAGGACAGATATGTTGTTAATGAAATCTCTCAGCTTTTGTTTGTCTGGGAAAGTCTTTATTTTTTCAAGTTGGAAGGATATTTTCACTGGATATACTAGTCTAGGGTAAAAGTTTTTTCCTTCAACACTTTAATTATGTCATGCCACTCTCTCCTGGCCTATAAGGTTTCCACTGAAAAGTCTGCTGCCAGATGTGTTGGAACTCTATTGTATATTTGTTTCTTTTCTCTTGCTGCTTTTAGAATCCTTTCTTTATCTTTGACCTATGGGAGTTTGATTACTAAATGCCTTGAGGTAGTCTCCTTTGGGTTAAATCTGGTTGGTGTTCTATCGCCTTCTTGTACTTGGATATTGATATCGTTCTCTAGGTTTGGAAAGTTCTCTGTTATTATCCCTTTGAATAAGCTTTCTACCCCTATCTCTTTCTCTACCTCCTCTTTAAGGCTAATAACTCTTAGATTTGCTATTAGAGGCTATTTTCTAGATCCTGTAGGCATGCTTCATTATTTTTTATTCTTTTTTTCTTTTGTCTCCTCTGACTGTGTATTTTCAATTAGCCTGTCTTCAGGCTCACTAATTCTTTTTCCTGCTTGATCAATTCTGCTATTAAAAGATTCTGATGCATTCTTCACTGTGCCAATTTTATTTTTCAACTTCAGAACTTCGGCTTGATTCTTTTTTATTATTTCAATTTGTTTGTTAAACTTATCTGATAGAATTCTGAAATGTCAATTCAAATATTTTGCCCATTTAAAAAATCAGTTTCTTAGATTTTTTTTCTATAGGGTTATTTGAGCTCCTTATATTTTCTGGTTATTAACCCTTTGTCAGATGGGAAGTTTGCAAACATTTTCTCTTATTCAGTGGATAGTCTCTTCACTATGTTGATTGTTTCCTTTACTGTGGAGAAGCATTTTTAACTCTATGTGATCCCATTTGCCCCTTTTTGCTTTGGTTGCATGTGCTTGTGGGGTATTGCTCAAGAAATTTTTCCTCCTTGGGAAGGCTTTCCAGATATTTGAAATGACTTGCATATTGCAATTTATGCTGTATCTTCTTTGTGGGGAGGACCTCAACCTCATTAATGCTGTGGTTCTTGCAGACTTGTCAAGGTACTGCCTTGATGGTCTTGGCTGAGATCTGGAAGAATTCTTTAGATTACTAGGCAGACTCTTGTTTTCTTCCCTAACTTTCTTCCAAACAAATGGAGTCTCTCTGATCTGAGCTACCTGGAGCTGGGGGTGCAGTGACACAAGCATCCCTGTGGCCACCACCCCTAGGACTGTGCTGAGTTAGACCTGAACCCAGCACAGCACTGGGTCTCTCCCCAAGTCTGCTGTAACCACTCCTTGGCTGCTACCACCTATGATTGCTCAAAGCCCTGGGAGTCTACAATCACCAGGTGGCAACAGCATCCAGGCCTGTCACTCTGGCAACACCAGCCAGGCCTGTCACTCTCTTCAGTGCAGCAAGTTCCCCCATACCCCAGGTGGGTCCAGAGGTGCCTTCTGTGAGCCAGGGACTACAGTAAGAAATGTTGGAACTCTACCTGGTGTTCTACTGTATTGCAGCTGAGCTGGCACTCAAACCACAAAACGCAGTCCTTCCCATTCTTCCCTCCCTTTGGCCACCACAGGTTCATGGGGAGTACTGCCAGACTGCCACTGGTATTCCCTTAAGGCCCCATGGATCTTCAGTCAGCTTGTAGTAAATGCTGCCTGGCAAGGGACCCATCCTTCTGGGGACTTGGCTCACCTCTGGCCCTGGGCAGGTCCAGAAATGCCATCACAGAACAACGTCCTGTAATCGGAGACCCAAGTGCCCATTTGGTACTCTAGGTCCTGTTGCTAAGCTGGTATCTGAAGTCAGCAAGTGTCAGAGTCTCACCCCAAGCCCTTGATGAAGCATCTGGGTATTGCTGCTGGTTATTCAGGGCCCAAGGACTCTTCAGCTTGCAGGTGGTGAGACCTGCCAGGACTGGGTCTTTCTTTTTAAGGAGTGGGTTCCGTTCTGTCACAGCGTTTGTCCAGAAATGTCCAGGAGCTAAGACCTGGAATGGAGGCCTCATGACTCTGACCACTGCCCTATCCTACTGTGGCTGAGCTGGTATCAAGATGCAAGACAAAGTCCTCCCCACTATTCCATTTTCTTCCCTCAAGTGGAGGGAAGAGGTCCATTTTGGTGCTGTGAGCAGTGTAGCTTAGGTTTAGGGTAGGGGTAATGCCAGGACTCCATTTGCCACCATGGCTGGTGTCTCAATAGGTCATGTGCCACCCAGTCCACTGTCTCTGAGCCCAGTTCAGCCCTAGGACTCACATAGGTGTTATTGTACTTATTGGTCTAGATTGTCTTTCAAGTTTATTTGGGGTTGAGAGCATGTTAGCCCATGGTGGTAAGGTTTGTGGGAACTAAAATTCCAGCCACTGGGATCAGTGATTTCCCTCTTGCTCTGACTGGTTTAAATGCTCCTTCTGTGGGCAGGCATCAGCTGAGGTTGGTCTGGTTTTGCTTTCTGCTGTGATAGAACAGCACTGAGTTCAATGCCTCATGAGTACTGGCGCTCCTTCTCGCCAGGGCACAGAAATGCTCTGCCCCCACCCCCCTCCAAACTGCTGCTGCCAGGGGGCCCGGGAGAGATGGCATCAGTGATTCAGGACTGTTTCTTCTACCTCTTCAGTGCCTCTTTCAGTGATATGAAGTTAAAACCAGGTACTGTGAATGCTTACCTGATTTTTGGTTCTTACAAAGGTATTTGTTTGTATGAGTGTATAGTTGTTAAACTGATGTCCTTGCGAGAAGGAAGATCTGTATAACCTTCTATTCCACCATCTTGCTCATCCCTCTTCCTATCACTGTGATACTAATGGTGATTTTCTAGTTTCCTCATTTATTTTACATTTATTAATTGGAATTTTTCTGCAAGGAGGATTTATCCCTTCATCCCTATTATTTACTTATGTTAGTATGGACTCTCAGTATTTATTTTATTCTTTAGGCTATAATCCAATATTGTTATTTGTTACTCAAATTGTTCCATCTTTGGCAATTAGGATGTCTTTTAGACTGATTCCAATGTCCTTTTCTTTCTTTTGTTTTTCTTCTTGAGTTCTTCCTTACTTTCATGAACCAGAAGATGCTGCAGCACAGTTTCTATTTTCTTTGACCTAGCCCTAGAATCAGCCATTTCTCCAAATATCTTTGGTCGCTTATATTGTGTGTGTATGTGTGTGTGTGTGTGTGTATGTGTGTATATATATGTATGTATATGTGTGTGTATATATATGTATATATGTGTGTGTGTGTGTGTATATATATACACACAAACGTAACTTCATACTGATATCTCCAAGTCTAATCTAGTACCACAGGGTTCATTCTAGCATCCCTCCTTGTTTATTTCCTCAGACAGTGTGACACCTGCTTCAATTATCTACAATATATTTACTCATTTGTTCAAACCTATTATACAAGTAATTTCAGAATTGCTAACTCCTTTTACTGTGAGAAACCAATTTATCAGCAAAAGCCCATTTTGTAGGTTTTTTTTTTTGCATTTAGCCTAACACTGTCTGTTCAAAACACTGTTTTACAAAGTTGCTTAGGTCAACTCCTTTCTTCTCCAGCACCTTTACAAAGTATCCCAAACCCTATTCTAAGAGATTTTCTTTCAGTAGTTTTTGGGTGTGGCTCTGGAATTTTTATTTTTAATCAGCATCCCAGTGATTCATATACAGATGAACCCTGGAACTCAGTTTGTGATTTATGGATCTAGGATATGTTGGGTATAAATTGAGCACATCTCTACCCTTCATTCCTGGAGAGCCCACACCAGTTAAAAAACACAAAGCTAAAAAATATCCCATTAAACCAAGTCAGAGAGGAGCATTATAAGTACTCCTTGGAGATTAAACCCTTCTCATATTTACTTTCTCTCTACTTCTGCACTGAGTTCTACTTACTTATGTGAGTTCTAAGGAAAAGGGATTATCAAATAAATTGTGGCTTCTTGTTTCTCCTTAAGTATTACTCTAGTAACAGAAACTGGAAGACAATTTCAAGGAATGGGGAGATCAGAGACTATGGAATTCTTACAGCAGGAATAAGCTGGGGTCAACCTCCCTCGTAACCTTGAGTTAATTCTTTATTATGATGAGTACTCTGGCACATTCCTGCTTTGGCACTTCATTGCTCCAGCAAAACACGACATGAGAGCTGCTGCCTCTGGCAAGCAGTACTTAATAATAAAACTCTTCACCTCTCATTTGCAAGCTCCAGAAAACAGTACTAATGATAATTTCTGTTGCAGACTTAAAATTAGGGCCATTGGATTGTTTACATTTTAGAGATGACAAAAGAGAAAACACAACTGGAATGAGAATTCAGTACTCAAATTACTAAAGTAATGATCCAGCTTAACTCTATCAATTGCATAACATGAAAACCTTCTGTTTGTGTGGCCTCTCTTTTATTGATTATTTTCAGGGGACATTTACTTGCATAGACTTTGAGGAACAATAGAAATCTCTGCTATGGTAACATAGAGAAAGTTAAAATATGACCCAAATATGGTAAAGGGTTTGATTTTTATAGTTTTCATTTTACTTTTCAAGCTTCAACTCTAAGGTAATGTTCTTTCCTTGAGGTATGAGAACTGGGTAACCTTTTGTGAGATAATTCCAGCCAGCAGTTAGATGTACAGAACTTCTAGCATTTCAATAATGAGAATGCCACTTTATAACTTAGTAATACAGTGATGTTGTTAAATAGAATGAAGAGTTTGCACAGAAAAGATACAACCCACTTTGAAGAGCTTTGTGGTTCAACTGGTAATCATCGCTGGGGCAGTTCTCTCTGATTCAGTATCTGGTACTCAGAATTCGTAACTCAGAATAACTAAAAGGAAATCCATTCAGAGGTTAGCTTATTGGATTTGGTTCCACCTTTTAAAAAGAAAAAGAAAACATCAGAAGTCTATGTGCCTTAGAAATCATGTAATACATTTCTTATCAGTCTTTTCCCTTTATGGCCTTTTCTAATATAGAGAATAGTTTGCTGTAATGCAGCAGTCACTCCCAACAGTCATTATTATTGTGTGACGTGCTCTGACTTCTCTCCCTCCTTTCTTCATTTCTTCCTCCTCTCTCTTACTAACACCCCACCCTGCCACCACCCCCTATGCACCCAGTCACTCATGGATAATAAACTGTCAGTCTGCTCTGAAACCAAGTGGGCCACTCCTCACAACAACTCCACAGCAATCTGTGAAAATAGAGTAGAGATGAGAATTCAGAATGCATTCAATCTTACAGCTGGTGCAGCTGTACTCTGAATCTGGTCAATGTATATATTTATTTCAGAAGGTTGTAAACCAGTAGAAAGTAGGGATTTTGCAAATGTCAAATTATTATGCCCCTTTATTCCTCTGAATTTTAGTACCTGACAATTGGCCAATTAGCAAATAACCTGTACGTGTTTTACATGATTCATCTGGCATAACTCAACACCCTTCTATCTGAGGAGACTACAAATACAGTACATGATTGTGTTACATAATTATGTGCTATATTATCTGCAGCTAATAGAAAGAGACATTGCTGCATAGAGATAGGTCAGGTTTACATGTTTAAATGCTGTTAGAATGATAACTCTGTTCAATTGCATATGAATGGAATAAAAGGACATGATTTGTTTAGCCTGGACAGTGTTCTCAGCACAGTACAGAGATTAAACATTTAACTCATATTGAGAGAGACACTTTCTCCTCAAGGGATCCATAAACAACACCTATCACATTCAAAGAAAGACTTCTCATTTGCTCTCCTAGAAATATTCCCAGGGCATCTTTCACCTCTGCCAGCTGTTGTCACAGTTTGACAGTGAATGTATCAGCAAGACAACAATGCCTAATTGTCTGCACCCTGTCAATTCAATATAGAGGACCCTTGGTCATCCATATCCTGCTTATGATAATAGTCAAAGGAAAAGTGGATGTAGAAGAAACACTAAAAGATTGAAATGCCTCTCTGATAAGTTGTCAAATAGTGAAAGAGCTCTTTGCTTGATACCCAACTATCTTTAAAATTGCCACCCAACTTAATTCTTAATATTAAGCCTTACATGATTATACTATAAAACTCCGAGGAATTAGGATCTCGAAGGCAGAATGATGTTGACATATATACCTAAAACCATTGCCCCTGGGAATTTTCATTCCATGGCAAATTTATACATGCCTATATTTTCTATAGCAGAGAAATATTGGAAGAAGAGGCATAATTCTGGGAAAAGGTATTGTCATAGCCAAGTCAGCAATAAGACCACAGCAATATAAGAAGACAGTGTTCATACCCACCTTAAGTCTTCTGATAACTTCCAATGCAAAAAGAAGTGAAGGTAGGGAAGGAGACCGCATCTATGAAAGGGAATGAGGGAAGAGGCAGCCCAAAATAGCTGCCTATGAAAGGAAAGTGCTAAAGACAGACCTCACTAGAATGTATCAAAAAGATCTTTACTGTATGTCAATGAAACCTTCACAGAATACCTTACAGAATGAGAAAGAAAGAAGGTACAAATATTTGATGTCTCTACTTTATGCCAGGCCTCATGCTTGCTACTTTCTTTATATATGTGTGATCTCCCCTCATCTTCATAACAGCATTATGAAAACAAGAAAGTACTGGTTTAGAGAGGTTCTGGGTCTCGTCCAATTCTCTCACTTATTATGTATGTACCACTGAACTTATGACTCTAACAGAATCAACTCAGGCATACCTCCCTAGCCCCAATTAGGAAAATTAATGAACACTGAAAACTGGAGATGGTTAGAGGAACCTCCTTAGCTACTCAGAGTTGTTCCCCATGATCTTTTCAGTCTGTTTTCAGAAACTTGCTTCATTATCAGAAAACTGCTGTATATGCACAGCTTCTCTGAATGTTTCCTTCATTTACTTATCTAACTTGAAATTTGGTAGTTCCTAAAAAATTCTTTCTCTATCTTGCTAGCATCTCAAGTGGACATTTTTTCTTTCCCTTTCATAATCCAGGTAACTCAGAAGTTGAAATTGGTATCTTCCTTGTTCCTCAATATTACTTATAGACATTTGCTTCACCTCCCTCTTGCTAAAACCCCTGTTTCTATTAGGAGCACATAGTCATTATAGCTTGCCTCTTTTTCAATAGCATTAACCTGGAAAAATTTGAATCTAGATGATCAATCTCTTGCCCAGCAGATAAGAATCAACCATCTAGATTAGTATCTAGCACCCTACATGTGTGATCATGCAAACAAAATTAGTACTCAGAAAATCCCAGCAATATTAACAAATGTCTCTTTAACTTTGCTTTCAAACTCTCTGCAATCCCTTTTTCATACCTTGTTTATTCTTCCTAAATATTTAAACAAGCCATCACTGCCCTATGTCTCGGACTTAATAGAGAAAGTAGAACTTATTAGATAGAAATTGCTTCATCATCATTAAATCAGAAAAAAACAAAAACAAAAACAAAACATAAGAGTGCCTGCTCCCATATTTGGCTTTTCCCTCCTATTACAATAGAGAAAGAAGAAGCGATTCCAATAAGTACATGACCCTCAAACCACAGTTTCCAAAAGACTATGAGACAGATGTAATTCACAGATCAGTTAAAAGTCACAAGGAAGGCAATGAAGACAAGAAATATGGAGAGTGACTCATTAGTCCAGAGGTAGCAGATTCAAGATAATACTAGCACAAACAACTTCCTGAAGGGAAGTTGTCCTTAGTTTTTGCTGAAAACTAAGTGTAAGAAATGGGTTAGCAGGGTGAGACCCCATTTCTTTCAAATAATAAGATATAGAGCTAGATGAAGAATCACATGCAGAAGCCACGTTTGCAGGAAGTCATCTGCCTCTGTGGCAGTAAAGTAGAAGCAATTATTTGGGTGTAAAGCTTAGAGGGCTACAGCTGCTCCCCCTCCAACCAACCTACAAATAGCTGGTCTAGAAAAAGCCAATTTATTCAGTAATGAATAATATAGGGAAAAACTGGCATGATATTGAGACAAAAAATGTCATAAGAAAAATATAGAAAAGGGCTGCAAAATTTAGAAACAAAAGAACATTCACCAGAATGTGTTTCAATAAATGATTTAAAAACAATGGATCAGTCACATTTAAAAACAAAAGTCACAGATCAGAAATGTACAGTCAGGAAAGAAATGATGTGACAACAGAAGCAATGAAGTATGAGCTGGAATCACTAAGAAAATGAGCATTAATTTTAACAAAAGCCTGAAACAAAAACAAAACTGATGGGATGACAAAAGAAAACAGATATTATGGAAAATTGGGTGTGATACTGTGAAATAATGTATAATCATATATATATATATAGAAGATTATATATATAAGTAAAGAATGTATGTGTGCGTGTGTGTGTGTGTGTGTGTGTGTGTGTATATATATGTAGAGAGAGAGAGAGAGAGCTCCTAAGACCTTTATAATTTCCTGAGTGATAGGAGGATAGGGCAAAGCCCTCCAAAATCAGGTGATAGACTCATCATTTGTTCTAATGAGGTAACTCTTGGTGGGCTCCTGGATAGCATCAGGATGGGGACTAGTTGCCAGGCAAATGACCCATGTCATTAGATGGGTGGAACTCTCAGTCCAACCCCAACCTCCAGGAAGGAGAGAGGGGCTAAAATTGAGCTTATGACCAATGGCCAATGATGTTATCAATTATACCTGTGTAATGTAGCCTTCATAAAACCCCAAAAGGACAGGGTGAGAAGAGCTTGTGGATTGCTGAAAACATGGAAGTTCCTGGAGGGTGTTATGTTTGGAAAAGGCACGAAAGTTCCATGCCCCTTCCCACATACCTTACTGTATGCATCTTTTTCATTTGGCTATTCATCTGTATCCTTAGAAATATCTTTCATAATAAATGAATGGATGTAAATAAAGCAATTCCTTGAGCTCTGTGAGTCACTCTAGCCAAGTAATTAATGAGGAGAGTGTTAAGGGAACCTCCAATTCATAGCTGATTAGTGAGAAGTGTAGGTTACAACTTCCTTCTTATCATTGGAATCTGAAGTCAGGGGCAGTCTTGTGGGACTGAGCCCTCAACCTGTGGGACGTGATGCTATCTCCAGTTGGATGGTATGTGAATTGACTTAAAACTATAGGACACTCAGTTGTCCATTGTGAGAAATCTCTGCACATTTTGGGCACAGAAGTATACTGTGTTGAGTAGCATAAGAGTAGAGAGAAAAAAAATTTTTTTTAAGAAACTTGGAAGATAGAAATTGGGAAGTAAATGATGATGATAATAATACAGTGAATAAAGAGTTTAAAAGGGATGGGTGAGGCAATGATAGACTTAGAAGCCTGGCAAAGGCGTGAACTTATGTGTAACTAGAGTACCTAATGAAGAAAACTAAAACACTGAAATAGAACAAATATTTCAATATATTATCCAATAAAACTCTACTAAAAAAAAGAAGGCAAAGCTATATACAGAAAGAACTGTGTAAGGGACACTGTGTGTGTAAGAGAAGATGGAACCAGAATGCTCAATGCTGGGAAATGTCCTAGTAAAGTTGTAGGTTGTTAAAGAGTGAAATAATTCTTTGAACAGTCAGACAAAAAGATCAAGTCACGTACAAAGAGAAAATAATTAAACTAGCCTCAATTTTTTTCCATAGAACAATTCTATACTAAAAGATAGTGAAACATTTACAAAGAGTTCAAGGATAGAAAATGCGAGCCAATGATTTACATCCAGTCAAACTGTCCTTCATGTGTAAAGACTGTAGACACATGCATTTGAATTGGCCAGATTTCAGAGGCTATTGTTCTGTGAGCTTTTATGAGGATACTGCAAGAGAACCATTTTGAGCCAAAAGAAGTGATGACAAAGAAAATTAAGCCAAAAGATTGGCAATGAATTTTGAATACTTTTAACTGTATAAATAAAGCCAAAACAAATGTGAGAATAGAGTGAAAGAGCAGAAGGTTAATGTTATATGCCTTAAGAATGTCAACATCATGTAATTAATACCAATTGGGAGAAGGAGAGAAAAGAATGTATAGGTAGAGTAAGTGTACTGATTACCTAATTGTAGTAGATGGGAATCATCTTATATGCCTTAAATATAATAAGGCATAGGAATAGTTGAGGCAAGTAATAGCTATATATTTGACTATACAAAAGAAAATTCTGAGAAAGGGTATATTAGTGAATTCATTGTTTTATTATTAAAAATAACACATATACCTTTACCATCTGCAAAGATAAATAGACTTGCATTACCAACTTAAGGAAAAGAGCAATTTAAGATTGGATCACAAAGCAAAACTAAACTCTATGTTGTATGTATAAGAGATACACATAAAGCACAGTGATTCAAAAGGGTGGCAAGTAAAAATACATCCCAGGTAAATGCAAACAAAAAATGGCAAAGGTCAGGTTTTTAATATAAACAAGGTAGAATTACTGCCAAAAGCACTGAAAAAGATGGAGAAGGACACTCAAAAGTGATAAAGGATGCAATTTATATGTAAGATAAAATAGTCATATATTTAACATTAAGTAACACAGTAACAGCATTCATAGATCAGAAATCATGGGAAAAAAAGGAGAAATTTATTAAAAAAATACACAGGTAGGATGATGATTCTTTACAATGAAATAAGTCTGGAAATTTCTAATTCTTTTTTTTTAAATTATGAAAACAATGTTTTCTGTGTGCAAATTAAAAACAGATCCCTATAATTTTAGAGCGTCAAATAGGAAATACAAAATTGAAGTATTTGTCTCTAAAATAATATAATAAAAGCGTTATACATCACTTCCTGAGAGACACAGCTAAAGCAATGCTCGGGGAAAATTCAGGACCCTAAATATGTATATCAGTAATGAAGCAGAATGTAAGCAAGTGAATTAGTAATCTGACTTAAAATCAAGAGATACAGCAGCAAAATATTAAAGTTTGAATTAATAAATTAACAAAGATAGAGAATATGAGATTTGGGCGGGGGGGGGCGTTGAAAAAATATTTAAACTATATCGTTCCACCACGAGCCACATCAAAAATTGGAAAAATCTTCCATGTTCACAAGTTGGAAGAATCAACATTGTTAAAATGTTCATACTACCTAAAGCAATCTACATATTCAATGCAATCCCTATCAAAATACCAACGACATTCTTCACAGAAATAGAAAACACAATCCTAAAGAAAGACCCAGGATAGACAAAGCTATCCTAAGCAAAAAGAATGAAACTAGAGGAATCACACATTACCTGACTTCAAATTATACTACAGACCCCTATCTCTTGCTATATACGAAAATCAAATCAAAATGGTTTAAAAACTTAAACTAAGACCTCAAACTGTGAAACTACTACAATAAGACAGTGGGGAAAATTTCTAGAACATTGGTCTGGGCAAATATTTTTTGAGCAATACCCAGCAGCACAGACAACGAACGCAAAAATGACAAATGGGATTGCACCAAGTTAAAAAGCTTCTGCACAGAAAAGGATACAATCGACCAAGTGAAGAGACAATCCACAGAATGGGAGAAAATATTTACAAACTATCCCTCTAACTAGGGATTCCAATCAGAATATGTAAGGAGCTTAAACAACTATATAGAAAAAAATTCTAATAATCTGATAAAAATTTGGCAAAATATTTGAATAGACTTTTCTCCAAAGAAGACATTCAGATGGCAAACAGACATATGAAAAGGTGCTCATCATATATCGATCATCGGAGAAATGCAAAACAAAACTACCATGAGATATTAACTCACCAGAGTTAAAATGGCTTATATTCAAAAGACAGGCAATAACAAATGCTGATGAAAATGTGGAGAAAAGGGAACCCTTGTACACTGTTGGTGGGAATGTAAATTAGTATAACTACTACGGAGAAGAGTTTGGAGGTTCCTCAGAAAACTAAACATAGAGCTACCATTCGATCCAGGAATTCCACTGCTGGCTATATACCCCAAATAAAGAAAATCAGTATATTGGGCATCTATTGGATATATAAAATTCAACATCCCTTCATGATAAAAGCCCTGAAAAACTGGAGACAGAAGGAATATAAGTGCAGTATATATCTGCACTCCCATGTTTATAACAACTCTATTCAGAATAGCCAAGATTTGGAAGCAAGTCCATTGTCCATCAGTTGATGAATGGATAAAGAAAATGTGGTAGATAAACACAGTGAAGTCTCCAGTCATTTGCAACAACATGAAATAAGCCAGCAGAGGAAAACAAACATTGCATGTTCTCACTCATTTGTTGGAGCTGACAATTAAAATAATTGAACTCATAGACATAAAGAATAGAAAGATGGTTACCAGAGACTGGGAAGGATAGTGGGAGGGAGAGTGGGAAGTGAAGTGAAGATGGTTAATGGGTGTAAAAAAATAGTTACACAGAAGGAATAAGACCTAGTATTTGCTAGCACAGCAGGGTAACTATAGTCAAAAATAATTTATAATTTAATTGTACATTTAAAATAACTAAAGGAGTATAATTGGATTTTTTGTAACACAAAGGATAAATGCTTGAATACCAAATTTGCCCTGATGTGATTACACATTGCATGCATGTATTAAAATATCTTATGTGCCCCTTAAGTATACATACCTATTATGTATCCATAAATTTAAAAATTAAAAAATTAAAAAATAAAGCAATGTAATCATGTAAAATATGTGCTTCAGTCACAGTGGAATTAAATTAGAATAAATAACAGAGGGAAATCTGGAAAAACTTAAAATGTGTAGAAATTAAACAACGTACCCTAAATAACCAGTGTGTTGAAGAAAAAAAATCACATGGGAAATAATAAATGAAAAGAAATAAATTAAAATGAAAATACAACATATTAAAATTTATGTGATGCAGTGAAAGCAGTCCTCATAGGGTGATTTAGAGCTTTACATATCTATATCAGAAAAGAAGAAAAATCTTGAATCGATAATATAACCTACCACCTTAATAACTTATAAATAGAAGAGCAAACTGAACCCAAATCAAGCTAAATAAAGGAGCTAATTAGTATTACAGAAGGAGTAAATGAAATAGAAAACAGAATAACAATAGAGAAATTTAATGAAGCCAAATGTTGGTTTTTGAAAATAACAACACTGAAAAAACTAGCTAGACTGGTCAAGCAAAAGTGAATGGAGACTCACATTACTAAAATCAACAGTGGATGATGGGACATTACTATTAGGTTGGTGCAAAAGTACTTGCAGTTTTTAATGGCAATTACTTTTGCCTCAACCTAATAAACTTACAGAAATAAAAAGGATAGGCCGGGCGCGGTGGCTCAAGCCTGTAATCCCAGCACTTTGGGAGGCCGAGACGGGCGGATCACGAGGTCAGGAGATCGAGACCATCCTGGCTAACACGGTGAAACCCCGTCTCTACTAAGAAATACAAAAAACTAGCCGGGCGAGGTGGCAGGCGCCTGTAGTCCCAGCTACTCGGGGAGGCTGAGGCCGGAGAATGGCGTGAACCCGGGAGGCGGAGCTTGCAGTGAGCTGAGATCCGGCCACTGCACTCCAGCCTGGGCTACAGAGCGAGACTCCGTCTCAAAAAAAAAAAAAAAAAAAAAAAAAAAAAAGAAATAAAAAGGATAATACAAAATTATTATGAAAAATTGTGCTGAAAATTAGATAATGTAGAATGCAATGGACAAATTCTTAGAAGTACACAAACTACCAAAATTGACTCAGAAAGAAATAGAAAATCTGAATAGAAATATAACAAATAAAAAGCCTGAAAAATAGTTCCATAAAAGAATCCCAGGACCAGATGACTTCATTTATCTCATGAATTGTACCAAACATTATAAAATGAATTAATACCAATATTTCATAAACTCTTAAAGAGATGAAAACATTTTCAAGCTCATTCTATGAATTCAGAATTGTCCTCATATCAAAAACCAGACGAAAAATTATAGTTAAGAAATCTATAGCCTAATATCCCTTATAAATACACAAAAATACACAAAAAACTAGCAAACTGAATTTAGTGACATGTTTTATATAAAACGTTATCTATCTATCTATCTATCTATCTATCTATCTATCTATCTATCCATCCATCCATCCATCCCATGTGCAAGTAGTTATCTCAGGAAAGCAGGTTGGTTCAACATATGAAAATTAATATAATATACTAACATAATAAGGAAAAAAACACATATGATCACCTAAAAAACAGAAAAATCATGTGAAAAAATCCAACACCCTTTCCTGATAGAAATGCTCAACAAACTAAGAATGGAGGTTAACTTCCTCAACCCAATAAAGTACATGAATTAATATCCCACAACTAACATTATACTTAAAAGGTGAACAATTATAGTTTTTACACCTAAAATCAGGAACAAGAGAAGAATGTCTGCTCTCACCACTTTTATTCAATGTTGTACTAAAGTTTTAGCCAGGGCAATTAAATTAAACATAAATGTATGAGTTTATTTTAGAATGCTCAATTTTGTTCTGTTGATCTTTATGTCTACTCTTATGCCCAAACCATACAATTTGATTAGAGTTGCATTATAGTAACTTTTGAAATCACGAAGAATGAGTTCGCTTTGATTTTTCACAAGATTGTTTTGACTATTCTGGGTTCTTTGCATTTCCCCATGAATTTTTGGATCAGCTTAATTTCTGCAAAAAAAAAAAAAAAAAAAAAAAAAAAAGTCAGCTGGAATGCTGATGTAGATTTCATCGAACCCATGGGTCAATATTGGGATTATTTTCATCTTAACAATATTATGTTTTGCAATCCATAAACATGAGATGTCCTCTCACTTATTGTTGCTAACTTTAATTTCAACAAATGTTTTGTACTTTTGAGTATGCAAATCTTCACTTCTTTTGTTACATTTATATATAAATTTCTCTGTTATGGTATTGGTAAATGAAACTGTTTACTCGATTGCATTTTTGGATAGCTCACTGCTAATGTACGAAGATATAATTGGTGTTTTTATATTGATCTTATATCCTATGAACTTGCTGAATTTGTTATTAACTCTAATCGATGTTTTTGTGGATTCCTTAAGATTTTCTATATACGAGATCATTTAATCTACAAATAGGTACCTTTTTCTTACCAATCTGAATGCCTTTCATTTAGTTTTCTTGCCTATTTTCAACAAGGGTGCCAAAAAAATTAATGGGGTAAAGAAGAGTCTTTTCAACAAATGGTACTGGGACATCTGGATATTCACTTTTAAAATATGAAATTGGATTCCTGGCCGGGCGCGGTGGCTCAAGCCTGTAATCCCAGCACTTTGGGAGGCTGAGACGGGCGGATCATGAGGTCAGGAGATCAAGACCATACTGGCTAACACGGTGAAACCCTGTCTCTACTAAAAAATACAAAAAACTAGCCGGGCGCGGTGGCGGGCGCCTGTAGTCCCAGCTACTCGGGAGGCTGAGGCAGGAGAATGGCGTGAACCCGGGAGGCAGAGCTTGCAGTGAGCTGAGATCCAGCCACTGCACTCCAGTCTGGGCAACAGAGCCAGACTCCGTCTCAAAAAAAAAAAAAAAAAAAAAAAAAAAAAAAAAAAAAAAAAAAAAAAGAAATTGGATTCCTATTTCACACCATATACAAAACTTAATTCAAAATAGATTAAAAGTCTAAATAAAAGAAGTGAAACAATAAGAGTCTTAGAAGAAAACATAGCAGTAAAATCTTTGTGACCTTGGATTAGGCAATGGGATCCTAAATATATATGTATAACACAAGCATCAAAAGGGGTAAAAATAGATAAATGGGAATATATCAAATTAAAAATGTTTGTGCTCCAAAGAATACTATCATGAAAGTTAAAGGACAACTCACAGAACAAGAGAAAATATTTTTAACTCATATATCTGAAAGGCATATAGGACCCAGAATATATAAAGAATTTAACATTAGACTATAAAAAGACAACCAAACTTTTTATTATTATTATACTTTAAACTCTGGGATACATGTGCATAACATGCAGGTTTGTTACATAGATATACACATGCCATGGTGGTTTGCTGCATCCATCAACCCGTCATCCACATTAGGTAATTCTCATAATGCTATCCCTCCCCTAGACTCCCAACCCCCAACAGGCCCAAGCGTGTGATGTTCCCCTCCCTGTGTCCATGTGTTCTCACTATTTAATTCCCACTTATGAGTGACAACATGTGGTGTTTGGTTTTCTGTTCCTGTGTTAGTTTGCTGAAAATGATGGTTCCCAGCTTCATCTATGTTCCTGCAAAGGACATAAACTCATCTTTTTTATGGCTGTACAGTATTCCATGGTGTATATGTGCCACATTTTCTTTATTCAGTCTATCATTGATGGGCATTTCGGTTGGTTCCAAGTCTGCCATTGTGGACAGTGCTGTAATAAACCTATGTGTGCATATGTCTTTATAGTAGAATGATTTGTAATCCTTAAGGTATATACCTAGTAATGGAATTCTGGGTCAAATGGTATGTCTGGTTCTAGATCCTTAAGGAATTGCCACACTGCCTTTCACAATGGTTGAATTAATTTATACTCCTACAAACAGTGTAAAAGCATCCCTATTTCTCCACATCCTCTCCAGCATCTGTTGTTTTCTGACTTTTTAATGATTGCCATTCCAACTGACATGAGATGTTATCTCATTGTGGTTTTGATTTGCATTTCTCTAACGACCATTGATAATGAGCTTTTTTTTAATATATGTTTGATGACTGCATAAATGTCTTCTTTTGAGAAGAGTCTGTTCATATTCTTTGCCCACTTTTTGATGGAGTTGTTTTTTTCTTGTACATTTGTTTAAATTCCTTGTAGATTCTGGATATTAGACCTTTGTCAGATGGATAGATTGCAAAGATTTTTCTCCCATTCTGTAGGTTGCCTGTTCACTCTGATGATAGTTTCTTTTGCTGTGCAGAAGCTCTTTAGTTTAATTAGATCCCATTTGTCAATTTTGGCTTTTGTTGCTGTTGCTTTTGGTGTTTTAGTCATGAAGTCTTTGCCCAGGCCTATGTCCTAAATGGTATTGCCTAGGTTTTCTTTTAGGGTTTTTATGGTTTTAAGTCTTATGTTTAAGTCTTTAATCTATCTTGAGTTAACTTTTGTATAAGGTGTAAGGAAGGGGTCCAGTTTCAGTTTTCTGCATGTGGCTAGCCAGTTTTCCCAAAACCATTTATTAAATAGGGAATCCTTTCCCCATTGCTTGTTTTTGTCAGGCTTGATCAGATGGTTGTAGATGTGTGGCATTATTTCTGAGGCCTCTATTCTGTTCCATTGGTCTATATATCTGCTTTGGTACCAGTACCATTCTGTTTTGGTTATTGTAGCCTTGTAGTAGAGTTTGAAGTCAAGTAGTGTGATGTCTCCAGCTTTGTTCCTTTTGCTTAGGATTGTCTTGGCTATATGTGCTCTTTTGTGGTTCCATATGAAATTTAAAATAATTTTTTCTAATTATGTCAAGAAAGTCAATGGTAACTTTCTTACCATTGATGGGGATGGCATTGAATCTATAAATTACTTTGGGCAGTATGGTCATTTTCACAATATTGATTCTTCCTCTCCATGAGCATGGAATGTTTTTCCATTTGTTTGTGTCTTCTCTTATTTCCTTGAGCAGTGGTTTGTAGTTCTCCTTGAAGAGGTCCTTCACATCCCTTATAAGTTTTATTCCTAGGTATTTTAATTCTCTTTGTAGCAACTGTGAATGGGAATTCACTCATGATTTAGCTGTTTGTCTATTATTGGTGTATAGGAATGCTTGTGATTTTTGCACGTTGATTTTGTATCCTGAAACTTTGCTGAAGTTGCTTATCAGTTTAAGGAGATTTGGGGCTGAGACGATGGGGTTTTCTAAATATACAATCAGGTCATCTGCAAACAGAGACAATTTGACTTCCTCTCTTCCTATTTTAATAGTCTTTATTTCTTTCTCTTGACTGATTGCCCTGGCCAGAACTTCCAATACTATGTTGAATAGGAGTGGTGAGAGAGGGCATCCTTGTCTCGTGCCAGTTTTCAAATGGAATGCTTCCAGCTTTTGCCCATTCAGTATGATATTGGCTGTGGGTTGGTCATAAATAGCTCTTATTATTTTGAGATACGTTCCATCAATACCTAGTTTATTGACAATTTTTAGCATGAAGAGGTGCTGAATTTTATCGAAAATCTTTTCTGTATCTTTTGAGATAATCATGTCATTTTTGTCATTTGTTCTGTTTATATGATGGATTATGTTTACTGATTAGCGTATGTTGAACCAGCCGTGCATCCCAGGGATGAAGGTGACTTGATTGTGGTGGATAAGCTTTTTGATGTGGTGCTGGGTTTGGTTTGCCAGTATTTTATTGAGGATTTTTGCCTCAATGTTCATCAGGGATATTGGCCTGAAATTTTCTATTTTTGTTGTGTCTCTGCCAGGTTTTGGTATCAGGATGATGCTGGCCTCATAAAATGAGTTAGGGAAGAGTCCCTCCTCTTTTTCTGTTGTTTGGAATAGTTTCTGAAGGAATGGTACCAGCTCCTCTTTGTACCTCTGGTAGAATTTGGCTGTGAATCTGTCTGGTCTTGGGCTTTTTTTTGTTGTTAGTAGGGTATTAGTTACTGCCTTAATTTCATACCTGGTTATTTGTCTATTTAGGGATTCGATTTTTTCCTGGTTGAGTCTTGGGAGGGTATATGTGTTCAGGAATTTATCCATTTTTTCTAGATTTTCTAGTTTAATTACAGAGAGGTGTTTATAGTATTCTCTGATGATAGTTTCTATTTCTGTAGGATCAGTGGTGATATCCCCTTTATCATTTTTTATTGTGTCTACTTGATTCTCTTCTCTTTTTTTCTTGATTATTCTGGCTAGCAGTCTATCTATTTTGTTAGTCTTTTCAAAAAACCATCTCCTGGATTCATTGATTTATTGAAGGGGTTTTCATGTCTCTATCTCCTTCAGTTCTGCCCTGATCTTAGTTATTTCTTGTCTTCTGCTACCTTTTGAATTTGTTTGCTCTTGCTTTTCTAGTTCTTTTGATTGTGATATTAGGGTGTTGATTTTGAGCTTTCCTGCTTTCTCCCGTGGGCATTTAGTGCTATAAATTTCCCTCTTGACACTGCTTTAGCTGTGTCCCACAGATTCTGATAGGTTCTCTCTTCATTCTCATTTGTTTCAAAGAACTTATTTATTTCTGCCTTAATTTCATTATTTACCCAGTAGTCATTCAGGAGCAGACAACCAACCTTTTAATTAAAAGTTGGCAACGAATTTCAATTGACATTTCTTTAATAAAATAGAAATGACCAATAAGAACATCAAAACATGCTCAATCCCAAGAGTTATTATGAAAATGCAAATCAAAACCACAATTAGGTACCACTTAATACCCACTTGGATGGTTATATTAAAAAAAAGACAGGCAATTACAAGTGTTATCAAGGATATGGAGAAATTGTAAACTTCATAAATTGCAGATAGGACTATAAAATGATGCAGCCATTTTAGAAAACAGTTTGGCACAGAAAGCCACCATAAAATCCAATAATTCTACTCCTAAGTATATTCTCAAGTTAATAGAAAACTTATGTCCAAAAAAAAAAACTTTTACATGAAAGTCATAGTCACATTATTCATAGTAGCCCAAAGTAGAAATAATCCAACTATCCATCAATGTATAAATGCATAAACAAATGTGGCATATCCACACAATGGGACATTATTTAGCAATGAAAGGCATGAAGTACTAATACACGCTACAACATGGATGAACCCTGAAAACATCATATTAAGTAAAAGAAGCCAGACAGAAAGGCCACATATTATATGATTCCACTTACATAAAATGTCCAGAATAGGCAAATGCATAGGAGGAGAATGGAGATTAGTGTTTGCCAGAGGTTAGGGATGGGAGATTGAGAGGGAGGATTGAAGTAAGGAGTTTCTTTTTGGCGTGATAAAAGTATACTGAATTTGGTAGTCATGCTTGAATAACCTTGTGATTTTAATAAAAATAACTGAATTATACACTTCAAAATAATACGTGTACCCTTGAACTTAATAAAAGTTGATGAATAAAAAAGAATAAATCTTATGGTATGTGAGTCATATTTTAACAAAAAATTACAGAAAAAATTCTGACCAAAATCAACAGAATCTAGCCATATATTATAAGAAACAACAGCAATGGAATTCATTGTAGGAATCAAGAATTGTTTACTATTTGGAAAGCTATTTTTAAAATTGATCATATTAATTGACCCAAGGAGAAAATTATATGCTCATCTCCATAGATGCTGCAAAGGCATTTGACAAAATTCAATGACAAATCTCAAATTTAAAAAGGTAGTATGAATAAACCAATGCTTATTTAACATGATTAATTGCATTTATCTCAGCCCCAAATTCAGCATCATAGGGAAATACAAAAATTGTTACCGCTAAAATCAGCTGGAAGTTAGGAATGTCCACAGTCTTCACTAGTATTTAACATTATACTGCATGCAATAGCTAATATCATTACATAAGATAAGGGGAATCAAAGTATAAAAATTGGAAAGAAGAAAAAAGTACTATTTTTCATTGAAGATCATATAATTGTGTAAATGGAAAATACAAGAGACTCAACTGAGAAAACTACTGCAAGCAAACAATAGTTCAGTAATGTGGTAGAATATATATTAATATATGGGATCAAAAGTATCTATAACCCATTTACAATAGAATAATATCATAAAATACCTAGGAGTGAACTTATAAATTAAGTTCTTAATAAGTTCATTATCTTTATGTATAATACCTACATATTTTGTTTTTCATAAATCATCTAGTTTATTTCCCAGACACAGTAGGATTGTTTACTTTCTTAATTTCATTTTGTTGCCAATAACCAATCTTCATTTTTTCATTTGCTATACTTTTGATTGTGGTAAAAGTATACCACATGATATGTGGCATACCATAACATTGGCCCTCTTATTCATTTTTAAGTACAAAACTCAGTAGCTTTTTTTCTTTTCTTTTCTTTTCTTTTTTTTTTTATTTATAATTTCAACTTTTACTTTAGATTCAGGGCCTACATGTGCAGATTTGTTGCATAGGTATATTATATGACACTAAGGTTTGCGGTACAAATAATCCCATCACTCAGGTAGTGGGTATTATACACAATAGGTAGTTTTTCAGCTTTTGCATCCCTCCCTCTCTACCCCTTCTAGTAGTCCCCAGTGTCATTGTTCCCATCTTTATGTCTATATGTACCCAATGCTTAGCTCCCACTTACAAGTGAGAACATGGGCTATTTGGTTTTTTTCCTGCATTAATTTGCTTAGGATAATGGCCTCCAGCTCTATCCATGTTGCTGCAAAGAATGATTTTGTTCTTTATTATGACTGCATAGTATTCCACGGCATATATGCACCACATTTTCTTTATCCAATTCACCACTGATGGGCACCTAGGTTGATTCCATGTCTTTGTTACTGTGAACAGTGCTGTAATGAACATACAAGTGCATGTGTCCTTTTCGTAGAATGATTTATTTTCTTTTGAGTATATACCCAGTAATGGGATTGCTGTGTTAAATGGTAGTTTTAAGTTGAGAAATCTCCAAACTGCTTTCCACAGTGGCTGAACTAATTTACATTCCCACCAACAATTTATAAATGTTCCCTTTTCTCTGCAGCCTTGCCTGCATTGGTTGTTTTTGAACTTGTTAATAGTAGCCATTCTGACTGTTGTGAGATGGTATCTCATTGTGGTTTTGATTTGCATTTCTCTGATTAACCATGTTGAGCATATTTTCAAATGGTTGTCAGACACTTGTATGTCTTCTTTTGAGAAGTGTTTGTTCATGTTTTTTGCCCACTTTTTAATGGAGTTATTTGTTTTTTGCTTGTTGAATTGTTTAAGTACCTTATAGATTCTGGATATTAGACCATAGTTTGCTAATATTTTCTCTCATTATGCAGGTTGTCTGTTTACTCTGTTGGTAATTTCTTTTGCTCTGAAGAAGCTTTTAGTTTAATTAGGTCCCACTTGTCAATTTTTGTTTTTGTTGCAATTGCTTTTGAGGACTTAGTCATAAATTCTTTCCCTAGGCTGATGTCTAGAATAGTATTTCCTGGGTTTTCCCCTAGGATTCTTACAGTTTGAGGTATCACATCTAAATCTTTAACTCATCTTGAGTAAATTTTTGTGTGTGGTGAAAGTTAGAGGATTATATGGAATCATTTCCCCATCACTTATTTTTGTCAACTTTGTTGAAGATCAGATGGCTGTAGGTGTGCAGCTTTATTTCTGGGTTCTCTATTTAAGTTCAGTACTGTTGAAGAAAATTTTTAAAAAATCAAAAGAGTTCAATAACACATGGATAGGCCTGCCATGTTCCAATGTATAAAGATTCAGTGTTATATAATGTAAATTATTCCCAAGAAAATTTATAATGTGGTCCCAGTAATAATGCTAACAGGTTATATCTTTAATCTGGAATTAGAGAGAAGCTGATTTTTAAGTCATATGGAAAAATACAAAAATATACAACAACACCACCAAAGAAAATTCTGAAGAAAAGAAGCAATGGGGTTATGTTTTGAATGTGGCCCACCCTGATAGATATCTTCATGTGTGATGAATTGCTTATAGATTCCCTGTTGTTCCCCTTTGATATCTGCCTTCCATCATGTCACCCCCATCTTATCAGTCAAATCTGAACCCCATCTATAGACAGAGTTATTTTCTCCTCCATGAGAGCCTTGGACAAAATTCATATAAGGAAACATAATATAATCCCTGTTTAAGTATCCCTGAACATTTTATAATAGGGAGGATTGGTATACTCTGATCAAATAGAAAGCCTCTTAGAGTGTTGCTTACTGCCACAGGCTAGCTTATTCAAGTTTTAGCTCTGGTTTCATGAAGATACTAATAAACTCCAATAATCAAGAGGTAAATAAGAGGAGGTGCAAGACAATTCTACTACCACCATGAAACAGGACCCTGTAAGCATCTACATTGGGAAATATTACATCATCATTTGTCATCCAATATCATCTCCCTAGTCAACAAAAGATTCTCCCACACCAACTGCAGGAATCTTGAATATTTAAAAGAAGATGTGCCTATGTTAGTGATTTTCTTCTGTTTACTGGTGAGGCTTCAGACCTTTTTCACAAGTGCACATGTTAAATATGTAGTCAATTCTCTATCCTAAGCGACATAAATGCACAGCATCCTGCCTATCATTCATACTGAGTTGTTATGTGTTAACTTCAAAAAGGGATGGAATCCCATTTCAATGAGCAAATGGATTTGTATGTGTGTATAGGGTGATAGATAATCTAAAGGAAGGCTCATATAAATTTACTTAGTATGTATATTTTTCTCTGTACATGTAATTAAGCTGTTAAAAAGAAATGTTTTCCTTAATATATCTGTTAGCAAGATGTTAATGTACCTCCCAAGATATTTTACTTGTTACTTCATATACGACTTAGGTTAAATAAAAAAAGAGCAACATATTAATATTGAACATGTAAGAATCAGTTAAGGTAGATTGTCTAAGATTGCCTATGTGAATATGTGATGTAAAAATACTTATGGATATTAGGATCAACTGTTCTAACTTTACAGCCTTCAAATCATTCTACCCAGTTTCATTTTTGTTCTTTCTTTTCTTTTATCTATTCTACTTCTCCTTCCCACTTTGAATTGAAATTTGGAAAATTTAACACAGGAAAAGATTTCTGGATATGGCAAAGAGTAAAACAGCCATTACTTGAAGCTTTTCTCAACATAATGATTTACTAAACCTTGACAGGAAGATGGTGATTACACTATCTTATATATTTACCTCCTGTCTATATGTAATTACAAACTAATTACCTGTGGAGTTGTTACTAAGTGATCAATCTAATAATTCAATTTAGTTCTTAAGGTGACCAAAAATCTGGACTACTCAATTTCTTTTTCTTGGTTGCCCCATATCATAATCAAACAAGTTGTTATGTATAATAAAATAATAAAGATTGTCCCCCAAATACTGTCAGTAATGTTCTTCTGTCAATGTATGTCTCGACTGTAAAAAAAACAAACTGTACTCTCATTTGTTATGTAAGTGCAAAACAAGAGCAAACAACATATGCTTTCATTTAATGACCATCATATATTTAAGACTGTTGTTTCCAATGTCTTTTATTTCATGCAAATATGCTTCATATAGGTGCCACTTCTTTCATACTTGGTAGCTGAATTTTGTGCTGAGCTCTTTTGTTCTTTTTGATCAAATAAAGACCATCATTCTGTTGTGAAGTTCCATTTGTCTTTTTCTGCATTGTAGCATGAAACACCTAAACGCTCTTTCTAGCTGCTTTAATTTCCTGATAGTCATTATAAATCTTTGGACTCTATTCTAAAACTAAAAATAGTTTCCTTTTAAAATCTAACAGAAAAATCTGTCAGAATACCTTATTAGACTTCCTTGCTCACCTGCCTAAAAGATCATAATTATATTAAGAGAAATAAATATATAAATTGCCCTAATTTGCTAAAATTTCAAGATCACATCCCATTGTGTGCAAACTAAAGAGTTGTTTTTACAAATGAGCTTCATCACTATTGACACTACATTATAATTTTCCCTGTTTTTATGAGGTGGTAAAACTATGCTAATAAAGGTTCACAGGCATATGTATAGAAAATAATATAGAAATAGTAATAATATAGTAAATGTGTAAAATGTACATTAAACAAGTATGATGTATTGAGTGAAATCAGAAACAAATCAATCCCTCTGCTCCATTAACGTTTATTCAGAGGGAGAAAGATCTGTTTTTATTATGGATAAAAACTTGGAAAATCCCATAACATTTTTAGAACAATGTTCTTCGTCACTTTTAGTGACAAAAATCAATAATTATATCTTTTCCTCTTGGGAAATACCAATATAAAATGAGAAAAAATGAGGATGAACTCTTGATGTTACATTTGAATTAGAATATCAGTATAAACTCATGATTTCTTAAAAGTGTATAGTGTCCTCATAGTGTCCATTAGCAAAGTGTAGAAGCAAAACCATCGAGTAGTAATGAGTACTCTTAGCACCCAGATCTTGGTTTCTAAATACCATTTTCCATAAAAGAAAATGGAGTTCCTTGAAAAAAATAAACAATTCCCAGTCTGGAACAGGCAAGGTATCCATCCCACAAATTTCTTCTTTATGATTTACTCTAGTCAGAGTTATTTTTTAATGTTTTCAAAATTTATTTTTGACAAAGTTTGCAAAAACATAACATTCATTGTAAAAATATTGGAAAATATAGATTTGTATAGCTAAAATATTGGAAATCACCCATATTTCCACTATCTAGGGAGATCTATCATTTTGCATTACAATGTGTACTGCTTTATTTCACTTAACATTATGTCTTAAGATTTTTCTATAGCATTTCGCTTCATAAATATAATTGGAGAGGTTGCTTGTTTTCCTTTGTATGTATATGCCATAATTCATTTAATTGGTTTATTATCATTGGATATTTTGGTTGTTTCCAGATTTTTGTATTTTAAAAATTCCTGCAAGGGAATGTCTGCACATAAATTTTTGTTTTCATTGTGAATTACTTTTTTTGTAGTGTGTTGATTGAGCTAAACCCCATCTAGATTTTATTTCATTTCTATTCTCCTTTGATCTAGAAGTGGTCATTTGACATACTTTAGAACTGTGAAACGGAAGCAGAAGTTGCTGGGTGAGACTTTTGTGAAAGATTTTTAAGAGGCTCAGTTCTTCTGGCATATCTTCTTTTCCAAATCAAACAATGATCATAATAATGGAAGGATGAAGGGCCTTCCTCTGCTACTTTTACCGTGCTATGCTGTCATGCTGTCCTCTGTATGAATTCTCTCAGCTATCTTCTCTGCCTAAATAAAAGTTTTAGGCCATCTAGCCTAAAAGTCCCTGACCTTACCTTTAGTTACAGAGTCAATGATTTCACTAGCTACATCTTACTTTCCTGCTATCCACCACAAGGATCAACTACACCCCACCTCTTTGCATTCTCATTGTCCTGACTCTGGCCTGCATAATAGAGGAAAGGAAGGTCAGAATGTGAAAAGGATAAGTATAGCTTAGTAATTAACAGCATGTTCTATGGAGTCCAATTGATTTTTTATCCTGGCTTTGTCATCGGCAATTTTCTTAATCTCCCTGTTTCTCAGTTTCCTTATCTATAAAATGGGGAAAATAATTGTAGTCACTTCACAGGATTGCTATGAGGACTAAGCATTTTAATATTTAGAAAGCACATGTATTAAGTGCTACATGAATGTTTATGAAATCCTACATCTCTTTCTGTGTGATCTACCATCCTCAAATTAAAAAGAATAAAAAGAAGAAAGAAAAGAAAATCAACAGCACCACTGTTAATTAGTGCTCCCATGGCTTCCAGACTTGAAGATTTTCTATTCTAGTGTTCTTTTTATTTAAAACAAAGCAAATCAAAACAAAGAACAGAAAACATTCTCACAATTTCTCTATCTCATTCAAGACTGCTAATCTTTACTGAACCACTGTTAGCAGACATGCAGTCCCCCTACCCCATGCTTAGAAATGGGTTTGTTCAGCTCAACCAGCAGAAATTCTCCTCTGCTTTTGATCAGTAAGCCCACGTTTGTGAGTGGTTGAATGAAGACAGGGGTACGTTTTTTCTAAATGTAAATTTTATCTAACCTTATTCCACATATAATGCGGTGGATCTCAGATGTTTCATATTTACAAAAGGGAATAGTTGATATTTTAATTTTACTGTCTGTGACTGTGCCTACTTATTAAAAAAGGCCAGATTGAAAATTATTAATAAAGTCCTTAGGGTCATCAAATGGATAATACAAAGATGGCGCTGCTTATTGGATCAATTGTGTCATTCAAGAGAAACAACAATAAAAATAGAATCAAATAGATAGGGAGGGGAGAACCTGGGAAGATCATTCTTAGCATTTGCATGACACAGAATTTTCCATCATAAGTTATTACAGAAATGGTGAAATTCCTTATGATTTGATAAATTTTGTTTTAAGAAAATATGTATTTAATTAAATGAATCTTGTTGTTTTTAAAATGTTTTCTCTGATCCAGATCATAAATTCACATATATGCCAGCTACAAGAATCTTTGTTTTTGTGGTTGATCTATTTGTAAAGGGTCACTACAAATAATATTTCTTATATTTGAATCTTTAGAGGTGGCACAAGGGCAAAATTACCTGTTAACCAACATTCCTTCATTTAGAAATAACCGTTCCCATTTTAACAAAATTTTATCTGAAGAAACAAAAAGATGAATTTAATTTCATTCACTTTAAGATATTTAGATTTCTAGTCAATAAGATCTGTTTTTTTATCCATTAACTACTTGAAATGTCTAATATTCATTCATTCAAAAACCTTTTATTGGTTCTTGTAATATGTAAGGCATAGGGAAAATACAAATAACAAAGACAGACAATGTTTACCTATAATAGCTTCTTCCCAGATAATTGGAAAAATTTCACACTCTAGTAATAAGGCTCATATTGGCCGGGCGCGGTGGCTCAAGCCTGTAATCCCAGCACTTTGGGAGGCCGAGACGGGCGGATCACGAGGTCAGGAGATCGAGACCATCCTGGCGAACACGGTGAAACCCCGTCTCTACTAAAAAATACAAAAAAACTAGCCGGGCGAGGTGGCGGGCGCCTGTAGTCCCAGCTACTCCGGAGGCTGAGGCAGGAGAATGGCGGGAACCCGGGAGGCGGAGCTTGCAGTGAGCTGAGATCCGGCCACAGCACTCCAGCCTGGGTGACAGAGCAAGACTCCGTCTCAAAAAAAAAAAAAAAAAAAAAAAAAAATAAGGCTCATATTCATGAAGATCACAAATTTTCTCAATAAACATATCTACCTTGCTTCATTGGTAATTAACAAAATTGCCTTAATATATAAAATAAAAAAGCTTCTCATCAGCAATGAGCAACACCTAAAATGTCTACATGCTGTAATTACTTTAGCTGTAGAATAAAGCAAATATAGACAATTAAAAATAATCTCCTATGTTTAAAATTATCTCTATGTTGAAAAAATTACATATTTAACAATCAATATACTTTCAGAAGTACAAAGGTAAAGTTATGTAGAGAGAGACCAAGAATAAAAATACGAGCATGGTCATCAACAGTACGACTCTTTGTGAATGCTCCACAGACTTAAAATATAAAAGACAAAAACTTCGCCAAAGCACAATTTTAAAATAAAGCAGTTTAGAATAATCTTAACCCAATTGATCTGTCCCCTCTTTCACATCAAACACAGTCACAAAACGCCTACATCCTGAAATCATCTTTCAACAAACTGACAGATTTAATGGATCACATATTCTGAGTTTAAGTGACCTATTTTGTCTTATGTTTTCTTTGGGATTTAGAAAACACATGTAATGTAACTATATATACTTACCTTTCAGTTTCAGGACATAACAGGTCAATTTCCAACATTTCTTACAGGAAGAAATTGATAAACTCACAAACTTTGTAAGACTATCTTTAAAATAAAATTTACCCCATCTTTTTCACATTTATTTTGTTAATTTTATTCTTACTTCTCACTTGCTCATAGATTTTCTAAATACCAAATTGCTCCGTGAGACCTCACTGGTCGACTGTAAAATCTGTAAAGCCACAAAACTGAAAAAATGTCTCTTGACAATAATGAATCCTCAAAAATTCAGCAATACCAATTGCTTTTTGCATTCACCTTGCTGATAGCAAAGAATATTTATGAAAGATTTCTTAGACTATGAGACCTTTAACACGTCAGTTCCATTCAATATAGTTAGCATTCCATAATAGTCAACTATTTACAGACACAGTTTCTAAAATCACAGCAAAAGCCCCTTGGAAAAGTATTTGGTTTCTCATACTTTTTATTTTTAAAAATATGATAACTAGCAAAAACAAACAAAATCGCTGTCCAGGATGGTGTTTCATATAAGCACTTATTGTATATCTCCTCTTCAGATTAGAAATAGTGCAATAACAATAGAAATGGAATTTTGTAAATAATTTCTAAAGAGTCAGAGTAACAATGAAAAACAAAGGTTTATAATAAGAGGAATTAGCCGGTTTAGAAATTTTTTAGTATGAATGGATTTGATTTAGTAACCACACTTTTTGGCTTCTTCAAAAATTCAGTATTATTACTCTCAGACATTTTTAAAAAAATAAGTAGGAATTCATAATACACTTATCTTATCTATTTTTAAATTAATCTGTGGAAAGTGAATAAACGCAGCAAGAGTCCAGTGTCAATCATGAGGGAGTAAGAGTTTGACGGTTCCGAATACTGGAGGCCAAAACACAAGGTCATTCAGAAGAATTACTAAAAATGCCAATAATTCTCAGACTATCTCTGCAATACTTATATGCATTATGTGTTCTAGACCAATGGATCTCAATGTTCAGGCCTGGACCAGCAGCATCAACATCATTTGGAAAATTGCTAGAAATGCAAATTATCAAGTCTCTCATCAGATGGGCTGAGTTGGAAACTCTGTGGGTGGAACTTAGCAATCTCTCTCTCTTTTAATAATTCCAACTTTTATTTTAGATTCAGGGATACAAGTGCAAGTTTGTTCCATGCATATATTGTGTGACATTGAGGTCACAAGTTTGTTCCATGCATACATTGTGTGAATGATTCCATCATCTGAGTAGCAAGCATAGTACCCAATAGGTAGTTTTTCAGCTCTTGTCCCTCTCCCTCCCTCCTTTGGGAGTCCTCATTGTCAATTATTCCCATCTTTATGTCCATGTGTAACCAATGTTTAGTTCCTACTTGTAAGTGAGAACATGAGCTATTTGGTTTTCTGTTTCTGCATTAATTTGCTTAGCATAATGGCCTCCAATTGAAACAGTGTTGCTGCAAAGGGCATGCTTTTGTTCTTTATTATGGCTGCATAGTATTCCATGGTGTATATGTACCACATTTTCTTTATCCAATCCTCTGTTGATGGGCACCTAGGTTGATTTGGTGTCTTTGCTATCATGAGTAGTCCAGAAATCTGTTTTAACAAACTCTTCAGGTGATTCTGATGCACACTAAAATTTGATAAGCATTATAGAATGTTATGTTTAATTTTCAGCAGTTGTAAACTTAACTCGTCATGGAATGAACTTTTTACAAATGTTGTATTGTGTGTGTATTATAAGGACATTACAATAGCGTAATGAGGTGAAACTTCAACTTTAAATGTATCATAATATAAGAACTGAATTATGCCCTTTTTCTTTACCAATTTGATTCTTTTTCCTTCCCTCTCCTATCTACCTCTAAACAGGAGATTATGTTAATTTTGCCATTAAAGTCCTTTAATGGTTGCCTATCTCACTCAAAGTAAAAGCCACTCTCCTCATAATGGCCTATAAGTCATGCAGGATCTGCTGCCCCCTTTCCCCTCCTCATTATTTCTCTGACCTCATCTTTTTCCACATCTGCACTCATTCGTTCAACATCAGCTACAGTACCCTTCTCACAGCCCTTCATAATTGTCAAACACACTCTTATATCAGAGACCTTGAATCTACTGTTCCCTCTGTCTGTCAACACTCTTCCTTCAGACATTTGTGTGGCTGACTTTATGTTATCTTCCTCCTTTGGGTCTTTGCTCCAAAGTTTCTTTCTTGATGATGACTTCCCTGGCCACCCTTTCTAAAATTGCAATGTTCTCTCCATTCTCTTGTCCCAATTGACCGCTATATCTTCCTCCTTGTCATTTTATATCTATTCTTGGAATATATTCTGTTTACATGTTTTTTTGGAAGTATGTCTCCACTTAGAATGCACACTAGTAATAGCCATGATTTCAATCAGTTTTATTCACTGTTGATTGCCAAGTGGCTAAAACAGTGCCTGATATAAGGTTGGATTTGATACATACTTGGAAAATGAAGGAAGTAAGAAAAGAGGGAAGGAGGAAGGGAGGGAAAAGAGAAGGAGGGAAGATAACTCAGTAAGGTTCCTCTACTTGTTAGAGCTACTCTTCACTTGGCATAACTATATTTTCTATATAGTATTAAAATTCTCTTTTTGCCTAAACATCTCAAATATATGCTTATATTTAAAATCTTTGCTACTTATCTATCAAGGAGTTTCCTTGTAATCTTTCTACAATATTGATTTCTTCCTTACATTTTAACTAAAACTGAATGCCATCTTGTCTAATTTTAATAAGATCATAATCTATGTTTTATTTTTCTTTTTTTCCCCAAATAAGTTTATCCATTACTTTCTTTTCTTTAATTTTATTATATTTTATTTTAAGTTCTGGGATACATGGGCAGGATATGCAGGTTTGTTACATAGGTAAACATGTGCCATGGTGGTTTGATGTACCTATCAACCCATCACCTTGGTATTAAGCCCTGCATGCGTTAGCTATTTATCCTGATGCTCTCCCTCTCCCCACCCCCCATGATAGGCCCCAGTGTTTGTTGTTCCTCTCCCTGTGTCCATGTGTTCTCACTGTTCAGCTCCCATTTATAAGTGAGAACATGCGGTGTTTGGTTTTCTGTTCCTGTGTTAGTTTGCTGAGGATAATGGCTTCCAGGTCCATCCATGTCCCTGCAAAGGACATGATCTCATTCCTTTTTATGGCTGTGTAGTATTCCATGGTGTATATGTACCACATTTTTCTTATCTAGTCTATCATTGATGAGCATTTGGGTTGATTCCACGTCTTTGCTATTGTGAATAGTGTTGCAATGAACATACTCATGCATGTATCTTTATGATAGAATGATCTATATTCCTTTGGGTATATACCTAGTAACGGGATTGCTGGGTCAAATGGTATTTCTGGTTCTAGGTCTTTGAGAAATCACCACACTGTCTTCTGCAATGGTTTAACTAATTTACACTACCACCAACAGTGTAAAAGCTTTCCTATTATTGTGCCTTTGCACTCCAGCCTGGTCAAAAAGAGCAAAACTCTCAAAAAAAAAAAAAAAAAAAAAATTTCCTATTTTTCCACAGCCTCTCCAGCATCTGTTGTTTCTTGACTTTTTAATAATCACCATTCTGACTTGCATGAGATAGTATCTCATTGTGGTTTTGATTTGCATTTCTTGAATGATCAGTGACAGTAAGTTTAGAGAACCAAAAGCAAACAAACCCAAAAGCTAGCAGAAGACAAGAAACAACCAAGATCAGAGTGGAATTGAAGGAGACAGAGACATGAAAAACCCTTCAAAAAATCAATGAATCCAGGAGCTGGATTTTTGAAAAACTTAATAAAATAGACAGATCATTGGCTAGACTAATAAAGAACAAAAGAGAGAAGAATCAAATCGACACAAAAAAGAATGCTAAAGGGGATATTACAACTGACCCCACAGAAATACAAATAATCATCAGCGAATACTATAAACACTTCTATGCAAATAAACTAGAAAATCTATATATATACTAGAAGAAATTGATAAATTCTTTGACACATACACCCTCCCAAGACTAAACATGCAAGAAATTGAAACCCTGAATAGACCAATAACAGTTCTGAAATTGAGGCAGTAATAAGTAGCCTACCAACCAAAAAAAAAAAAAAAAAAAAAAAAAGCCCGGGACCAGATAGATTTACAGCTGAATTCTACCAGATGTACAAAGAGGAGCTGGTACCATTTCTTCTGAAACTATCCCAAACAATTGAAAAACAGGGACTTCTCCCTAACTCATTTTATGAGGCCAGCATCATCCTGATACCAAAACCTGGCAGAGATACAACAACAACAACAACAACAAACAAACAAACAAAAACAACTTCAGGCCTATATCCCTGAGAAACATTGATGCAAAATCCCTGAGAAACATTGATGCAAAAATCCTCAATAAAATACTGGCAAACTGAATCCAGCTGCACATTAAAAGCTTATCCACCACGATCAAGTCAACTTCACCCCTGGGATGCAAGGCTGGTTCAACATATGTAAATCAATAAATGTAATTCATCACATAAACAGAATTAGAGACAAAAACCACGTGATTATCTCAATAGACACATAAAAGGCCTTTGATAAAATTCAACATCCCTTCATGTTACAAACTTTCAATAAACTAGGTATTGATGGAATATATGTCAAAATAATAAGAGCCATTTATGACAAACCCACAACCAACATCATACTAAATGGTCAAAAACTGGAAGCATTCCCTTTGAAAACTGGAACAAGACAAGGATGCCCTCACTCACCACTTCTAGTCAACATAGTATTGGAACTTCTGACCAGGGCAATTAGGCAAGAGAAAGAAATAGAGGATATTCAAATAGCAAGAGAGGAAGTTAAACTGTCTCTGTTTACAGATAACATGGTCCTATATTTAGAAAACCCCGTCTCTCAGCCCAAAAGCTCCTTAAGCTGAAAAGCAACTTCGGCAAAGTATCAGGATAAAAAAATCAATGTGCAGAAATCACAAGCATTCCTATACACCAAAAACAGACAAGTAGAGAGCCAAATCATGAATGAACCCCCATTCACAATTGTCACAAAGAGATTAAAATACGTAGGAATACAGCTAACAAGGGAAGTGAAGGACCTCTTCACAAAGAGCTACAAACCATTGCTCAAGGAAATAAGAGAGGATACAAACAAATGGAAAAACTTTCCATGCTCATGGATAGGATGAATAAATATCATAAAAATGGCCATACTGCCGAAGTAATTTATGAATTCAGTGCTATTCCCATTTAACAACCACTGACATTCTTCTTCACAGAATTAGAAAAAAAAATTTAACATTCATCTAAAACCAAAAAAAAAAAAAACAAAACAAAAAAAACTCATATAGCCAAGATAAGCCTTAGCAAAAAGAACAAAGCTGGAGGCATCACGCTAATTTACTTCAAACTACACTACAAGGCTATAATAACCAAAATAGCATGGTACTGGTACAAAAACAGACATATAGAGCAATGGAGCAGAATAGATATCTCAGAAATAAGACTGCACATCTACAGTGATCTGGTCTTCAACAAACCTGACAAAAACAGGCAATGGGGAAAGGATTCCCTATTAAATAAATGGTGCTGGAAAAACTGGCTAGCCATATGCAGAAAATTAAAACTGGACCTCTTCCTTTTACCTTATAAAAAATTAACTCAAGATAGATTAAGGGCTCAAACGTAAGACCCTAAAATATAAAAACCCTAGAAGAAAATCTAAGCAATAGGTCAGGTACGGTGGCTCATGCCTGTAATTCCAGCACTTTGGGAGGCCGAGGCAGGTGGATCACCTGAGGTGAGGAGTTCAAGACCAGCCTGGTCAACATGTTGAAACCCTGTCTCTACTAAAAAAAAAAAAGTATCTGGGTGTGGTGGTGGGGACCTGTAATCCCACCTACTGGGGAGGCTGAGGCAGGATAATTGCTTGAACCCAGGAGGTGGAGGTTGCAATGAGCTGAGATCACATCATTGCACTCCAGGGTAATAAGAGCAAAACTCCATCTCAAAAAACAAACAAACAAACAAAAGGAAATCTAGGCAATAACATTCAGGACATAGGCACAGGCAAAGATTTCATAACAGAAACATCAAAAGCAATTGCAACCAAAGCAAAAATTGACAAATTGGAGCTAATTAAACTAAAGAGCTGCACAGCAAAAGAAACTATCATCAGAGTGAACAGATAACTTACAGAATGGGAGAAAATGTGTGCAATGTATCCATCTGAAAAAGGTCTAATATTCAGAATCTACAAGGAACATAAACAAATTTACAAGAAGAAAACAAACAACTCCATTCAAAGGTGGGCAAAGGACATGAACAGACACTAACCCCACAGAAATACAAATAATCATCAGAGAATACTATAAACACCTCTATGCAAATAAAGTAGAAAATCTAGAAGAAATGGATAAATTATTAGACATATACATCCTCCCAAAGCTAACTCAGGGGTTTATTTTATTTCCAATCTGTCTTAATTACTGTGTTTGATGTGTATTTCTTGTATAAAAATTGAGTTGGATTTATTTTTCAGGTATAATCAAAAATCATTTCTTTTTTAATTGGTAAGTTTAGTCAATTCATATGTATTGATATTACATAATATTTTGTATATTTTTATTTTCTTAAAATAAATTCTTTCAGAATGTTATCTGCTTGTTTTGCTTTATTTTAAATATATAGTTTTAAAAAACTTTATTTTACCATGTTGAGAACACTTAACATGAGATCTACCCTCAACAAATTTTTAAGTGTACAATAGAGTATTGTTGACTATGGGGTCAAAGTTATATAGCAGATCTATAGCAGATCTCTGGAATTTATTCATCTTGTGTAATTGAGACTTGTGCACATTTATTAGCAATTCCACATTTCCCCCTGCCCCAGGTTCCTAGAAGCCACCATTCTACTCTCTGATTCCATGAGTTTGAATATTTTAGGTACCTCATATAAGTGAAATCATGCGTATATGTACTTCTGTGACTGGCTTATTTCAGTTAGCACAGTATCCTCAAGATTCATTCATGTTGTTGCATATTTCAGGATTTCCTTCTATTTTAAGGCTGAATAATATTCCATTGTATGCATATACCACATTTTCTTTATTCATTTATTCATTGATGGACATTTAGGTTGTTTCAATATCCTTGTTATTGTGAATAATGCTGCAATGAACATTGGAGTGCTACTATTTCTTTGAGAGCCTGATTTCAATTCTTTTGGATAAATACCCAGAAGTAGAATTTCTGGATCATATAGTCGTTCTATTTTTAATTTTTGTGGGATTGCTATGTGTTTTCCATAGTGGCTATGCCATTCTGCATTCTCACCAACAGTCTACAAGGGTTCCAACTTCTTCACATTCTTGGTAACACATTTTTGGTAACACTTTTTAAAAATAACACCTCACATCCTAACAGGTGTGAGGTGGTGTCTTAACCCATTGTGGTTTCTATTTGTGTGTTTTTGATGAATAGTGACATTGAGCATCTTTTCATATACATGCTGGACATTCCTAGGTCTTCTTTGGAGAAATTTCTACTCAAATCTTTAGCTCATTTTTATAACTGGGGTATTTATTGTTTTGCTATTGAGTTTTATGAGCTTTCTTACATAGTTGGGAAATTAAACCCTTATTTGATATATGCTTTGCAAATATCTTCTCACCTTCTGTAGGTTGCCTTTTCACTCTTGATTATTTCCTCTGCTCTACAGAAACTTTTTAGTTTGATGAAGTGCCACTTGTTTATTTTTGTTTTCACTACCTGTTCTTTTAGAGTCATATCCAAAAAAATCTTTATTAAGATCAATCTCATGAAGCTTTATCCCTGTGTTTTCTTTTTAGAGTTTCAGGTCTTATATTTAAGTATTTAATCCATTTCCAGTGGATTTTTTTTTTTTTTTTTTATGGCATAAGATAAGGATCCAATTTCATGCTTTTCACTATAGATATCAGTTTTCCCAACACGATTTGTTGAAGAGACTATTTTTCCCCCTTATGTATTGTTGGCATCCTGTTAAAGATCAGTTGAATCTTGTATTTGTGAATTGATTCTGACTCTATTTTGTTTCATTGGTTTATATGTCTGTGTTTATGTCAGTTCCATAATGTTTTAACTACTGCACCTTTGTAACATATTTTAAAACCAGGAAGTGTGATGCCTCCAGGTTTGCTCTACTTTCTCAAGATTGTCTTGGCTATTTAAGATGTTTTGTGGTTCCATATAAATTTTAGTATTATGTTTTCTATTGATATAAAAAATGCCATTGAAATTTTGATAGAAATTTTATTGAATTTATATCACTTTGGGTAGCATAGACATTTCAACAATATTAAGTCTTCCAGTACATGAACACAGAATGTCTTTCTATATGTCTGTGTCTACTTTAATTACTTTCATCAATGTTTTCTAGTTTTGAGTCTACAAGTCTTTCACATTCTTAGTTAAGTTCATACCTGAGTATTTTATTATTTTTGATACTATTGTAAGTGGACACCTTTCTTAATTTCCTTTTCAGATAGTTTATTGTTAGTGTCTTGAAACACAACCAATTTTTGCATGTTGATTTTGTATACTGTAATGTTACTGAATTTGTTTATTAATTTTAACAGTTTTTTGTGAACTATTTAGGATATTCTACATATGAGATTGTGTCATCTGTAAACAGGGACAATTTTACTTCTTCCTTTTTGGTTTATATGCCTCATTTCTTTTTCTTGCCTAATTTTCTGCTAGGACTTCCAGTACTATGTTGAATTGAAGTGGTGAGAGTGGACACCCTTGCCTTCTCCTTGATCTTAAAGGAAAAGCTTTTATTTTTTCAGCATTGAGTATGAAATTAGCTGTGGAATTTTCAAATATGGCCCTTATTATGTTGAGGTAATATCTATTTCTAATTTGTTGAGAGTTTTTATAATGAAAGGGCGTTGAATTCTGTCAAATGTTTTTTCTGCATTTATTCACATGATCATTTGATTTTACACTTTGTTCTGTCAATGCAATGTATCAGATTAGTTGATTTTCACATATTGAACCCATCCTTATATCCCATAGATGTTCATATAATTATTCATAGTCATCTCCTGTGATTTTTATTTTTCTGATATCAGTTGTGATCTGACATTTTCACTTATGATTTAATTCATCTGAGTCTTCTCCTTTTTCTCTTAGTTTAGCTACAGGTTTAGCATTTTTTCTGAACTTTTCAAAAATAACTCTTAAATTTGTTGATTATTTTCTATTGTTTTATATTTTCTATTTCATTTATCTCTGCTGTTATCTTTATTTCCTTCCTTCTGATAACTTTGGGTTTAACTATTTTTTCTTTTTGTAGCGCCTTCAGCTATAACATTAGACTGTTTAATATGTTTCTTCTTTTTCAACATAGATGTTTTTTGCTATAAAGTTCTGTTATGGTCTGAATGTTTGGGTCCCTCCAAAATTTATATGCTGAAATCCTAAGCCCCAAAGTGACAGTATTAGGACATAGAACATTGGAGAGGTAATTAGGTAATGAGGGTGGTACCTTTATTAATGGAATTAGTGTCCGTATGAAACACAACCTGGAGTGCTCTTATCCTTCCCACCCAACGTGGGAGTCCGCAGCAAAAAGACAGCCATGTAGGAAGTGGCCCTTGCCAGACACTGAATATGCCAGTGCCTGGATGCTGGAATTTCCAGCCTTTAGAACTATAAGAAATTTTTGTTTATAAGCAACACAGTTTTTTGCTATTTTTGTTACAGCATCCTGAATGGACTAAGACAACTTCCTGGTTAGTAATGACTTTGTTGTACCCAAAAGTTTTGGTATGTTGTATTTTCATTTTCATTTGTCTCAAAGTATTTCCCAATGTTTCTTTTGATTTCTTCATTGACCCATTGATTGTTCAAATGTGTATTGTTTAATTTTCACATATTTGTACATTTTCCAGTTTTTCTTCTGCTATTGATTTCATTCCATTGTGGTGAATACAGATTCTTGGTACAACTTTAATCTTCTTAAATTTGTTAAGACTTATTTTGTGACTTAACATGTGATCTATTCTGGAGAATATCTGATCCTCTGGACAATGATATATATTCTGCTGGTGTGGGGTGATGTGTTCTATATGTGTCTATCAAGCCCATTTGGTCTACAGTTTTGTTCAAGTCTGCTGTTTCTTTGTTGACTTTTTTTGTCTAACCCTAACGCTAATCCCTAACCTCTATCCATTACTGAAAGTGGGATACTGAAGTCCCCGACTACCGTAATATTATGGTATTGCTATCCATTTCTCCCCTCAGTTCTGTCAATGTTTTCTTAATATATTTAGGTGAACTGATGTTGGATGTATATAAATTTATATTGTTATGTCTTGCTCATGAATTGACCCCTTTTCTTATATAATGCCCGTCTTCATCTCTTGTGACAGCTTTGACTTAAAGTCTATTTTGTCTGATATAAGAATAGCCATTCCTGCTCTCTTTTGGTTGATCTTTACATAAAATATCTTTCACTATCTCTTCACTTTCAGCTTGTATGTCCTTAAATCTAAAGTGAGTTTCGTGTAGATAGCATATAGTTAGATTTTATTTGTTAATCTTTTCAACCATTCTATATCTTTGTATTGAGAATTTTAACCCATTTACACATAAAGCAATTATTATTATTTATTTCCATAGGTTATTGAGGAAAACATGGTGTTTGGTTACATAAGTCCTTTACTGGTGATTTGTGAGATTTTGGTGCACCCATTACCCAAACAGTATACACTGCACACTATTTGTAATCTTCTATCCCTCATCCCCTTCTTACCCTTTCCCCCGAGTCCCCAAAGTCCATTGTGTCATTCTTATGCCTTTTCATCCTCATAGCTTAGCTCCCACTTATGAGTGAGAACATACGATGTTTGGTTTTCCATTCCTGAGTTACTTCACTTAGAATAATAGTCTCCAATCTCATCCATGTCACTACAAATGCCATTAATTCATTCTTTTTTATGACTGAGTAGTATTCCATCATACACACACACACACACCCACACCCACACACACACCCCACAGTTTCTTTGTACACTCGTTGATTGACGGGCATTTGGGTTGGTTTCACGTTTTTGCAATTGCAAATTGTGCTGCTGTAAACATGTGTGCAAGTATAAGTATCTTTTCCATATAATGACTTCTTTCCCTCTGGGTAAATACCTAGTAGTGGGATTGCTGGATCAAATGGTAGTTCTAGTTTTAGTTCTTTAAGGAATCTTCACACTGTTTTCCATAGAGGTTGTACTAGTTTACATTCCCACCAGCAGTGTAGAAGTGTTCCCTGTTCACCGAAGCCATGTCAACATCTACTATTTTTAAATGTTTTGATTATGGCCACTCTTGCAGGAGTAAGGTGGTATCGCATTGTGGTTTTTATTTGCATTTCCCTGATCATTAGTGATGTTGAGCATTTTTTCACATGTTTGTTGGCCATTTGTATATCTTCCTTTGAGAACTCTCTATTCATGTCCTCAGCCCATTTTTTGATGGGATTGTTCATTTTTTCTTGTTGATTTGAGTTCATTGTACATTCTGGATATTAATCCTTTGTCAGATGTATAGACTGTGAAGATTTTTTCCCATTCTTTGGGTTGTCTGTTTACCTTGTTGACTGTTTCTTTTGCCATGCAAAAGCTCTTTAGTTTACTTAAGTCCCAGCAATTTATCTTCGTTTTTATTGCATTTGCTTTTGGGTTCTTTGTCATAAAATCCTTGCCTAAACCAATGTCTAGAAGGGTTTTTCCAACATTATCTTCTAGAATTTTTGTAGTTTCAGGTCTTAGTTTTAAGTCCTTAATCCATCTTGAGTTGATTTTTGTTTAAGCTGAGAGATGAGGATCCAGTTTCATGCTCCTGCATGTGGCTTGCCAATTACACCAGCACCATTTGTTGAAGAGGGTGTCCTTTCCCCACTTTATATTTTTGTTTGCTTTGTCAAAGATCAGTTGGCTGTAAGTATTTGGGTTTATTTCTGGGTTCTCTATTCTGTTCCATTGGTCTATGTGCCTATTTTTATATCAGTACCATGCTGTTTTGGTGACTATGGCCTTATAGTATAGTTTGAAATCAGGCAATTTGATGCCTCCAGATTTGTTCTCTTGGCTTAGTCTTGCTTTGGCTATGGGGGCACTTTTATGGTTCTTCTCCAGAACTCTTCTCCAGCTCATTCTATGAGGCCAGCACCATCCTGATACCAAAACATGACAGAGTCACAACAAAAAAAGAAAACTTCAGGCCAATATCCTTGATGAACATAGATGTGAAAATCCTCACCAAAATACTAGCATGTTAAAAAAACCTTCAACAAATAAGGCGTTGAAAGAATATACCTCAAGGTAATAAGAGCCATCTGTGACAAACCCATAGCCAACATCATCCTAGATGGTCAAAAGCTGGAAGCCTTCCCCTTGAGAACCAGAAGAAGACAAGAATCCCCATTCTCACCACTCCTATTCAACGTAATACCGGAAGTCCTAGCCAGATCAATCAAGAAAGAAAAAGAAATAAAAGGTATCCAGATATGAAAAAAGAAGTCAAGCTATCTCTGCTTGCAGACAATATAATTCTATAGCTGGAAAATCCCATGGTGTCTGCCCAAAACTTTTTGATAAACAACTTCAGGAAAGTTTTGGGACACACATCAATGTACAAAAATCAGTAGCATTTCTATACACAAATAGCATCCAAGCTGAGAGCCAAATAAAAAATGCAATCACACTCACAATAGCCACAAGAAGATTAAAATACCTCAGAAAACAGCTAACCAGGGGTTGAAAGATCTCTACAATGATAATTACAAAACATTGCTGAAAGAAATCAGGGATGACACAAATGGAAAAATATTCCATGTTCATGTATTAGAAGAATCAATATCATTAAAATGGCTATACTGATCAAAGCAATTTACACATTGAATGCTATTCCTATCAAACTGCCAATGACATTCTTCACAGAATTAGAAAAAATATTTTAAAATTCTTGTGAAACCAAAAGGGAGCCCAAGTAGCCAAAAATAACCAAAGCAATCCTAAGGAGGGCAGGGCAGAAAAAAAGCTGGAAGGATCACATTTCCCATCTTAAAACAATACTACAAGGCTACAGTAAACAAAACAGCATGGTACTGTACAAAAACAGACACATAGACTAATAGAACAGAATAGAGAGGCAGAAATAAAGCTACACACCTACAACTGACTGATCTTTGACAAAGTCGACCAAAACAAGCAACGGGGAAAGCTCTCCTCATTAAATAAATGGTGCTGGGATAACCAGCTAGCCATATATAAAAGATTGAAAATGGACTGTTTCCTTATACTATTTACAAAAATCATCTCAAGTTAGATTAAAAAATTAAATATAAAACCTAAAAATATAAAAAAACAATGGAGGACAATCTGGGAAATACCATTCTGGACATAGGCCTTTGCAAAGATTTTATAATGGTATCTCCAAAAGCATTGCAACCAAAACAAAAATTGACAAATGGGATCTAATTAAACTAAAGATTTTCTACACAGTTAAAGAAACTATCAACAGCCTAAATAGACAACCCATAGAATGGGAAAATATATTTGCAAACTATGCATCTGACAAAGGTCTAATATACAGAAACTATAAGGAACTTAAACAAATTGATAAACAAAAAGCAAACTACTTTAAATAAGTGGACAGAGGACATTAACAAACACTTTTCAAAAGAAGACATATGGGTGGCCAACAAGCATATGAAAAAATGCTCAACATCACTATTCATTAGAGAAATGCAAATTAAAGCCACAATGAGATACCATCTCACACCAGTCAGAATGGATATTACTAAAAAGTAAAAAAATTATAGATGCTGGCAAGGTTGTGGAAAAATGATCACTTATACACTACTGGTGGGAATATAAATCAGTTTAACCATTGTAGAAGGCATTTTGGTGATTTTTCAAGGAACTTAAAACAGAACTACCATTTATCCCAGCAATCCCATTAAATCCCATTATTGGGTACATACCCAAAGGAATATAAATAATTCTACCGTAACAACATATGCATGTGTATGTTTATCACAGCACTATTCACGATAGCAAAGATGTGGAATCAACCTAGATGCCCATAAGTGGTACACTGGATAAAGGAAATGTGGTACATATATACTATGGAATACTATGCAGCCATACAAAAGAACATGATTATGTACATTGCAGCAACAAGGATGCAGTTGGAGGTCATTCTCCTAACCAAACTAACAAAGGAGCAGAAACCAAGTATCACATGTTCTCACTTGTAAAAGGGAGCTAAATGTTAGGTACACATGGACACACAGAAGGGAACAACAGATACTGGGGGCTACTTGAGGGTGGAGGATGAGAGGAGAGTAAGGATCAAAAAAGTACCTATTGGGCACTATGTTTATTACATGGGCAATAAAATAATCTGTTCACCAAACTCCCATAACATGAAATTTACTTATGTGACAAACCTGCACATGTGCCCCTGAATCTAAAATAAATGTAAAAAGAAAGCAAAATAGTGAAAATAAAAAGAAAAACAAACAAATAAATAAAACTATAAATAAACTTACAAATAAAGGCAGATATTTAGAATAAATTACCAGCATCAACAGAATAATTGGTTATGGGCAAGTAGAGTTGATTCCAGGAATTTTAAGCTTTTTAAAATCAGGTAAGGTATCAACATAATCCATTAATTATATTAGTACATTAAAGATAAAAATGAGAAATCAATTGATTACGCTTAGAAGTCATTAACAATAAATCCCCAAGTAAACTGTTAATGGAAGGAAATCACTTAAATATAATGTGAGCTATTGAAGAAAAAATTATTTAAAATAACAAAAATTAAAGCATTTAAAAATTCTTATAAATGCATTAAGAAAAAATAAAATGGAAGATTAGAACATAAATATTTAATTGAATATATGTATACTTGTACATATATGTGTGTATATATATGTATATTCCCTTGTATTTAACATTTGGAGGGCATACCTTTTATTTTTAAGAACACAAGGAACAATCATAAGAATTGAATACATATTAAATCATAAAGAAGCTGTCAAAAATTTTAGAGTGTAGGCATGTGGAGCAAGATGGCAGAATAAAAGGCTCCACAGATCATCCCTCCATTCAAGCACACTCATTTAACAACTGTCTATACAGAAAAAACACCTTCATAAGAATCAAAAATCAGGTGAGCACTCATAGTACCTGGTTTTAACTTCATATCACTGAAAGAGGTACTGAAGAGACAAAACAAAACAAAACAAAACAAAATAAACAAAAGAAAAACAGTCCTGAATGGCTGGCACCATCCCTCCCCCACCACCCAGCAGAAGCAGCATGATGCAGAGAGCATCTCTGGGCACTGGGGGAGGGAGAGCACAGCAATCATGAGGCATTGAACTTAGCGCTGTTCTCTTAGAGCAGAAAGGAAAACCGGACCAAACTCAGTTGATGACTGCCCATGGAGTGACCATTTAAACCAGCTGTAGTCACAGGGGATTTGCTGATCCCAGCAGCCGGAACTTGAATTCCTGCAAACCTCATCACCACAGGTTACAGTGCTCCGGATCTCTTAGTAAAACTGAAAGGCAGGCTTGGCCACAATGACTGCAACTCTTAGGCAAGTCCTAGTGCTGCACTAGGCCCAGAGACGGTGGACTGCGGTGGGGCACAGGACCTACTGAGGCACAAGCTAGGGCCACTCTGGGGTTACTGATATTACCCCTCCCCTAAATCAGGCTGCAAAGCTCATGACTCCAAGAGACCCCTTCTTTCTGCTTGAGAGGAGAGGGAAGAGTGGGGGAGAACACTGTCTTCCGTCTTGCAAGGACACAGCAGGATAAAGTGTTGGTTAGAGTTGTGAGGTCCCTGTTCCAGGCCCTCGCTCCCAGATGACATTTGTAGACACACCCTTGGCCAGAATAAAACAAAAAACAAAAAAACAAAACTGCTGCCTTGAAGGAAAGGACCCAGTCATGGCAGCATTAATCACCTGCTAAGTGAGGAGCACTTGGGCCCTGAATAGCCAACAGTGATATCCACACACTACACTGAAGGTCTTGGGTGAACCTCTTATATATGCTGGCTTCAGGTGAGACTCAGCACATTACCAGCTGTGGTGGCTATGGGGTAAAATGCCTTCTGCTTGACAAAAGAAGAGGGAAAAGTAAAGAGGACTTTGTCTTCTACCTTACGTACCAGCATGACCACAGGGGGCTAGAGTGCCACGTGGGGGGATCTTGGGGGTCCCCGATTCTAGAACTTAACTCTTGGACAGCATTTCTGGACATGCCCTGGGCCAGAGGGGAACCCACTGCCTTGAAAGATGAGTACCAGGCCAGGCAGTATTCACCACAAGCTGATTTAATAGCTCTATGGCCCTTCAGGAAAATTGGCTGGTAAACTGGTAGTAGCAGCCTGGGGTGGCAGTGGCTACAAAGTGAGGCTTCTCTGCCTTTGGAAAGGAAAGGGAAGAGTGGAAAGAACTGTGTCTTGTGGTTTGAGTGCCAGCACAGCCATAGCACAATAGAACACCATATAGACTTCTAAGGATTTTGACTCTAGTCCCTGAATCCTGATGATACCTCTGGACCCACCTGGGGCCTGGGGGAACTCGCCGCCCTGAAGGGAAGGAGAGAGGCTTGGCTGATTTTGCTACTTGCTGACTGTAGAGCCCCAGGGCCCTGAGCAAACATGGGCAATTTCCAGGGAGTGGTTACAAAAGGCCTTGGGTGAGACCAAGTGCTGCGATGGCTTTGGGTCTGACCCCAGTGCAGCCATAGCAGTCATGGCCACAGGTGAGCTTGTGTCACTCCACCCTCAGCTTTAGGCAGCTCAAAACAGAGAGAAAGACACTATTTGTTGGGGGGAAAGTAAGGGAGGAGAACAAGAACCTCTGCCTAGTAATCCAGAGAATTCTCCTGGAACTTATCCAAGACAATCAAGGCAGTACCTCTACGAGTCTCTAAGAACCACAGCATTACTGGGCTTGGGGTGCTTCCTAAAGCACATACAACTTAGATCACAACACTGAAGTCCTTTAGAATATTTGGAAAGTCTTCCTAAGAAGGACGGGTACAAACGAGGCCAGACGGTGAAGACCACAAAAAATAAGACATACTATTTGATAGTCAATAATAATTTAATTGTACAATTTAAAATAACTAAAAGAGTATAATTTGTTTGTAATACAAAAACTAAATGCTTGAGGGGATGAATATCCCATCTTCCATCATGTGATTATTTCACATTGCACGCCCGAATCAAAACATTTCATGTACCCCATATATATACCTACTATGTACTCACAGAAATTAAAAATTAAAAAAATGTTAAAAATTCAGAATTGATATTAGGCAGATTTTCTGAGGACAATGCAAGTAATTTGGATTATCAATAAGAAAAAGAATAAGAAAGGACCTTGATATTTTCAGACATTAAAATGCATTTCAAAATCACTCATGGGACAAATTAGAAATTATAACAAAAAATTAAAATACTGGCCAGGCACAGTGGCTCATGCCTGTAATCCCAGCACTTTGGAAGCCAAAGTGGTAGGTGGATCACCTGAGGTCAGGAGCTCTGAGACCTCAGCCTGGCCAACAACATGGTGAAACACGCCTCACTAAAAATACAAAAAATTAGCTGGGCTGCAGGCAGTGCCTGTAATCCCAGCTACTGGGAGGCTGAGGCAGGAGAATCGCTTTGAACCTGGAGGCAGAGGCTGCAGTGAACCCAGATCAAGCCACCATTGCACTCCTGTGCCTGGGCGACAAGAGCAAAAACTCTTGCCTCAAAAAAAAAAAAAAAAAAAAAAAAAAAAAATTAAAATACTTAGGCATAAACAACAGTAATAATAAAGTCACAACTTTTGAATGAAACCAAAATGCCTTTTTTCCAGTCTCCTAAGCTGTAATATTCAAGGTCTTCATGTTTATTACTGCCTCCACACCTTTGCTAGTGCTAATTACTTCCACCCCTGAAAAGATCATTTTTTTTAGTTCAAATTTTCTGAAGTTCACCTGCAGTTTCACTTTGTTTGTGAAGACTCAGCATCCACCTGTTTGCTCATTATTTCTCATATTAATTTTGGATCCCAAACTGGTTGGTAAAGTTTTTGAGGGGATAGGGGTCTTGCTTTATTTTATTTATATACTTTGCATTTTCCATAGCACAATGTTAAGTATCACCCGTTCCCATCTCTGTGCCTACTATTTGTGTTCAAAAAAGGCTTTTGAATGATTTATAAAATTATTTAATGCCTTGCAATGAACTATTCCAGTATCGTTTAGGACATTTCATCATGGAACAATATTGCTGCATAGTCTGCTGGCTTTATATCTTGCTTCATTCCTCTTCAAAACAAGATTTATGATGTAGAAAGCTATTTGTCATTTAAATTCAAGCTTTTTATTCGAAAATAACATCTGTATTTTTTGCTAAGTATACCATTAGCAACTTGAGCTTTTTGTGGGGGTATGAGGTGTAAAATTGTGCTTAACATGAATGAAGTTAAAAAAAAAAAAAAAAAAAAAAACTCGCATCAGAATAAGCAAAATGAAGTTTTTAATCAGTTAACATTTTACACATTTTATAATTTCATTTGGCAAACTAATAATGGGCCATACACTTGACAGGTGGAAGTGCTTGAGGGCCATTGAGCACTGAATTTTCCTAAAGCAGCGCAATTACAGAAACACCTGTGTTAAATAACCAAGTGCTAATTTACTATGAAAATATGCGAAGTGTTTAAAAGTGCTCCAAAACTGTGATTTGCTTTTGATCGACTTAGTGGATTTACAATGAGGAAATGACAGTTTATTGTCAGGCAAATGATTACACTTTTTAAATTAGTTAAAACTATCCATATCCTCATTAAATACATATGGAAACAGATGTATGCAGAGTGAGGTCTCTTCAAAGAAGCTTTGTTAGGCCGGGCGCGGTGGCTCAAGCCTGTAATCCCAGCACTTTGGGAGGCCGAGATGGGCGGATCACGAGGTCAGGAGATCGAGACCATCCTGGCTAACACGGTGAAACCCCGTCTCTACTAAAAATACAAAAAACTAGCCGGGCGAGGTGGCAGGCGCCTGTAGTCCCAGCTACTCGGGAGGCTGAGCCAGGAGAATGGCATGAACCCGGGAGGCGGAGCTTGCAGTGAGCTGAGATCCGGCCACTGTACTCCAGCCTGGGTGGCAGAGCAAGACTCCGTCTCAAAAAAAAAAAAAAAAAAAAAAAAAGAAGCTTTGTTTGCTCTCTCACAAGGTAAATAAAAAAGAAAGCAAACAAAACTTTGCCCTCTCTTGTTCATCTCATTAGAGGTTTTGGTTTTGATTTTTAAGACTGGATTTTGTAACTCTACTCCAAAAGTGGCAGGAAATGACTAAAACTTCTTCTAGAGAGCTAATAACGTATCTTTTATGTGGATAAAACAAAAAGTAGGAATGTAATCACAGTAGTCAGTAATGTATAATACACACTTAGAGGAAGGATGGAGGAATCAATAGTTTCTAGATGGGAAAAGACAAAATGGATGAGGAAAGAAAAAAATAGTTTCATGCTCTTCAAAGGACATTACAAAACTGTAAACAAAAACTGAAATAATGTGGTGGTAGACTCTGACTATTGGAAGTAATGTCGAGTCATCATAATATTGAATTATCTAAAGCAGGAGATAGACAAAAGTAGATTTTAACATCTTTTGGACGAAGACACGGCTGTTTTTATAAGCAAAAATGCCACAATGGGTTGATTAAGGGAGTCTGAAAAAATCTACAAAATAATGTATTGTGGACTCTACCCTAAGTCTTCCTCTGTATTTTGGCCTATAATTGTTCTCAGAAACACATTTTGCCTTTCTTATATATGAACTCAACCAACGAAATATAACTCTAATGTACTTTTAAGAGGATAAACACAAATGATAAACAAATCATTAAATAAGTTACTGAAATATTAGATCCCTCTTGTCCCCCAGCAGTGTTTTTCTCCCTTAGCCTACCTTCAGTTTTAGGGCAAGGAAAACAACAGATCCACTTTGGTTTTAGCTGAACTGTAAAACATACAGGATTAATTCTCCACCGAGCCAGTTGTCTGTGCTATAAAAGAGGAGAAAACTTGATCAATAAAGTATATATAGGTTTGGAAACACTTTTGGCATGTAAGATATCTCTGAAAATACATAGTGTTTTATACACACACATGCACACACACACATACACGCGCATGTGCGTGTGTACACATTCTTTGGGTAGATGACTTTTTCATCCATTGTTTAGACAAGAAAAGTAGCTGGGTTGGAAAAGTCTGGTAACTAAAATGCCAGGAAGATGAAAATTAAGTACCACCAGCTTTGCAAAAGGTAACTTGTACCATTTATCTCCTGAGGAAGTGATTTTTTTATGGGAGAGTTGGAAGGGAATATTGTGAAGAAACAGCAAGTATGGAGTTATCACAGGGGATAATGTTCCAGAAGGGCCTGTGGAGAGTGGGGATGAGGTGAGGAGTCAGGAGGGTTAGGAGAGTATATCAGTGACACTGATTCCACAGTGATGTTCTATAACAATCTCAAAACCTCATTAGCATACAACAAGTGTTTATTGCTCAGGTACCTAAGACAGTTTTCTAGGGGATGTATTGATCTTGCTTGGGTTCTCTCACATGTCCGGGATTTGGCTGGCTTTTCAGTCATCTAAGGTGACCTGGACTGGCATGACTAGGGCAACTTGTGGCATGTGTGTTCTACACATCTCTCATCATTCTGCAGGTTATCCCAGGTATGTTCTTATGGCCATGGAAGAGAAAAAAAAAGAGAGAAGACATGCCCAATCATCCAACCATTTTCAAGACTCTTTTCATTTCTCTTTTGCATACATCCCAAAGGATGTCATGTGGTGAAACCCAGAGTCAGAGTATAAGACCCTGAAAAATAATATGGCAAAAGGGCATAGATAAAAGGAGAGATGAGACTGTTTTTGTAATCTACCGTAAGGTTCCTGGGGAGAAGACACAACTCTATCCTCGACTTTGTAGCCCAAAGGTAAAACAAAAACAATCTAACAGCTATAGTGATAAAGCTTCAATAGGTTCAGATATTTTGTTTCTTTTTCTTTTTCTTTTCTCATCAAATTGTGCTAAATTATGCTGCAGTAACTGCAAAACCTCAAAATCTTAGCTGCAGGTAGGGTCATGCGGTCGTGCCCGGAGTAGTAACCTAGGGATCTGCGCTAATGGAAGCTGTGTCTCAAGCCCTGCTTACACTGCTGCTGAGGATGCGGGAAATACGAAAAAGGCAAAATGAACACCAGGTATTAAGTTTTTATCTATGAAGTAACACATGTCCTTTCTGCTCATATTCTGTTGGTCAAAGTCAGTCACATAGCCTCAACAAAACACAAAGGGGTGAGGATGGACAATCAAGTCCTACCATTACCAGAAGGAAGAGAAACAGTATTTGTGAACAGTTGTAAAGACTGTAGAGTTTTGCACTGGGGAGTAGTTCTTAAAGAGACCATCAATATATCCCCACCTAAGAAAGCAGCAAAAAAGCACTTCAGTTGAATTATTTTATTTATAAGCAACTTTGAAGAATAGTATTTATTTTTATAGTGAGAAATGCCTAACATATTGAGAAATATCTAGAAAAAAATTATCAAGTTCATTATTATAATTGCCTTTTTTTTTTTTAATAATTGCCTTTTTGAAAGAATAGGTAGGTCAGTCAACCCACAGTGGAAATACTTAAACAATTTTCAGAGGCAAGACTATTAAAAGCAAAGTTCTAATTAGCTAATTTGGCACAAAACAACTTCCTTTTGGCCTATACAATTTTCAAACATTATTTGATTCAGTTCAGAATACCTGGGATTAAAACTGATATTTCTAGTTCAATGTCCTCGTATAACAAACACTACGCCGTGATCTTGTAAAGAACAAAAAATAATATATGCACACTGAGAAATTGGAGAAAAAAATAATCTGAAAACCAGATTTCTATATTAGGAAGTCTTTCAAATTATTGGCTGAAGTAGTTATTGTTATTTTAAACAGGCTGCTGTTGCCATCAAATCTAATGCTCTGCGGCTTATTCTCCCCATAAAAATAATATTTCGTGAAGTTTTTTTCTGAAAAACAAGGCAAAATAAAGTATTACATTTTGAAAGTATCTGCATGATAAACAGAAAAGTGAAACCAAAGGAATATGTGCTCCCCTTCTTACATTATTCTAACTGTAGAATCTGTGATTAGCTGGAGACTATCATGGGGTATACTGTATGTACATGTTTGTGTTTCTTAAAAGAAGGTGATGCCCCACAGCTCACAGATAACACAAATAGCATATGATGCAGTAGTTGCTAAGGGCAACCACACATATTTTCTGTCATTTCTTTATCCCTAAATGGCTGAACTTAATGATGTTCCCAATACCGTAAAATCTGTGGATCTGTTCTTAGAAGTTTGACAGGATACAGTCTATAATGATTATTGACTGTGTGTGTATTGGGGAGGAGGTGTGAGGCATTTCAAATGAGTGGATCTAAAATTCACTGCTTTATGCTGAGAAAAAAAGTATGTATACTATATTAAAATCTGACTCAATATCAAATAGACCCAAAACATGAATAAATATTGAATAATCCAAGAAGATTGATTTAGCATGTGATACTGCTACCTTTTATGTTCAAATTTCCATAATGTGGTTGGGCCAATAGTAGAAAATGAATTTTATGCATTCTTTTGAAAAACTCTAAAAATCAAAAAATTATTCTGGTTGATGATAACCAGAGAAATACTCGGCAACAAATATCGTCAGCTAAGGGAATAAGGTATTTCTATCCACTTTTGTTTGAATTTAACAGAAAGCTATATAATGGAATTCAATAGCAATCTCTTCTAAAATAGAAAAGGAGATTAAGAGAAAAACATATAACTCATATTTTCAAGGAAGAATCTGTGTTTCATAGCCAATAGCATACATAGTAAAGTTCTAATTAGCTAATTTGGCACATTTGATCACATTAAGACTAAGCACAAATGCTTACTAAATGTGAATATTCAATTCCACCCACCAAGATTTTCAAGTTTTTGTGTTGTCCTTTGTTTTGGAAATGATGTCGCTATTGTTGCTTTCCTCAACTTCTGCCACAGGGGTCCATAATAAAAAGTGAATGGGTTCAAAGAGAAACAATGGCTAAAGGGTCTCCTGTCACTTTGGCAGAATTATTATTGTCTCTGCATCTATTGCCCTTCAGAGCACCAAATCCTTGGTATTACAAGGGCTTGAATAAAGAATAGAAAATGTGTCCACAGAGTTAGCTTTTACTTGTATTCAATCTATAGTTGACTATTTACATTCAAAAATATATATTTATTTCTACATAAAAAGTGTTAATAGAAAAATGTGGAGCCTCAATATTCAAACCTAAGTATGCTTCCAGGTCTCAGAATATTGTAATAAAAATTTAGTTTCTAAGCACATTTTTTCTTGTCAACCACAAAGTTATAAATGACCCTTGTAGGCCTTAGGATATATTGATTCTTGTGTTGCATTAATAATTTGCTAATTGACACACTAGTGTGCATTTAGTTATAAAAGAGTACGTGTGTGCATCGATGTGTGTGTGTGTGTGTGTGTGTGTGTGTATGTGTGTGAAATTACTGAGTTAGATGTGATCACAGGAGAGCAGCTTTCTTCCCATGTTTGGTCTGCCCTGAGCATGAAAATTTCTGGCATTACTGCTAAGGATCATGAAAGAAAGAAAGGGAGTGAATCAGTCCTTTATGTAAAATGGCCTTTCAATGTGTGGAAAGTGATGTAGACTCAGGGAATGTTGTTTTATGAGAAACAAAAGAAAAGTAGAAATAAAGGATGAGAACAGAAAGACAAAATTTCTTGATTATTTTAAGCTTCTGTTTTGAAAAATTTATCATTTTCCAAATTCTTAGCCAGTTCCTACCCATCAGTAGCCACTATTAGCCAAAGAGTAACTTCTGAAACAGACAGAATGTAATCTATCAAAAGCAATGAATCTAAAAACACATGAACACATGAGTGTACATGAGTGTGTGTGAGATATGTGTCAGTTTCCAGATAAACACTTATCAGTGCCCTACAATCCATACAGATGAAAATAGAAGTTTGAATGGTAGAAATTACCATACCCTGGTGGTGCTACCTTGGGAAGCTTGCTGCAGGAGGTAAATAAATCTCCAGTAGACTTTTGAGGCAAGGGAAAAATTTGATTTGGCAGAGACGTAGAGGCTGAAGAGGTTATAATGGTAGGAGAATTACATATTCTGCACAGTGCAGAAAGGGGATAGTTATGCTTGGCAATAGCACAGCGGACTAAGCAGAGTGCAGTGGGAGAGGCTGTGAAAGGGTTCAAAAAAATACAATGTCTAAAAGGCCTCCTGTCACTTTGGCAAAATTATTATTGCCTCTCCAGCTGTCATGTCTTCTGGTGGCAAAGGAGCCCTTGTAGGACAAAAAGGTTTCTAAAATCCACTGACTCTTGGAGGCCATTCGGATATATTGATTCTTGTGTTGCATCAGTAACTTGCTAAGTGACACACCAGTGCATATTTAGTGAATTGCAGCAATGCTTCGCCAAATGAAATCCTAGTGCCCATGACAGAGTTAATGTACCCCTGAACCTTTTGGTATATTCCTCAGAAGAACCTTGCCCACAGAGAAAATTCGCAAAACAAGGCTCTCTAGTAGGATTGTTTTTTGTTGTTGTTGTTGTTGTTCAGCCTATTCAGCACATTTAGGGGAGGAGGCTAATATCTGTCCAACTAGGCTTATAAGAGAGGACAGCCTTTTTTTTTTGAGTCTGAGTCTCGCTCTGTCACCCAGGCTGGAGTGCAGTGGCATGATCTCTGCTCACTGCAACCTCCGTCTCCTGGGTTCAAGCGATTCTCCTGCCTCAGCCTCCCAAGTAGCTGGGATTACAGGCGCCCACCACCACACCCGGCTAATTTTTGTATTTTTAGTAGAGACAGGGTTTCACCATGTTGGTCAGGCTGGTCTTCAACTCCTGACCTCAGGTGATCCACCTGCCTCGGCCTCCCAAAGTGGTGAGACTACAGGCGTGAGCCACAGCACCTGGCCTTTTTATTTAAAAAAAAAAAAATTGACTTACAATGTTTGTTTGCTTTTTTGTTTGACCAAACATTCTATGCCCCTTTTCTATCTGTTCGCTTACTTATACCCTAGCTTATTCCAAAAAGGGTTTAAGGCAGTTTTGCTTAATTTGCTACTTAATGTGTCTGATTTATATTAGCATTGCTACCTCTGTAGAACTAAGATCCCACCAGACTCTTCTAGGATCACTAGAGTTTGATTGTACGTGATGCATTCCACCTCCTCCTCAGTCCTCCTTTTCTGAGGCCTATTCTCACTTCATTTAGAAAGGAAACAGACACCTCATTGTTGTAGTACCTCAGCCTGATTATATCATATATGAAATAATCACAGCGCTAATCAGGCCGGTTCTGCTGGTCTCACTCCACGACTGCAAATCTCAGCAGCACACAGCAGGGCCTGACAACTTCCATACTGACAACTCCTCCCAGAAAAAAATGCTTACCAATTAACCTTCAGTCACAATGGATCGAAGACTGACATTCATTATTTTAATGAAAACAGTAAGAAAGAACACTATTGAAACGCCCAAAGACTAACTCATTATTCTGTTGGATGTTCGGCTTAGCAAAGTACAAAAAGCAAGCCCAGGGTCAGAAAGACAGGATGCTGGGTGTAAAGGAGAAATAAAGAACAGGTGCCCCCTGCTTCTCATGAACCATCTCCGAAAGCTTTTGTAACCATTTTCCAGAGGAGAAGAGAAGAGAAGTTGCTTGTTCGTCAGGAGGGAACTATTTCAAGATGACTGAAGTATAACTGCACATAAAATGTTACCATGGCTTTCTTCTTAACTTTTCTGTTCCCGTGGCCAGTGATGTGTTTCTTCTAGAGGCTTTGCTTTGTTGTTATTCTGCATCTACACTTTAAACTAAACTCAAACTTTTTGGAGCAAAAGTTACTTTACCTGTTGATGTATTTGACAGAGTTAATAAATGATCTTCCTTTTTTTCTAGAGTACTGTTGAAATAACATAAAATGCCCCCTTCGTTCATGCTTCAGGAATCAAAAATATGTATGGAACCATTCATCTTACAGTTATTGAGTGCCTACTATATGCCAGAAACCGCACTACATACAATGGATCTAATCATGTATAAGAGGTCTCTGCTTTTTTGAAACTCACTGTTTAAAATCTTGGGGCGGGAGGGGGATGTGGTTGATAACATGGCCTTTCCTTGCAGCCACTTTATTCGAAATACTTCATACAGGCAAGCCCAGGCCTGAGGAAGGCCTGTAATACTGTTCAGCCTTTTCAGCTCTACTTCAAAGCCCACTGATGCAGGGATGCCAGTAGGATCCACTGCTTTTTTTGAGTCATGGAAATTAAGCTTAGAATTGAAATCTCAATCATTAAAAAAGAAAGTAGAAAAAGACTATGAGATTGGGGCAGGAGGGCATTCAAAAGCTCATGGTAAATCCAAACAATACACCCCTGCTAGAGTTTAAATGTCGTAGTTCTCTTAATTTTTCATGCATCATTTCAGGATATTTTTTTCTTTTCAATTAAACATAAACATAAGCATACAGACTAATTCGCAGGAGCATAAAAGAAATGTGATCTGGAACCATCTGGCTCAGTCTAACCTTTTCAAACATTGAGCATTATCTCTTTTGTGTACTGAGGACTAGAGGAACTTTATTCGGGTACAGCCCCAGAGTCTTCCCTGGAGCCCAGCCCAGACTCAATTTTTGTTGAATAGCTGAGCTGTGATCAGTGGTCTATACGTGTGATATGTCTCCGCACTTCCTTATACGTTTCTAGAGACACAAGTCATCCTGGAAGCAGTATATCATCTCTTTGTTTCTGGTATTGTAGACAGTGCCAGTCTGGCTATTAGGTGTTATAAAGAGGAGTAACAATGTTCAGTTCCAAGGTAGGGGAGCACAGATGCATTTCCCTGCCTTTCTTTCCTTGCTTCTGTAAGCCTTGATCAGACTCGCTTTTATGAAAACCTGCTCTCCAATCCACTTGAACAGAAAATCAAGCAGGATACATTTTCAGACCTATCACATCCTCTACCTAGAATTTCTAGCATATATGTAATTTACGTATATTAGAAATATTTAGAATTTGGAGATCACCCAGTCTCTCCTTAAATCAAATGGCATTTGATCTGAAAGCCAACATTTTCAACAGAAGGGATTTGAAGTGATTCATTTATGCATAACATACAAGGTCAGAACATGAATTTATACTCAGGTTAGGGTTTGTCTCAGTAATTACAGATTACAAGTTATTTTGGATAATTCTCCCAACGGGACTTAAAATAAAAAACAGTTGCAGTGTAGTGGGTTCAAATCACAATCCCTACACATGCTAGCTGTGGCTTTGAGTAAGTTGCCTGAACTCTCTTTGCTTCAGTTTCTGTATTTGTAAATTAGAGTCATTATTTGTCTTCTACCATTACAACATAGCTCCACAGGGAATCTTGTCTTACTTGCTGTTTCTCGAATGCACTGTGCCTGTTACAGGGCAGATGCTTAAGATTTATTGAATGAAGAGAGCCTAACTACTGAACTTGGGTTACATGAGGATTAAATAAATGTATATACAGAGAGTGGTAGTGCCTGTTACACTGTAAACCACCAATACATGGCAAGTGACTATTATTATCATTATTATACCCTCAGACTTGAATAGGAATGAGCAGGCTGCCCCACCTGCTAAATTTGGAAGCTCCATCATAAGCTTTCTCAAACAAACACGTGTTCTGATTGAAATATGTTATTTATTGAGGACACATTATATGCCAGGCGTGGTGCTAGATGCTTTATGGTATTTCATATAATCCTTGTAGTAACAGTTGGAGAGACCTGTTATCTTTATCTTACAGAAGATGATACAGAAGTGATCTGTATTTGCAGCAAACATTGTGGGGAATACAGAGATGTGTGAGATGCATATTATTTGCCTTTAAAAACATGAGATAGCTATAATAATTACCTTTTGGGGATGTTGTAAGGTTTGAATGAGAAAGTGAACGCCATCTACTACGTACCATACCAGGGACATAGTAAATGCTCAAAAAATCTTAATGATAAGGATGAGGATGAAGATGATGTCAATGATGACTGATTGTGAAGATCATGATGTTGGCATGATGTAAGGGATGAATAACAATGAAAAGGTGGGATGAGAACAGAGCATCCTTCTTGAGAGCCGAGGGTCTCTGGCCTGAGGCAAGGAATCAACTGACTTGCCATTTGATTTCCTTTTCCCGTGGGGCAGTTATAGTATTTCTATCAGGAGAGATATCCAAGATCCATGTAATCAATGCAAGATATAACAGGAAGAGGAAATTCTTATGCTCTTGACCTGCATAATGACTATGGGACATGTTTTATCCCCTTTCAATTGAAGGTCAAAATTGAACTTTTAAAAAATTCTTAATTATTTTTTTCCGATCTATTAGTTTACATATTATGACTAATTTTTTTTTCTTGCTCAGTTTTAACAAGGTGGGGATTTGGGAATAGAGTTAATTATAAAGAAATACACATTTATCATCATATTGTGACACTCTAGGTAGTACTTAATTAAAGATTAAATTTTTTTAAATTATATGACACTTTGTCTTTCCAGACAAAAGAGAAGGTTCAAGGTTTAGAGGAAAGGGAACAGAGCTTGAAGTTGCGAGAGTTCCTTAAACAGAAAATGACCCAATGAAATTGGGTAAGTGATTCAGCATTTAGAGCTTTAATTTCCTAACTTTTCAAAATGTAGTTTATAATAAAAATATTGCATACTTGCATGCAATGTAGCCATACATGTGCTCTTCTTTTGTTCTTTACGATGACCCTGAAAGGAGTTGGGCAGGCATTATTATACTAGCTTAACAATGAGGAAACTGAGGTTCAGAAAGGTTAAATAAATGTCCAAGGTCACATACATAGCTAGTAAGTGTTACATCCAGAGCTCAAAACCTTGTTTTCTATTTCACATACAATGTTTTCTTTCCATTACACATACAAGTTCTCCAGGAAGAAACATGATGAATGGAAGAGGTTGTCTCACCAAGAAGCTGTGTGATATTAGACAAGTTATATTCCTTCTCTGTGCCTTCTTTTCTTTACTCATAAAGGGAGAGACATAATTAATTTTTGCAAAGTCTCCACAGAGCATGCTTTACCACCATTTTCATAAATAAGCAGATAAAAGTAACCTGCTTTGCTTAACATCACACAGAAAGCAATAGAGAGAAGCTGCTTCCATCTCCAGAATGATGTAACTTTTGCCTCGCATGAGGTAATTATCTACACAGTTCAAAAGAGGAAAGAAAGAAACGAATATATTTTTACATGCTGGGATGCATAGTGAAGCCTACTTCCTTGCTGTAATAACAGGTAAAGAGGAGAAATTTCCTACTGCCCCAAAATTCACAAAAATGTCTATCTTTGGAAATCTACTAAGTGATGACAAGGGTGATAGATTACTCCAATTATGCTACCACACATTGGTTCTTGCCAACATTTTCCTAAGAGCCATATTCAAGTATCTGAAAAGGGGGAACCTGTAGATAATTTTGCTGATTTTCGTGGACTGTGTACTTTACTCCCACACTTAGGAGTAGCGATGTTGTTGCTAGTAATGGAGATGATTGCTAATGAATAATCCACGCATGCTGTTGAATTGGCAACCACAAGGCAAACTTTTAAAATTTTATCTTTAATTAGCTTTTCCTCTGAGCACATACTGTGCATTCCCTATGCCTAGAAAGCCACTCCCCTGATGACATTTGCACCCAATCTTTCCCTAGTTAATTCCTCTCATCCTTCTTGTCTCAGTTCAATAATGACTCTCCTCCAGGAAGCCTTTCCTAAGGTTTGTGCTAGTTCTCCTCTTAAGCAGAAATCTGTTGTTTTTACCAGCACAACAATGATTCTGCTTCTGAGAAATATGGTTTGGTTTTCTTTGAAATAACTTTTCCCCCATGCATGTAGTGTTGATAGGGCTATCAATCAAGGCCATCTCTTCTTTGCTAACCAAGTAATGGAAATTTGACCTGCACTAGGCCACTCTGACTCTCCCTCACAGGAATTTGTACCTTGTGCAGCACTGCAAAGATGGAAAATCGAGCCAATTCATCTGACAACCCTGTTCATTAATCCCTGCTCCCTGGATACCTGAAGCTGCTCTACGACTTGTTTCTTAGACTCCTGGTTTATCAGCTATTCCTTCTTTACAGCCTTACGTACTTTTAATTTTTGCTTATGTTAATCCAAATAACCTAATCATACATCCCTGTTATATGGTCTTATGATATGTGAACTTCTTGATAGCGCTTATTTCATTTTGTAAGTGTATATTTTGGTTATTTGGTTAATGTTGGTCACCATTACTGGGCTGTGAGCTCCTGGACAGCAAAATTACATCCTCAATTCTTAGAATAGTATTTAGCACTTTCCAGTAACTTAATACAATTTTTATTTAGTGGATGAATGAATGGAATTTCAGGTTGTGATTGCTCTCTACGGTTTCTTCGGATGGGGATTCTCCACCAGCACATGCCATCAATACTTCCTCTTCTAAAGTCTCATATTTTGGGCCTTTAAAATTTTTTTTTTCAATCTCTCGCTTTCCCTCCCCTTCTTGCCATCTCCTTCTCCCCTCCCCCTCTTCTCTCTTTTCCCGGTCTCCAATTATGCTGATGTCTTCAGGACAGGGTTTCTCCCTTGTCATAAAACTCTACTTTGACCATCTTTTACTTTCGGGAAAATTTCCAAGGTCTTTCATGATCTTAAGCCTGATTGCTTCTGTTGTCATTTATCCTGTCTTAACCACACTTGTCTTTTCGACTCTGGGCAGGCAGAACTCTTACAGTTCTTGGATGTACCAAACTCCCTTATACCCTTGCCCTTTTGAAATAACAACTGTCAGCTCTTCCTGCAGTGACTTTTATCTTCCTCTGTTCCTCAGTTCTCAGCTCTAAAGTTTCTTCCTCCATGAAGCTTCCCCCGACCACAACAACCACCTTTGCCTAATCTTGGACTAGTTTGGATAACCTGCCTTTGTGTTCCTAAAGCTCCTTCTGTACTGCTTTATTCTTACATTTGTTATTTATTTTATTTTTAAGTTTTTCTACTGTTTTACCTTCTCCTTTTAAACTGAGCCTCTTATGGGTAGAAACCTAAAATTTTTACCTGTATATCCTCAGAGCCCAGCATGATACCTGGAATACGGCAAGTGTTCTATAAATGTTAAACAAAAAAATTACTAAGTAAAAGATTGAATCATCCTCCTAGCTGAACTCTTTTCACTGCAGTTTTAGTGTCACACTTGTAATCCTTATAGTTTTTATTGATTTCAACTTTTCATTATAGATATCTGTATACATGTCTTATTTCTATGGTTTTTATACCTTAAAAGTAGAGCCTACTTCTTTATCTATAAATGTATTCTGCAGCATCTAGCATACTTCCGGGCCTATAATGGGTGTACAACAATTGCCTGTTGAAAAAAAATAAATAATGAATCAAGTCATGCTAGTGATATGGTATGTGAAAATGTATAGATGAAATAGTCGCATTTCATAAATAGTTTTTAAGATGACAGTGATTTATTTCTAAAGAAATAAATCCCAAACATGGAGTTTCAGATTGGTTAAGACAGAAATGAGAGGATGGGAAGCCTTTCATGATGCTTCTCAAATGTTATGACATTAGCAACTATAATTTCACCCTAAATAAGTCCAGCCAGTTTTAAAATTAGATAGTTATCTGAAATATTAGGCTATTTAGTAGTATGCAGACTATAGGATCTACAGTATGACATCAGATACTTTTTAGAATTATACAATACTACTGATTTAATATATGTATTTCAATGACACTCTGGATGGAAAAAAAAAAGCCTTTTTTTTTTTATTATCAGAACACATGGATGTGAATCCCTAGTTTTCTTTAAATGTACCACGATAGAGGGATGAGAAGGAGAAGTCCAGGACCACACAGGCACATTTATGTTACTCCACCATAAATAGCTAAATCTTCATGGTGGCCTCATGTTTGGTTCGTTAGAAGATGAAGTTTGTTAGTATAATGTCGGATGAGAGAGAGAGAGAGAGGTTTAGTAATGCACAGTGCATTTCTTTGCAGAGTTTTTGATGGGGAGATTCTTTCCTAATTCTACTTGAATAAGCAAAACTTTCTGGAAGATATAAGATTAAAATGGGAGATAAAGAAAGAGAAGGTGGTAACTTGGACTTGGACCTTGTTTTTAAACAGTATTAAAATAATACAATCACAGGCACGCTAGCAAAGCAAGACCAAGTTTAATGAGAATTTAGTTTAAATACCTAGTTGCAATTCCCCTTTTTGCCAAAAGGCCAGCAGTTCACATCCCAAATTCAAATAATCACTTTTTGCGCAATGTTCCTAGTGGCTGTGATTTGATATGGGATGAAACAGAAATAGATCTTGAATAAATTTTTTAGGTTCAGGATGGTGCACATATCATCATCAATGATTCCGGATGTTTCAATATATCTGTTTTGCTTGAATACACTTCCCAAAGCGTGAATCTTCTGAATTTCCTCCTCAAATGCTTGTCAATCTTGTTAATCTCACACACCTCACCTAGAAAGTGGCTTATCAAAACTAACCCCAGAGGTTCTCCTTTAATTCTTCTTTCTCTGTCTCCCTGTCTGTGTCTATGCTCTTTTTTTCTATCTCTCATTTATAATACTTTGGGAGGAACATAAACTTTAAGCTAATAGAAAGAGCCTGTACTAAGAATCAGGGGAATTGGAATCTACCTCCAAAACTGCAGATATATAACGCATATGAGCTTTTCAAAGAATCATAGAAATCCTGCAGGAAAGATATTTAGTCCAACATCTCACACATTTATTTGATAACATAGCCTTTTTCCCTCAAAACCACAATTGGACATCATGGAAAACAATTGCAGAGACATGGATTATAATATTCTATCTAAAATTCACTACATGTAAAATATGTTTTGTGATATTTAATCTTGAAAAAGAAGAGACTTGGGATGTGTGTGTGTGTGGGTGTGTGTGTATTAATACATAATACATACATATGTAGAGTATATTTTTTTTTAATTAAGAGATTTCAATTTACTGTGTGTCATTGTACAATATACTGAAAACAGTCAAGAAGATGTTGGAGGATATCCGTTTTGGTCAGTTTGTCACAGAAGTTAGATTATGTCTAAAACATCTTCCAACTCTAAAACTAGATGATTTTGTAAATAATTAGCATATTTTTTTTCTTTGGATTTTCATATTTCATTTTAATCTCAGATGTGTTCTTACATGGAGACAAAGAAGGTGCTTCCATCATGATCTAATTCAAGGGGTAGAATTACTGTGTTACCCACGACCCCTATCATTAAAAATACTTTTCCTTCTATCTTATCACTTAGCCCCAAATAGTATTAGGTCTCACAGTGATCTATGAGGATGGAGTTTTGGAGATAGAAAGACCCAATTCTGAATCTTGGCTTCAGTTCTTACTATCTTTGTTATTTCAGGCAACTTACTTAGGCTCTTTGAAACTCAATTTACTCTTCTATAAACTGTGGATTATAAGGATTAGAGTTAATACATCTAAAGCAGCCACTATATTGTTTAGCCTTCAGAAGGTGCAAACTGGAAGACAGTTATTGCTATTTCTTTGTGTTAAGTTACTCTTTTCTTCATAAGTTTTCTGTTAAAATTCAAATAGTCTTGAGAGCAACACGTTTGAACATTATCAACCATTATTACTGCAGTCCAAGTAAATGAGTCAAATATTTGAGCACAGCAGAGGTATGTTTTGCTCAGCGGAATGGTGGAGCTAGGACACAGAAGCCTGAGAAGCAACGGAAGTTACCGAAAGATCAGTTAGGGACCACTGAAAATAACTATTTCTTGGGACCATCTCTGATCAACCTCTTTGAATTCTGGAGAGCTAAGAAAAATAGAGGCTAAAAAGTATTTCACAACTGGGAAAACACAGATACCTACCTCTGATCCCTTGTTTAGCCCTGCCCCTGGGACTAAACAATGGACCAGAAAGAGAAATAGCAATGGAAAACAATCATCATTTCCGTAACACAGTAAAAATTTTTTTTAAATGATATTAATCCCTGTATTATAATTTATGCTTAAATACTAAAATGAATTATATACTATTCTCTAGTCAAAATGAATTTAACAGTTTTCCAGCTAACTGGCAATTCCACCCCTTCCCCCAGGGGCAGAAAACATGTCACTATGTTTAACTTTTTTAATGTTTTTAACCCTCTTGCTATCTTTATAGAGAGATAAGCTTTCATTTTACATTTTTAAATGCTATGTATCTGGTTTATACACCATAATACAACTCCCTATGCACCAAAACTGCTTTGACAAATGGAAATTTGAATGGTAAGGGCCTTTTAGCAAAAATCCACATTTTAGAAATAATTCCCTACAAGGATTGTACATTTTCTAAATAAGATACGTGCCACCACAGGCAAGGTTAGATTGCCCTTATCTTATGGAGCTCAGCAGAGTTTCCATTTTTTGAATAGTATCAGATAAGCAGTCTATAAAGGCTCTACAACACTTCATTCTGTGGCAGTATTTCCACAAATGTGTAGCTACATGCAGTGCACAACAGGTTGGAAAAATTGAAACTGCATTTAAAAAAATCTGCCACAGAATTTCTATATTCTTTGCAACTGATATCACCACCTGGAGGGTTCAAATAGGTAATAAACCTATTTGAGCAAAGGCATAGCAAATACTTCTGTAAGGAGAAAAGAGCTCTGCAAGGGAGCCCACAGGGCTTCAGGCAATTCTCATGTAGCAAAATCCCACTTAAAACAAACCTCCCCTTTCTCTTGGGATCTCCTGTAATCCTGGAATTAGATGGATCAGTACTGGCTGTGGTTGCTCTTTGCTCAGAGAATTTGCTCAGGTTGTATCGGGCTCATTCTGTTTTCCTTCAAATTTCAAAATTGAGTGTTGAGAACATTTTACTTATTAATGAATTTCTCAAGGTTGTCTTTGATCCATGATTCTACTGTGTGTTCTCCAGGGGCAAATATGAACCTCGAAAGCCTTAATTTCATCAGTTTGGAATGAACAATGTAAATTTTGCCTCTAGTGTCTCTCATCTATCAGACCGTGAACTTTTCTGGGACATGGATATGGCCTATTTTTCCTTCATATCCTTCCTCTCTAGTATAGTGCCCAATCATAAAGGTTGAATAAATATTTGTAGAATTAATGAATGAAGGAATTAATGAATGGGATAAAGTACTAAGGAATATGGCTAGCATGTAAGAGCTCACCTGCCTGTTTACTGCTGTATGGAATTAGCTGATACAGGGTAATGTACACAAATGATCACTTATAAACTTTTGGGAAAAACTTACATGTTGATTTTACTGTATACAAACAAAGATATCCCTTTAGTTTTCCCAAATGTCTCCTCTTTTTCAAAATTATTTTGTGAAAACGATGGGGCAAATGAGAACACTCTTGTCTTCCTGTGATTAAAATTTTAAAGAAAAAGCATGGTATTTTCCAAAAAGGATTCTTGACTTTGAAATCTCCTTGCTCTACTTACTGCTAAAACTTTGGTTTATTGACCTGTTACAAGGTCTAACAATGTTAATTTTACTTACACTGGGTAACCAGGAAGTATTTTCTTTTCATTTGTTAAATGGTTGTCTATTGTGTCTGTATCATATAAAGAAGTGCAAACTATTTAATGGGAATTTCTCAAATACATGAGCTATAAATATAGTACATTAAGCAGATATAAATGCTATGCATTTTTCATAAATTCAAAAGATTTGAGAGTCAGGAAGATTTAAATTATAAATGCAATTTTTTGTCTTCTATCTTAAAACCTCCAAGAGACCTACAACATTGAACTCTTATCCTATTCCTCTAAGATGGAGTAGGAGGAAGATACTAAAAAGAGTCTCTGCTCTGCCTTCTAAGATCATTACTTTATTTTCCAGAAGTGTATCCTATTCCGGTAAGACAGATATGTCTCATTGATCTTAGAAATATGTTGTTCCATGGCTGCAATTTCTTTCTCTGAAATAATCTTCTGGTATTTTAAATTTATTACCAATTGGCTGGTGCAGTGTGGTTTTCAGTTGCTGAAAATTTAGAGTCCATTACAAAAGCGAGGTTTGGAGTAATTTCCTGGAGTATGTTTGGTGCCAAAGTCACCACAAACTGATTTTTTGTCACTCTTTTGGCTGCCGATCCCAATGGGAAAATCAGTCCTTTTATTTGCACGGATCTGATACAAGGAATGCTATCTATAGACATCCTTTGTCAAAGTTGTAATCATCTGTTTTGTAAGAGAGAAATTTGAGGCAGAAACATTAAAATGCACCTGAAAAAATCAACAGTAGAAATCTGAGTTCATTCTGTTTGATGGCTTCCTCTGCTCCTAGACCTTAAGGCAAGGTCACTGTTGCTATTGTCATGGGAATCTGGGTCATGGGGAACAAAACTCAAACCCATTTTTTAACAGGATAAGAAAAAGAATTTTCCCCTGAAGCAAATTATTCATTTTTCTTAAACACTCACAACCACAGGACTAGTTGGTGGTCTAGTCCCAAAGAGGAAATAATCTTTAACAGATGAAAGCTCAGAAGACATCTCCTTCACGAACGAAAAGCAAAGCAACTCATGATCTATTAAGTAAAAGGTTAATTTTTATTAGTGACAAAGTTACTTATGAAAGCTAAAATTAACCTGTAAAATGACAGTGTCTTCCTCTTGGTTTTTCAACTAGCATTTTAATTATAACACGGTAATGACACCAGATGTTTCAGAGTTTGGTGGAATCAGATTGAGTCTGAATGTCCACTAAAAACCATGCTCTCTGAAAGTAAAAGGAACAACCCTTTACCTCACCATACTCTTCTAGGGATGAACCCATGCCCAAATTGCTTTTCAGAGTGTTTGGGCATGTAATGAACTCCAGTACTATTTGGTAAATTTGATGATGTCCTCAGTTTGCACATACGGTTTTAACACCCCTTTTCTCTTTTCAACGAATGTACTGTAACAGTTTTCCATGCACTAAATTGGATACTAAAATAAATCGGGTCTTATATCTATGAAAATAGGTGTACATGCTTACATTTCTTATATTCTGTATTTCATTATACAAAAACATCTGAAAAAATCAATTTCTTCTTCACCTGCCCATCAAGAGTCAGATTAAGGATTTATAAGAATTGATGACAGCACTTGCAAAGCATACAGCACTCCCTGACTGCTCCTTTCCCTTCAGTTCTTTCAGAGCAGAGCTAGAATACTGATTTAGAATTTCTTCAGTTCTGTGAAGGAAATTTACTTTTAAATGTTCTCCTTTAAAATGTGAATGTGATTATCATTATACAAATGTATGTAGCATTACTGGCATATTTAAGTTTCAGCACATAATGCACACTCCTGATTTAGAAACTTAAATAGTTTATTTTTTAAGAGATTTCCATTTCACCTTTAAGCTTGTGTTACATAAGCTTAATGGACTCACTCAGCTCCGTGATGGGGAGAATCCACCAGGTGAATGGCAGTAAGCTCATGAGCTTTGAAGGGCTTATTTTGCCAGATTGCAACTCCAACTTACTGTTTGGAGTAGCACTAGTCTGCATGCACTGATTACAACACCGCAAAGCTCTGATAATATTTATTTCAGAATGAAAATGTCTTTTGCCTCCATCCTCCTCCTGTCTTTTTGCATAAATACAGTAAGTTAAGCTTTAACTAAGGTGATGCTTGAATTAAACTGACAAATCCAACTGCCTGAAATTTAGGATTGCATTTATGGATTTCATCTACAGTATATCAGCATCAAAATGTCAGAGACAGTAAGTCACAGCCAGGAGAAGTTTTTATGAGTTTTGGAACTTTCAGTTCATGTCATTGTTGTGTTATCTAGCACTGGTCAGAGCAGCAGGACTGATGAGGATGGTGAGACTTAAATTTAATACTTAAATATTCCTTCAAACCAGAGATTTACTCTGGCATATGGGAGGAATAAAGCATATCTTTAAGAGGAGTGTGTGTGTGTGTGTGCGCGCGCGCTTTTCAAAGAAAAAGTAAAACGCTAGTGAGACAGATTGAACCAGAATCCATTTTAGCAAAATGATACAATAGTCTTTAGTGAGACAGATTGAACCAGAATCCATTTTAGCAAAATGATACAATAGTCTTTGCTTTGAGGACTCAAACGACAAAGCCTTTGGTTAATATTAGGAGAAATATTAATGAGATATCTTCTGAGAAGATATTCTTGAAAATACAAGTTCTGCTAATTAATTATGCATCATTTTTCAAAATAGCATTTAAATTTTTTTTTCCCATGATGAAGGATCACACTTGGTTTGTAAAATAGCAAAAAAACTATTTAGAAAGCAACTCTAGATTTGAGACTCTGCCTCTTCTGCTAGAGTCAGATTCATGGCAGCCTTTCTTTTTTTTTTTTTTTTTTTTTTGAGACGGAGTCTCGCTCTGTTGCCCAGGCTAGAGTGCAGTGGCTGGATCTCAGCTCACTGCAAGCTCCGCCTCCTGGGTTCACGCCATTCTCCTGCCTCAGCCTCCCCAGTAGCTGGGACTACAGGCGCCCGCCACCTCGCCCGGCTAGTTTTTTTGTATTTTTTTAGTAGAGACGGGGTTTCCCCGTGTTAGCCAGGATGGTCTCGATCTCCTGACCTCGTGATCCGCCCGTCTCGGCCTCCCAAAGTGCTGGGATTACAAGCTTGAGCCACCGCGCCCGGCCGGCAGCCTTTCAATGAAGGCCTCTGTCAAGTCATCATTGTGGAGCAGGCTGAGCTCTCTACTGCAGCCCTACATGAGTGAGAATACCACTGTGGGTACAACCTAACAGTATAAAATAACTACTGTCAATATCACGTTAGAGTCCTGGGGAAATATTCCGCCGCCTCTTCTTAGAACCATGAAAACTATATTGGAAATTAAAAGGACAAACCTCAGATGAGTAATTCTGAGAGATGGGAGTGGTCTTGGCATTTCCTTCCCAGAATGGTGCTGAAGAGTAATCAGCACTCCATTGCAACATTCTGTTCCATTCTTTGGCCCCACAGCTTCTCGATCTTACTTCCTTTTTCTTTTCCTCTCCCCTCCTTCTCCTGAGCCAAAAAAAGAAAGAAAGAAACTGGAAATATTTGGGTAGGGAAACACTAAATTGTAGATAATGGTGATAGGGGAAATTATTCATTTTCATTTTCCCAACTTAAATGTTCTTGACTCACCATTAAGGCCATAAAACAAAACCAAGTAGAACAAAGCAAATCCCCACTGCCAAGATGATAATCTCATTTAATTAAGCTCTTATTTCAAAAAGAAAAATTTACTGTAGAAATCTCTAAAAGGGGAAGAAAATCTTGCAAAGACAAGAAAACATGAATGTGAACATATCATGGAGTGGCTGGGAGGAGAGGGGAGTGGATGGATACAGAAAAGAGAAACTTCAATAAGAAGAGGAAAAAAGAACCAGGGAAAGAGAGGAGATGAAAGGAAGTCCACAGATGTCAAAGGATATTTATTTCTGTTACTCGAGGAGGGATAAATTATACTCTTGCATCAAAACCCTTAGTGCTTAGTATTATCACATTCACTAAACATAGAAAATAAATTATGCACATAATTTTTCAGAATAAAAAATGAAGAGAGACAGAAGTTGACAATTTGTTAGCAATTAACTAGCAGTATATAACCTTGTGGGCAGAGAATACCACTAGGTCTAATCTTTTAAAATGTAGCATTTTGTCTACTTTTGGAGAAATACAACACATTCACTTTGTGTGTTTTATTAGTAAGAGTTCTCCAGAGAGACAGACCCAATAGGAGATACATGAATAGATAGGGTAGACAGATATATACATGAGAAGATATTTATTAGGGAAATTGGTTCACATTATTATGGAAGTTGAGAAGTGTCACAAGAGGCTGTCTGCAAGGTAGAGACCCTGGGATGCTGGTAGGATGGCTCAGTCCAAGTCTGAAAGCCTCAGAACCAGAGAAAGTGGTGGAATTCTTAGTCTGAGGCTGAAGGCCCTTTAAGAACCCACGAAAGGTACTGGTGTAAGTCTAGGAGTCTAAAGGCTGCAAATGGAGTTCTGATGTCCCGAGGCAGAAGACAAAGAGTGTCTCAGCTCCAGAAGAGAAAGAGGAACTCACCTTTTCTATGCCTTTTTGTTCTATCCAGGCCCCCATGCCATTGGATGGTGCCCACCCACGCTGAGGGTCAATTAATTGGCCCATTCATAGGCCAGTCTCCTCTGCAAACACTCTCACAGACACATTCAGAAGTAATGCTTTATCAGTTTTCTGGGTATTCCTTAGTCCAGTCATTTACCATTCATGTGTTTAAACAATATGTTCGTATTTGATACAGCGAAACACCAGTGTCTCTGTGCATTAGAAGAAAATGAAAGCTTGAAACTATTATTCAAATGTGAAAACAGTCCTCTAGGTATTTTCTTTAGAGTACATGGTACAAAGCAGTGTATAGTCCATCGTGGACTCTAGAATATGTAGCGCTTGCTCAAATTTGCAAAAGGAATGAATAGACTGTGTAATAGTACAGGAGATTTTCACATTTCTTTCATTCTAAGTAAATAATCCAAAGCAATTACAATGCACTTTTTAAAAAACTTACATTTTAGGTTTGGGGGTCCATGTGAAGGTTTGTTACATAGGTGAACTCATACAATGGATTTTTAAAAATATAAATAAGTAACTAGACAATGTTACATTCATAGACATAACTTTAGATCACAAAGCACATTGTTTTTTGTGATTATCACAGTCAGTCTGTGAGGTTTGCAGTACAAGTTATATTTTCTCTTTTCTAAAGATGAAGAAACTAAAGCTCAGAGAGTTGAAGTGACTTGCCCAGGATTAAAGTATAAAAAGATGCAACTGAAACTCAGGTCTTTCAAATCCAAGTCCAATACTTTTTCCATCAACTACACTGCTCCTAAAACTATGGGAAGCACAATTGATTAAGTCAGATTGAGTATAGTCATCTAAAAATCCTAGCAAAAGATTTAGAAGAGAATCCAGAAGTTACCCCAAAACTTCAGGTAAATTTTAAATCCCACCCCCACCCCCCACCCCGCCTGAGGTCACTGTATTTCTTTTCTCTTCTCTTTTCTTTTTTTTCTTTTCTTTTTATAAGATGGAGTCTCACTCTATCACCAGGCTGGAGTGCAGTGACACAATCTTGGCTTACTGCAACCTGGTCCTCCTGGGTTGAAGCGACTTTCCTGCCTCAGCCTCCTGAGTAGCTGGGACTACGGGCGTGCACCACCATGCCTGGCTAATTTTTGTATTTTTTGTAGAGATGGGGTTTCATCGGGTTAGCCAGGATGATCTCTATCTCCTGACCTCGTGATCCACCCACCTCAACCTCCCAAAATGCCGGGATTACAGGCGTGAGCCACCACGTCCGGCTCCTCACTGTATTTCTTAGTGCATTATATGCCAGACATTTTTTCCTGCATCATTCACAACTCCTAGCAGTATTCTGTTCTAGGTATACAATAGGTGTTCAATAAATACTTATTTGGTTCAATTACTGCTCAAAAGGCTTAAAATTAATAATCAATCTAATAAGCTGCTAGTGTTTCCATTAACCTTTTGAATTGTTGAAGAAACTCTAGAATTAAGGAATATGTGGTGTTAAAACTGCCCATAAGATATATCGATTTTATTAACATGCTTTTTTGCAGAGATGTACTATAGACTTTTTTCTTCTTTTAAATTCAGCAAGCTTCTCATGCATTCAAAAATATAATTACAAAATGCTCCAAATATTTCAAAACCTATTAGCTGCTTTTTGATCACAAAATACAAACTTATTAAAATTGTGTTTGGAAATAAATATTTCTATGACAATTGTCTGTAATAAATGTGGGGGGAAAAGAAATACATAGGTTAAAAGCAAGAGTTTATGTACATGCATATTCATTTTTCTCTAATAAAAAGCATAAAGGTACACTAAACTCAAATTCAGGACTATTCATTTTCTTTTTGTTTCTAAATAGGGGCATATATAAATGTAGTCATTTTTCTTGAAATGTGGTATTAGCCAAAATTCAAAACATTTCATTGGAAACATAAAACACTCATTTTGAAGGAAGCAATCTCAAAATGGGACCTAGACGTTCTTATGTCATGCCATATTTGGATTTACGGCTATTGGATTTATGGCTATTAAATGAAATCAAAGCCAAAAAGTTTCAAAATAGTATGTTTATTAGTTGTGGAGAATCCAGTGGAAATTTTGGCTTTTGAAGTTATAGACAGAGGAGAGATGTCACAAAAGTGTCCACATTTAGCATTTCTGCTAAAATAGAAATAAAAAAAAAATCTGTAAATTAATGTAAGAATTCTAAGTTGCTGTTTCAAAGATGTGGCAACTCCTTGTCACTTCTCTAGGTACTACTAATTTTATTGTTAGCATTAGAAAGGAAGAGAGCTATATGTAGTGTTACGATTTAATGCCAATATTTGTTTCTCTATCTTTTGAATGGGACTAGTAGCTTCGTGAAAGCAGGCATCATAGCTAATTTGCTCTCAATTTTATCCCTGGTGCCTAGTGTAGTGCATGGCACATGGCAGACACTTGATGAGTATTTTTAATGAATACATAATATCAAGAGGGAATGAGTTTGAAAGCGGAGGAATGCGGCCGGGCGCGGTGGCTCAAGCCTGTAATCCCAGCACTTTGGGAGGCCGAGATGGGCGGATCACGAGGTCAGGAGATCGAGACCATCCTGGCTAAGACGGTGAAACCCCGTCTCTAGCAAAAAAAAAAAAAAAAAAAAAAAACCTAGCCGGGCGAGGTGGCGGGCGCCTGTAGTCCCAGCTACTTGGGAGGCTGAAGCAGGAGAATGGCGTGAACCCGGGAGGCGGAGCTTGCAGTGAGCCGAGATGGCGCCACTGCACTCCAGCCTGGGTGACAGAGTGAGACTCCATCTCAAAAAAAAAAAGAAAGTGGAGGAATGCTTCACAGACACCCAGAAATCTCAAATATCTGAAATAGTGCTGAAAAGAAATGCCTCTTACAGTAAATAAATAGCTTTGGTGAAACAAGAAAGAATGAAAATAGTAAAGAACCCATAGCTGATCGCACCCTCATACTGACTGGCTGGTTCATCAAGAGAATAAATTTCATGGGTTGTTAATAGTCAATCTTCTAAGGTACAAAATCTGAAAAATACAGAAGTCATGTGGAAAGGACAGAGAACAAGAAAAGAAAGAGAAACAGATGGTGGGGGCTGAGCAGCGGACTCTGACACCAAAGGTCAGGAGCAATAAGATAATTGATTTCCTTGTCGCATGCCCTGTAGTCTTCCGAATCTAACGTCATTTCATTTTCAGTAGTTTTCAAGAGACTTATAAACACTAACAGCAAAACAGCAGACTTTTTAATAGGAGTAGAAATGTCTGTGTATGTATTTGCTGGTGTGTGTCTGTGGGGTGTGGTCAGCCATCTACCTCTCAGTAGACCTTAGGTACATCCCTGTGCCACATTTTAAGCATATCAGCTATAGGACATTTGTTGTCAACCTGAAGAGTTACAGTTTCAATGAAAGAACAAACTATGGGATATTATTATAGGTCTAAGAAATAGCAGATGATGTTCAGAATGTCACTGACAAGTCAAAAAAAAAAAAAAAAAAAACAGCTTATACTAGAAGTAAAGATTTCTGGAAGGTAAAACCATGACCTAGGAGAAGGCTTATTTGGATTTTGATTCACCAATTAATTTCACAGAAAGGTAGTCATGCACACCTCACCAGAGATCAAACTGCTGCACACTGTTTTCTTGTAGTTTTATGAGAAAGAGGCAAATGACCAAGACTCAGTTCAATACTAGCAATTTTTCAAGAGAATGAGTTCCTGGCTTCAATACTTACGTATTTTTTTTTAGCCTTTGAATATATATTTATAATTACATATTTGATAATAACTCCAAGGAATTAAAAAGGGATTAAATTATTTTCTATAGGCAGAGTATTTTAGAAATGTTTTCATTTGGGAAAAAAGCAGTTTAAACAAAAGTACTGGTTCTTACAGAGTCATACGCAAGTTGTTTGAAAAATCTACTTGGCTAAACCCCAGCACTCCTGCAAGATGCTACATAGACCACTTTCAGTTGAATAGGAATTACCAAATGTTGGATTGTTTTAGCCCTGATGAAGAGTATATGCCTATTTTAGTTTACCAGTGTTACCTGCTGGGTCACAAAGTATAAAACCTGATTCAACAAACTGAAGTATAGGGATCCAATCACAAGGTATTGGAGACAAGAACTACTGTACAAGTGCTGCAAGATTGAAACACTACCATCCCAGACTCTTACCTAATGTATTATTGCAAATAGTTATTATCTCAGAAACAAGTTCTTTTGAGTAGAGCTAATACTACCCCAGATACACTTAAATATCCTCTTCATTAAACAATCTTAGGAATACTTTAATTTATTCCTGTGCTTTTTAATACAAATTTTCTCATAAAACTGTAGGCAATTTCTACATGCCATTTTTATATGTGGGGATTACTTGAGACTGTTTCTAACCAGAGGAAAAATTCATAGTTTACACTAAGATGAACTCCCTTCATTGTTGCAGTATTTATAGCTCTTGAGATTAACATTCTGAACAAATCTCTGGCATAGCATCCAAGTAAATACAGTAGGAATAAATTTTACAGATACACATGTGCCTAGAGTCAGTGGCAATTGAAAACAGAAAGATATTAAAACGGGTTGCATTGATTCTGTGGTCTTCTTTTATGGTTCAGGTGGTGTAGCCTGTGAACTTATGTTACATAGGGCTGCAATGTTTTTTTTTTTTAATTATGAATTCTTTATTTTGCATGCTTTTGTGTTCACAATGTATCCAACAAATAAAACAAATTTAGTAGGGATGGATGACTTCTGGTATTCCCACATTCTGAATTTTTTTTTAATTTTTATTTGAGAGGGAGTCTCACTCTGTCGTGCAGGCTGGAGTGTAGAGGCAGTGATCTCAGCTCACTGTGACCTCCGCCTCCGGGTTTCAAGTGATTCTCCCACCTCAGCCTCTCAGGTTCAAGTGATTCTCCTGCCTCAGCCTCCTGAGTAGCTGGGACTACAGATGCCTACTACTACGCCCAACTAAGTTTTTTTTTTTTTTTTTTTTTTTGTATTTTTAGTAGAGGCGAGGGTTCGCCGTGTTGCCCAGGCTGGTCTCGAACTCCTGGCCTCAAATGATCCACCCGCATTGTCCTTCCACAGTGTTGGGATTACAGGTGTGACCCACCACGCCTGGCTTCACATTCTGAATTTAGCTTAATTCCTAGTAGTTTAATAAATTTGAATAAACCTTATCTGGATTATTCTCAGAATCCAATCCTTAATATTTCAAAACTGTCCATTAAAAGCAATAATGCAGTTTTAATGTGTTCATTCATTTAATACTTGTGCTATGCTGTATTTGGTCTCAAGGCCTCAAGCTTAAAGTCTTTAATGTTTTAATCATTCACTCCTTATTGACACACTTTTGGATTCCTTTCCTGATAGTCTTAAGAAATATGTTTCCTTTAGCTCAAGCTCTCTCCTTATTGACTTATTGACTCCTTATTGAATTCACTCCTTATTGATACACTTTTGGATTCCTTTCCTGATTGTCTTAAGAAATATGTTTCCTTTAGCTCAAGCTGTCTTCTTTTTCGTTTTAAATAAGTTCAGACATGGAAAGAAATTGGGAATGGATAACTAATAAAGTTTTCAGACAAATTATAAATAATTCTTACCTCAGATGCAATGTTTTCTGTGAGTGGTCAGAGGCCATTATGACAAACATAGTATTAGTGATTTTTTTTTGCCAAGACAAGATGAAAGGAACACCTGGAACCATGTTTGGTAAAAGTGACTTCTGTATGGTTCATCAAACCAAGCAGACAGAAGCGGGTTCCTATGAGTGAGTCGAAAGAAAAACATGGTTGTCTGCTTTGGATGTCTAGGCAGGTCTAGATAGTTTGGAAACAAAGACTGTTTCCAGTCCATAAAGTCCATGAAAGCAAGGGTGAGGTCTGATTTATTAATTGCTATATTCCCAAAACCTAGCATCACATCAACTGTGGTCTGAATGTTGGTGTCTCTCCAAATTCATATGTTGAAGCTTAATCCCCAATGTAATGGTATTAAGAGGAGAGGCCATAGGAGGTGATTAAATCATGAGGGTGGAGCCCTCATTAATTGGATTAGTGCCCTTATTAAAAAACTTGAAGGGAACTGCCTTGTACCTTCCACCTTCCACCTTCCACCATGTGAGGATGAAACTGCAAGGCACCATCTATGGAGCAGAGAGCCAGGCCTCACCAGACACCCAATCTGCCAGCACTTGATCATGGACTTCCCAGCCTTCCGAAATGTGAGCAATAAGTTTCCATTGTTTATAAATTATCCAGTGTGAAGTAGTTCCTTAAAGAAGCCCAGACTAAGACTATATCTTACAAAGTAGATGCTCACAAAATATATGTTGACTGACCAATGTCATACTAATAAGCAATTCGTCCTCTCTTATTAGCACTTCTAAAAATCTTATTTTCAAAAGACAAATGAAGACTGCAAGACAGCCTCTCTCAACTAGGACATTTCAATATAATCTGAAGACCTACAATGTATCAACAACATCTGGAGCCTCTAGATTTGTAACATGTAGACATCATTTCTCAAAATGTGAGGCACCATTCCAAATATTTTAGAAGTGGTCAAGGAGATTTTCTCGCACAAGAGAAAAAGTATTTTTATCGTTCAGAATGGAAATCAAACACAGTGCATAGAATGATGATATGCGGTTTAAATAGTGGCATTAAATAGGAACTTCTATCTGCAACATGCACAGTTGCTGTTGTTTCCATTTGAGTTGAAAATTAAGGCAACGTTGTAGCTTTTCTATAATATAACCACATGTGTTTCTACGTAAGAGGAATTTATATTCATACACTCAATACTTCTCTGAAACTGTTTTCAATTTGGGCATTTGTAAATGCAAAAAGTCATTTGATGCCTAGGTGGAGAAAGGTCTTTTGTTGGAGAAAATATTTTACTGATTCTAAAATGCAGTTTCTTTTCCCCTGCTAAAACAAATACTGGCAGGCTATTGGTTAATTTATTAAAGGAACATGGACTTCTTCTAGAAAGATACTTCCCATTAAGCTATTGAGCTGAATAGGATACTTCTAAGTAGTTTCTAATTCATAATTATTCTTGAATCTGACCAGAAAATATCAGTATCGTTATATTTGTGATTTGAAAGAACAATCCTTGCAGTTAGAAATAATGAGGACAAAGATGTATCTTGTGGGGAGAGGAAGGCATATTAACAATAAAATAATGAAATGTTAGACAACTAGGGTTAAAATCTAATTGGTCATGATTTTTATTTTATTTATTCATTTACTTATTTTTACTATTTGTTGCTTAATTCCATTTGCTGCAAATTTATTTGGATTTTTGCACCTATGTTTATAAGTGAGATTCCGTGTAATTTGCATTTCTTGTACAGCCTTTGCTTACAATAGTTCTAAAATCTAAGTTGGAGAAATCGCACTCATTTTGAAACTCATGGAAGGGTTTGTGCACTATAATGATCTTTGATGTTTGGAAAAAGAGTTAAAATCATGTTGCTATTTTTATGATTATTGTGTTCATATCTGGGAAACTAAATATTTAAACAAATAGAATATTTAATGGTCTAATTTGATTTTTTTTTTTCTGGAATCAGCTTCTTAATCCAATAATGTCAAGAGATTTTTCTATTTCATTCAATTTTTTAAATGTATTAATTGTTCATAAAATTCTTTATTATAGTTTCTATGATCACCCATTTTAACCCTTTTTTTTTTCTTGATCAATCTTACTATAGTTCGATATATTTTACTGGTCTTTTCAAAGAGCCTTTAGTACAAGTTTATTTCCATTTCAGTAATTTCAGCACCTATCATTATTATTTCCCCCCTAACTTCTTAGGGCTTATTCTACTGTTTCTAACTTCTTCATGTGCATTTTAAACCACATATTTTCCTGTAGATGATGGATTGGCTTCATCTCACAAATTTTGTTTTGTAGTATTTTCACTGTCATTCATTGAAAGTATTTTCTAATTTTCATATATCTTCTTTGACCCAGGAATTATTTAGAATTTTATTTTAAATTTTCTTCATATAGTTTATTGTTTTGGTTATTTTCTAATTTCATCATATTTTGGCTAGAGATCACTGTCATTGATAGCTGGTGATTTAAGATTGTGTTTGCAGCCTCTTTATTGGACAATTTTTATAAATATCTCATACATGCTTAAAATGTATATGCACTGAATGTGTGATACATGGTTCTATTTCTATCCATTTGACTAAGCTCGGTGATTGTGATCTTCAATCTTCTATGTCCTTACTGAAAGAGTTCTTTTAAAACTTCCCATTTTCACTATTTTTTTGTTGTTGTTGTAATTATTTCAATGATTACACCATAAAATTTGAAGCTATGTTGTTAAGTTATTAGAGATTAAGAGTTATTTTATCAGGCCGGGCGCGGTGGCTCAAGCCTGTAATCCCAGCACTTTGGGAGGCCGAGATGGGCGGATCACGAGGTCAGGAGATCGAGACCACCCTGGGTAACACGGTGAAACCCCGTCTCTACTAAAAAATACAAAAAACTAGCCAGGCGAGGTGGCGGGCGCCTGTAGTCCCAGCTACTCGGGAGGCTGAGACAGGAGAATGGCGGGAACCCGGGAGGCGGAGCTTGCAGTGAGCTGAGATCGGGCCACAGCACTCCAGCCTGGGCAACAGAGCGAGACTCCGTCTCAAAAAAAAAAAAAAAAAAAAAGAGTTATTTTATCATTCTGCCAAATTTCTTCATTTTAGTATTAGGTAGTATCTCCCTTAATCCATAATAATTCTTTGGGATAAAGTATACTTTGTCTGATAAAGGTACAGCAACACTAGGTATTTTTTCATTAGTACTTTCCTGAGATGTGTTTTCTTATGCATCTATACATTTTCTTTTTTTGTACTTAGGTTTGAGAGTGTCTTATTAAAATAGCTTATAGCTATATTTTGTCATTTGAAATTACTCTCAGAGTCTTTAACTTTTTTTTTTTTTTTTGAGACGGAGTCTCGCTTTGTCTCCTAACGGGAGTACAGTAGAGCCATCTCGGTTCACTGCAAGCTCTGCCTCCCGGGTTCACGCCATTCTCATGCCTCAGCCTCCCGAGTAGCTGGGACTACAGGCCCCTGCCACCATGCCCGGCTAATTTTTTTGTATTTTTAGTAGAGACGGGGTTTAACCGTGTTAGCCAGGATAGTCTCGATCTCCTGACCTTGTGATCCACCCACCTCGGTCTCCCAAAGTGTTGGGATTACAGGTGTGAGCCACTGCATCCGGCCCAGTCTTTAACTTTTAACATACAAATATTACAACTTATCTTGAAGTTTCCCAAAATACTTGAGTTTAATTTCTACCATACTATTTTGTGACTTTGCTTTGCTTTTTTCTTCTCCTTTTCCTCATCTTACTATACTGAATGATTTTTCTTTATTCCTTTTTTCTCTTCCACTTTGGGAGATAATATAATCTTTTTTTTGATGGGTATCTCTATGCATTTTTCAGTTTATTTCACAAACTAATTTTAATCACATTTTTTATTTTGACGTAATTGTAGATTCACACACATGTGTATGAAATAACACAGAGAAACCACATGCACCCCATACCAGTTTTCCCCAATGGTACCACCTTGCAAAATTATAATACAGTATCATAACCAGATATTGACATTGACACAGTCAAAATACAGAACAGTTGTATCACCATGAGGATCCCTTACATTGTCCTTTTATAGCCGCATTCACCTCCCTGCCATCTCTTTTCCCTTCCTGATCCCTGGCAACCTCTAGTCTTCCATTTCCATAATGTTATCATTTCAAGTATGTTATATAAATGAATCATACAGTATGTAACACTTTGGGAACAGTTTTTTTCATTCAGTGTAATTCCCATAGAATTCATCCAAGTTGTATGTATTGATGGGTCCTTCATTTTTACTGCTAATTGTCTTTATGCTTTAAAAATGCACACTGATCTGAGACAATCCAAACTTAATCAACAATTCCAGTCCTCTTCCAAACTGTAAAATGGATCTTAAAGTACTTTATCTCAAATTCCCTCATCTGCAGTGTTTTTGTTATGAAATATTTAGTTTCAGTTTGTTTTTAACCCCTAAGTTAATTGCAATTATTATCTCTCTTACTCTTTTTTTTTTTTTGGTCTATGCTTATACATATACTTACCACTTTCTGAGCTCCTTGTTGCTTCCTGCATCCCATCCAATTACTTTTGGATACACTTTTTTTTTCAAAATATCATTTCCTATTTCTTTCAGTAAGTATCTCTACAAGGTATATTCTCATAGTGTTCGTCTAAAAAATGTTTCAATTCACTTTTACTCTTCAATAATTGGCAAGGTAGAAAGCTCAAGCTTAGCGCTCATGTTCCCACATCACTTTGAAGATATTATTGCATTGACTGTTGGCTTCTATTGTTGCTATTAAGAAATCCTTTATATATAATCACTATTTCTTTCCTCTGGTTTCTTTTAAGGTTTTCATTTAACATCAGTCTTCTGAAGTTTCAGTATGACGTGTACATTCATTTTTTACTTATCTTGCTCAAACTTATTGTACTTTTTAAATCTAAGGATTCATGTCTTTTGCCATTTCTGGAAAATCAATCTCAACCATTATGTCTTCAAATATTGCCTCAAAACCCATCCCTACACTTGCAATGTCTGGACTAAAAGTCCGAATTAAGGCCCTAATGCCATAAGTCTATATTTTTTAGAAAGTTATAAATCAGACTTACTTTTCAATAAAACGGGTTCTATCAAATACCTTGACATGTATATCTTTACAAAGAAAAAAAATTAAGTGCGCAAAGCTATAGTTTTTATCTGATTGAAAGTTGACAAAATAGCAAAGATAATTAAATTTGATGACTTTGTATATATATGGGTGTTCCATTGATGGGGCAGCAATACTGAAATTTGTAAAAAATAAAGATGTGCATAATGCACACATTAACATTTCTTCCATATAGTTTATTTTGCTTGCCTTGTGTACATCTCATATAATTCTCTTTGAGGACAGGTGGAACTTGTGACTTGCTTCTAACAAAGGTAATGGGATGTCACTCTCATTATTAGGTTAACTTATATAAGTCCCCATCTTTACATACTGGAGAGAGAGACTCTTCTGCTGGCATTGAAAACATAAACTGCCATGTTGTAAGGAACCCTGTAAGTGTGTCACATGGCAGTGAACTCTTGGTGGCCTCTAGGGTGTAAGGTCAGCCTCCAGTTGATAGCTAGCAAAAAGTTAGAGCCTTCAGTCATATAGCCACAAAAAAAATGAATTCTGTCAACAACCTGAATGAGCTTGGAAGTGGATATTTCCCCAGTGGAGACTTTCAATGAGACTCTGTTCCTGTCACCTTGACTGTAGCCTTGTTGTGAGACCCTGAGTAGAGGGCCCAGTTAAGCCATGCCTGCACTCCTGATCCACAGATTCTGATAATATATTTATTTTATTTTTAGCCCTAAAACTGTGGTAATATGTTTTATAGTTATAACTAATACGCTAACAAAAATCACTAGCAATGTTGTTATACTCAAAATAGTCACACAACTGCTTTTCTATTGACTCTGTTCATCTAAATCAGGGATTGACAATTTTTTCTGTAAAGGGATATTTAAAAGACTTTGCAGTGCACAGTCTGTGTCATGTAAATTTGTCTTTTTTTTAACAACTTTAAAAAAATGTCAAAACTGTTCTGAGTTCATTGACTATACAAAGAGGCAGTGGGCTGGATTTGGCCCAGGGACCATAGTTTGCTGAACTTCTGTTTTAAAAGATGAAGCAAATGTAATTGGAGTCATTATCCACAAAAGTCTATATGTCTTTACAAAGATGCACATCAACATAAATACAAAAATCAATAGATGTATTTTTCATATGCGTTTTCAAAGACATATTTTTTCTCTAAAATATTTAAAATTAACTAGTAAACTGAAGCACTTATCAGTAACTATGTATCTAATTATCAGTAATTCTAATTTTTTTTAATAAGAAAACTTTGCTCAGTTTGTTTTTGATCCCTCACCAAAATCTCCTTTAATGTCCATGTTTCCACCAAGTCCTTTCAAGGCAATCTAGGTTTTTTCCTATCATTCACCTCGAAACTCTTCCAGCCTCTACAAATTACCCAATTCCAAAGCCACTTCCATATTTTAGGCATTTGTTACAGCAGTATTCCATTCCCCAGTATCAAAATCTATAGTAGCTTGTTAGAGCTGCTATAATAAAGTCCCATAGACTGACTGACTTAAACAACATAAATGTATCATAATTCTAGAGGCTAGAAGTCCAAAATTAAGGTGTTAGTAGGGTTGATTCTTTCAGAGGGCAGTGATGGAAGAATTTCTTCTAGCCCTCTCTCCTTGGCTTGTAAATGACTGTCTTCTCCCTGTGTCTTTTTACCTTGTCTTCTCTCTATTGTGTGTCTCTGTGTCCAATTTTCCTCTTTATATAAGGACATAAGTTATATTGGATTAGGCCTCACCCTAACGACCTCATTTACCTTGATTGCCTCTGTAAAGACTCTATCTCCAGATAAGGTCACATTTTGAGGTTCTGTGGGTTAGAACATTGACATATGAATTTTAGAGGGACATATGAATTCAACCCATAACTATAACTACATATAAATATATATGCATATACAGTTAATTTATATATAATTAACTACATTATATATAAATTATACTTATAAATAATTTCTGCTGAGTCATTTGAGTATAAATTATGGACATCATGACCCTTTGCAGCTAAATATTTCAGCATGTATATCCTAAGAACAAGGACATTCTCTTATATAATCAATAAAATTATCAAATATCAAACTCAGAAAAATTATTGATACAATAACAATTATCTAATAATTGTCTCTATTCACATTTCCCTTATTTTTGTAATTATGTATTTTATAGCCATTTTTAAATTAACCAAAATCCAGTCCAGCATAACATATTGTATTTTGTTATGCCTCTTTAGTGTCCTTTAATCGGAATAGTTTTTCAGCCTTTCTTTGTCTTTTGTGATACTGACCTACTTCTAAAGAGTAGTCCTGCTGTTTTATAGAATGCCGGTGATTTTGTAGAATGTCTTGCAATTTGCATTTGGCTAATAGTACACACACACACATATACATATTTGACTATATATATATAAAGATTAACATAAATTTTTTAATATTGCAAAATATTGCAACGTGTATCTGTTGGGAATATCACACTAAATCATGAGTGCTTTTGGCACATGAACTGGAACACAAAGAGAAGCAAGAAAAGGAAGCTCTTTGCAAATGTAAACTGACACTTTGTTATTCAAGAATCGATTGTAATCAAGCTGAGAGGAAGGATTTGACAAGTTAATCAACTTGGTTTTATATTATCTAAGTAATTTCACTGCTCAGAGCCTTTCCACTCTGTGAAGCAGTACGCAACTTTTCATAGTGGCACAACCCACCAACTTTCACTGTGTTCAGATGTAGTTGCTGTTTGCTTTGAGGATATAGGGCAAGATATGTGAAGAAACATTCTGCTGGGGATTGAGTAATTTTTTTTTTTAAATTTCCTTTGTTTTTAATGAGAATGGATGATTAGGGTTACTTTTTAAACTTTGCTAGTGCCAAGCACCAGATCGTAAGTCACAGAGGCATCTATATATTTTTAAAATAAAATGCATATGTGTGTGTGTCTGTAATATGTGAAGAACTCTAAAGTACAGTGCCCAGGACAGGAGTCCCTCTGGCCTAGGTGTAAGGATAGCAATGAATTCCTCTTCACATTCCCTCTAATTTTCTACTCATACCATTCCTTTTAGACATATGTTTACCCTTCTCATTCCATCTTCCAAATCACTTTTTCTTTTATATTTTCATTTTTTTCTCTTTGTATTCCAGGTAATTTTTAAAAATCTATCTTTGAGTTCACTAATTTTGTCTTCTGTTCAGTCTAATCTGCCATTTTTTAATTTCATTTTTATAGATTTAAGGGATACAAGTGCAGTTTTGTTACATGGATATACTGCATAGGGTGAAGTCTGGGCTTTTAGTGTGCGCATCACTGGAATAATGTAGATTGTACCCAATAAGTAGTTTGTCATCCCTCACCCACCTCTCACCCTCTCACCTATTGGAGTCTCCAGTGTCTATTATTCCACTCTGTACGTCCATGTGTACCCATTGTTTAGCTCCCACTTGTAAGTGAGAACACGTGGTTTTTGACTTTCTGAGATGTTTCAGTTAAGATAATGGCCTCCAGCTCCATCTACATTGCTGGAAAAGACATGATTTCATTCTTTAAGTGTGTGATTGAATCTAGTCATTAAGTTTTAATTTCAATGACTTTTCTTTTTTAGAAATTCTTGGTTTTCCTCCCAATCTGTTTGTTATTTTTTCTTAACATCTTCTTCTTTTATGATTTCTAGTACTTCTTCTAACTGTGTAATCATCTTTCATAGATTTATTTAATACTGTCATATTTTAGCCTTAATCTTTTAGTTTAAGATTATTCAATCATAGTACATTCTTTTATGTTCAGGTCTTTCCTTCTGTTTGTTTTGTTCTTAATTTTTTATTGTTGAATACACAGGAAAACACACTTGAAGTGTATCTTTTATTCTAAGTACTAAAGCCAGATTTCCTAAGTTTGAATCCTGGCTTAACTACTTAGTGGCTGAGTGATCTTGGGCAGGATACGTAATTCACTCTCTCCGTGTGCTTTCCCAATCTACCTTTCAGTTTTCTCTGGCACATAATAGGGATTTTCCTTTGTTTCTTAGGAGCACAGATTAAATATTTTAAACATGTTATCTAAAACTTTGTTTTAAAGGCATACAGTAAAATCTCCCTCCCACCAGTATCCCTCAGCCATATAGTTTCCATCCCCTAGGACAACCTCTATTACCAGTTATTGAGTTTTCTTAAAGAGATGGTCTATACATACATAAATAAGTAATGTCACCCTTTCTTCCCCCGCCACATCATTTTGTATACAAATTATACTATAAAATACTAAAATATACTATTTGTACCATGCCCTCCGACATACACACATTTACTATATCATAAAGCTCTGTCTATATCAATGTCATGGCCTCATAATAGTGTATGGATGTAGTATCATTTATTTACCTTTTATAACAGGTAACGTAGAGACATTTTAGTGGTTTTGAATAGGACTTAATTTTATTCCATGTATTGTAGTATTCACATATCTGCTCTTACATTGTTGTAATTTGTTGTGTCTTTCCTCATTTTAAGTTACAGAAAGTGAGTCAATTCATGCAAATATCGGTGCACATTTACTGAACACCTACTGTGTGACTGCGCTGTGAGGGATATAAAAATAAAATTTTATTGTATTTGTTTTTGAGATGGAGTCTTGCTCTGTCACCCCGGCTGGAGTGCAGTTGAGAGGTGAAGCCAGCTGGACTTCCTGGGTCGAGTGGGGACTTGGAGAACTTCGCTGTCTAGCTAAAGGATTGTAAATGCACCAATCAGCACTCTGTAAAAATGCACCAATCAGCACTCTGTGTCTAGCTAAAGGACTGTAAATGCACCAACAGCACCCTGTGTCTAGCTAAAGGATTGCAAATGCACCTATCAGCACTCTGTAAAATGGACCAATCGGCACTCTGTAAAATGGACCAATCAGCAGGATGTGGGCAGGGACAAAGAAGGAAATAAAAGCTGGCCACCCCAGCCAGCAGCGGCAACCCACTCCGGTCCCCTTCCATGCTGTGGAAGCTTTGTTCTTTGGCTCTTCACAATAAATCTTGCCATTGCTCACTCTTTGGGTCTGTGCCACCTTTAAGAGCTGTAACACTCACGGCAAAGGTCCACTGCTTCATTCTTGAAGTTAGCGAGATCAAGAACCCACCAGAAGGAACCAACTCTGGACACACAGTGGTGGAATCTCGGCTTACTGCAACCTCTGCCTCCCAGGTTCAAGCAATTCCCCCTCCTCAGCCTCCCAAGTACCTGGGACTACAGGCATGCACCACCACACCCAGCTAATTTTTGTATTTTTGGTAGAGACGGGGTTTTGCCATGTTCCGCAGGCTGGTCTTGAACTCCTGGACTCAAGTGATCTAACTGCCTTGGCCTCTCAAAGTGCTGGGATTACAAGCATGAGTCACTGCACTCAGCCGAAAAATAAAATTTTAAAGCATAGGTTGCTCTTAGCACTTGTGTAACCTAGCTAACCTAACTTATAATTAAGACCAAAAGAGTTTAATAATGACCCAGATAGCATCCTACGAAGTGTCACAAGACCTCACAATAAAAAACAAAATGAACAAACAAAAAACCTTTTTTTCTTACCATTTATCTGGTGTTTTCAGGTGTTTGTAGTAGGAAAGCTTCCATGTTAGCTCAGTCTATCAAGGTGCCAGATCTGTTCTGTTGTTCTAAATCCACTGTCTTGCTATTGTCTTTTTCTCAACTCACTGCTGTCTTTACCATCTGTATATTACCCTTATAATATCCTGAAATTGCTCTAGCAAATCATCTGTAACCACATTATTGCTAAATCCAGTGGATTCTTTCTGCCCTCTATTTACCTATAGCAGGATCTGGCAAGTAGTCTGTACTCAGTAAATGAGTATGAAGTGAATTAATCTTATTAGACATCAGAGCATCTTTTGCCACCTCTACCTCTCATATAATTTTTTGTTTCCTTGACTCTCTTAACAAAGTTAATGGAAAACAGCAGAGTTTCATTTTACTTCTCTTTACTCCTCCTAAATCTTCTTTCAGATCTCTTTTAAAATGTATCCATTAAGTCTTGTTGCTTCCCAAGCATTCATTCTCTCTTCCTGGCTAAAGCCATGTGCTGTGGGCTTTCAGATGCTTAACTCCAGCTCACGTTTCTTTTCTGATATCCAGACTCATATTGAGACAGCCAGGTGGGAGGGAGTCAATATCTAAAATTCTACTATGGGATGTCTAATAAGTAACTTAAATTCACATGACCTAAATCAAATGCGTAATTCCCTCTCCTGAATTTGCTTTATTATATCTACATTTTCTATCCCATTTCCCTGAGGTAAAATTCTTCATGTCATCTTTCACTAGTGCTTTTCCCTCACCCTATCCATCAACTTTATCTGATCTCCAAATCCTGTGAACTATATCTTCTAAACATCTCTGAAGTCTGTCTTTTCCTTTCTGTCCCTATGACCAGGGCTTAATTCAAACACTTGTCATAACTTACCTATATTATGGCCTCGTCTTCAACTTCAGGTTTTAACTTTACTCCCCTATGCTCTACCTTCAATCCATCCTACTCTTCCCTGTAAGTTTAATCTTTAAAATTAAATCTGGTCATGACATTACTTTAATTTACAGTCCTTCAGTATCTTTATAATTGCTTTCAGGATGAAATCTACTTAGTATGACATTCAAGGTCCCTGCTTACTTTTTTAGCCTCGTATCTCAACACTTCCACTTTGCACTCTATAATCCATCCATACTGAACTACTTAGAATTCCCTAAATAAGTATTTGCACTTAGGTAGCATTCATGGACTCAATAGCCTGGATAAGCCACCATTATTATGCAGCACTCATCACAATGTTTCACGATTTCCCATAATTAGAGACACTATGTCATCTCTGTATCCTCAGCACTTAATTCCATATCTAGTGCCTACTAGGACCTCAAAAAATGTCAAATGAATGAATATAAACCTATGTTTTAATACCTTTTCATTTTTCTTCTACTATCTACCTATTAATGTGTTACTAGTAATAATAACACAAACATAGAATACATGTGTCTGTAAATATACATGTATATACCTATATATAATTACTTGTTATAGGCCAGGTACTATTATAAGTGTTTCATATATGGTAATGCATTTAATCCTCATAACAAACCTTGTATCCCCACTTTTTAGAAATTAAGGCACAGAGAGATTGTGTGACTCCTTCAGAATCACATAGCCAGTAAGTGGTGAAGTTGGGATTAAACCCCAGGAAGTCTGTTTGTGGAGTCCATAACAGGCCATAAGGACAGAAAAAGAAGAGCATATTTTATGGATGATTCAAAATGCATCACCAAGTCCTAAATTTTTGATAAAGATACTCTAACAATTTAGACTTCATGTGACATATGTAGAGCATAAAACTTCAGTATAAAAATTAACCTTGATTTTGCTGACCTACATTGTTATCATTATTATTATTCAGTTCTTGATATTTCTTTCTCAGGGTTTTTGATTTTTGTTTTTTTTTTTTTTGAGACAGAGTCTTGCTCTGTTTCCCAGGCTGGAGTGCAGCGGCGTGAACTCGACTCACTGCAACTTCTGCCCCACTGGGTTTCAAGCAATTCAAGTGCCTCAGCCTCCCAAAAAGCTGTAATTACAGGTGTGCACCACCACGCCTGGCTATTTTTTTGTATTTTTAACACAGATGGGGTTTCACCATGTTGGCCAGGCAAGTCTCCAACTTCTGGCCTCATGTGATCCGCTTGCCTCAGCCTCCCTACATGCTGGGATTACAGGTATGAGCCACGGCACCCGGCCTCTCAAGCTAATGTTTTATTCTTTGGCTACTTCTGATCTTTTCTATGTCCTTCATCATATCCATTATTTTATATATAAACCAGGTTAACTAGACTGGTTGGGTTAAACAATAGAAACTTATTTCTTACAGTTCTGAGGCTGGAAAGTCCAAGATCAAGATGCCAGCAAGGTAGGTTTCATTCTGAGGCCTCTTCTCTTAACTTGTAGGCAGCTGCCATTTGGCCGTAGGCTTGCATGACCTCTTTGTGCATGCTCAGATCTCTCTCTCCCTCGTTTCTTCTTTTATAAGGGGCATTAATCTCATTATGAGGGCTCCACCTTCATGACCTCATCTAAACCTAATTACCTCCCAAAGACACCATCTCCTAATACGATCACATTGGGGATTAGGGCTTCAACATATGAATTTTGGAAAGCACCACAATTTGGTCCACAGCAAACGTGAAGATGAAAATGAAGTAAAGAATACTAACATTAACAAATTGTGTAGGTACCTGATGTCCTAAAATAATTTATATTTTCTAAAACAAGTCATCTTTTAATAGCAGTATTTTCCCCATGCCAAATACTAAGCATAGTTTTACATATATACTTTTTGAACCCAGAATTGTTATTTCTGAGAAGTAGTTATAAGTATTAAGTTTACGGTCAATGACAATGTCTCTTAGAAGTTTCTACAGTTACTTGTAAATGTTTCAGTATTTGGGAATTCAATTGCTATCTCTTGCCCCAATTCATTCTTTAACCAAAGTAGCCTGTAGCTCAAAGCAATTGACCAGCAAAACTTGTATCAGCATCCAGAACTGTACTCTACACTTGAAAAGTATGAACCTGCTGCAGAGTCGAAAGACCACTGACTTTTCTTTTATAGGGCATTACTGTGGCCTCCGTTTCTGTTATAAACACATGACTGAATTTTATAACCAGAACACAAAGTTATAGGCCTTACATAATAATAAATGATTGATTACAATAAAATTTTACTGTCATCTGAAACATTATTTATATTTTTCTCTAAAACAACTTTAAATATATTGAATGAAACTGAGGGTCCTTAAACATATGAAGAATGGGTCGGGCATGGTGGCTCACACCTGTAATCCCAGCACTTTGGGAGGCCGAGGTGGGCGGATCATGAGGTTAAGAGATCGAGACCATCCTGGCCAACATGGTGAAACCTTATCTCTACTAAAAATACAAAAAATTAGCTGGGCATGGTAGCATGTGCCTGTAGTCCCAGTTACTTCGCAGGATGAGGCAGGAGAATCGCTTGAACCCAGGAGGCGGAGGTTGCAGTGAGCCGAGATCGCGCCACTACACTCCAGCTTAGCAACAAAGCAAAACTCTGTCTCAAAAAAAAAAAAAAAGAAGAAGAAGAAAGGGAGTTGAATCTGGATTATGTTTTAAACCCAAACAGGCTGTTCAACTAAGTGGGTATAATCAGTTTAACTCTGAAAAACTGATACTCTGTAGACACCACAATATACATATTTGTTATTAAAGTCCCTTGATGCGAAGATGGCTGCTTGCTGATCTCGGTTTAATTTAAAAAAGTAGTTAGATTGCTGGGTTTTTTTTTATGGCAATGAACTGTACCATAACACATTCAAGTAAGCAAATGCTATGTATTGCTTTGCTTTCTAGTCCTAGGCTCATACAGATGATGTGGGAAAAAGGACTGATTTTTTAAAATGCTTTTAGCAGTTCTGCTAGATGTGTTGTTCATAGGATTAGAGCTTTTTTTTTTTTTTTCTTTTCCAACTTTACCTTTTTCCTTTCACAACTGATTTTGCTTTGACATAAGAGGAAGAGGTTAATGGAATGCTCAGTTCTTCCCTTGCTCCCCCATTGGTGTTTGACAATCATTGTATGTAGTCTTCTTTCCATCAACTTGAGAGGACTTTACATGCTCCTATACAATGAACTCCTATGGCTGAACCTATATGCTCTTCAAGACAACAAAAACATTTTCAACTACTCCTGAAATCTGTGAAACTTCTAACTCTGAGGGTTCTTATGGACAAGGGCAGCCTTTGTCGTTTCTCTGCAGACACTACCCGAAGCTTTGGCACTTGGCAAGAGCAGCTGCATGTATGTGCTTATTCAGAGAAAATAAACTGGCTTCTCTCACCTAAGCAAATGACCTTTTTATTTATAGTTGCTGTCTGGTTTTGATTATTTTATTAAAAGTAAAACATAAAAATTGTTCTTTATAGTTAAATCTATCTGACTTGTCATCTTCCCAGTGCTCTCTACCTTTTCATGGGAATAAATTGTTTTGTTTTCTAATGTCAAATTTTTCTCAATCCATTTTTTAAGCACTCTTGCTGGAATTCTAAATATCTTCTGATTCTCAAATATGTGCATAATTTCCCAGCCCATATCCAAAATATGAAGAAAAAATGTCATTGGACAAGTTCTCACAATAAATAAAACATGCACATATTTGTTGAAGAGAAAGAGGTAATGAATTTTTAAAATGCCATCAAGTCTTGAAGGAGTCATGTTTTACAAATATAATAACCAAATATTTATCACTTTGTGGTTTTGATTTCTTTGTTTTCAAGGCTTTGAAGTTTAGAGTCAGCCTAAAAAGTTAGAATAAGTCTTTGAAAATTGTTCCCAAAATCACCCCAGGGAAGGTGTTGAGTCACAGAGAACACACCTTTTCACCTTTTCATGAATCAGGATAAGTCATTTTGACTGATTCACTGTCTGACCACTGGGCAAAGTATAAATCATGTAAGAAAATGTCAGTTGAAATGTTAGCGTACTTTAAGGTCATCTGTTGAATTTTTAGTGTGTGTCTGTGTCATCTTTAAAACTTCCAAGCACTGAAACACCGTTGCAAAGCAAATAATATTTAGTCCTCATTACCTCTCTTTAGAAATGTATAAGCTGCGTCATATTCAAATTCATATCAGAACATTCATGTGAATTCACATTCACTATGGCAAAAATTAATGCATTGAACAAAGAAATGGAATTTAGTGCTATGTTTGTTCATCAGTTGGAAATCAATTTAGCAAAAACAAAACTTTCCTACTCCCCTCCAAAGCAAACAAAAACAAAAACAAAAGTTTGAACAAACAAAAAAATGCAAAAATTTTACCCAGTGTCAGAAAATAAAAGAGAAATATTGAAACTAACAGATATAAAAGTAATGTCAATTACTTAGAAAGTCACTTTTTCCCCCATAGGAATGACCCAGATGCTTCATTAATCTACCAGATTTATCATGTTTTGGCAACAGTTCAGAAGATAGTTTCTAAACATTTGCCATTTCATCAGTAAATATCCATTCCAACAATATGATATCAGACTATATTTAGCTAGTGGTGGTTGTAATGTATGAAAGGCAGGCTAACAATGGAGTCTGAAATAATTTTTTTAAAAGTCTTCAAAACCAGCTCTACATTCTACAATCTTATAAAATAGACACAAAAACATAAGGCAGAAATTATAAGGATAGCAATTAATATCCAAATGAAGTAGCAACTCAGCATGATAAAGGAAAACAGTGGCAATTATTATAGCTAACATTCTGGAAAACTGAGTATGTGTTGTTACCTAACACTTTCTACCACAGAAAATTTAAGGAGCAATTATGACAATTTATCAAGCATTGCTGAACTGCTATATACAATATGCTATGCATCATTAAATGTCATTAAAATGTGGCAGTTCAAAATATTTGGGCCTTTCCAAAACCCCCAACTTAAAAAATACATTAAGGTAACAGTTTATAACAATTACAAAATAGTTGACTATTATCTTGAAGCCATTTAGGTAGAAAACCTACTCTTGTAAAGGTGAGAAATGAACTGCTACTATCCACTGACGATCACTCCCACTCAAATGAAACCTCCATAAGTAGAGAGACTTTGAGGCACTCACCACTGGATCTCAAACATCTGAAAGAGTGTCTGGCACATAATGAGCACACAACCAATATGTGTTGAATGAAGACACAGACCTAGAGTTGACAACCAAATTAAATGAACAATGGCACCTTATTACCTTATTACCCACTTCTGAAACAAATCAATGTGAATGCAAATATTTTGAATGATACTGAAATGGAACTGAATAAAAGGCATCATGGTTTACAAACACTTTACAAAGAACTATATTTCCAAACCTATATTTATAGGATATTTATGCTGTATACATAAACCACGAGAAATATAGTTAGCTGTAGGTATTAGTTTGCTAGGGCTTCCATAACAAAGTACCACATACTAGATGTCTTAAATGACAGAAATTTATTTCCTCACAGTTCTGGAGGCTAGGAGTCCAAGATCAAGATGTAGGCAGGGTTGGTACTAAAGCTTCTCTTTTTTGGCTTGTAGATGGCCATCTCTTTGCTGTGTCTTTGCAGAATCTTTCTTCTGTGTGTATTTTTGTCCCAATCTCCCCTTCTTACAGAAACATCAGTCATATTGGTTTAGGGACCCCCCTAATAATCTCATTTTAACTTAATTACCCCTTTATAGACACTACCTTCAAATATGATCACATTTGGAGGCACGGGAGATTAGGGCTCCAACATATGAATTTTGGGAGAACATAATTCAGCCCATAATACTGTATGACACACAAGATAGAGTATGGTTTTATGAAAAGTGAGCAATATATACAAAATCTTAAAATACAAACAATTTAAAGTGTGAATTATCTACTTAATTTTCAGTGACCACATAGATGAATGAAAAGATAACAGAAGACAATATATGATTACAAAATAGCAATATACATTTTATTCACAAGCGCTGAACAGGATAAATTACATTCATAAGTACTGAAGGGAATGGAATAAAGACACATTCAACATGGGTATCAAGGAAGATTTCCTGGAGCAAGACTCTTGTTGCTGTTTGTTTTTGAGGCCTATAGTTTCTTAGCAAGGGTTCCAACGGTATGAAAAAGTTAGTATTTCTACAAGAAATGATCAATTGATTCCCTCTCAACAAAGACAGCTATATTAAATTATTTATTCCATGGAGTTATATTTGCAAACTCACTGTAGTATATTATGATTTAAGGAATTTGGTGGGTCTATTTTGGATCTCCAGAGTATTTGTAACTGAATTGTATACACGGAAAAAGCTTCATTATCAAGTTATATGATAATGATATGCTAGTATATGAGGTGACTAGATAATAAATGTAAAAAGAAAAAAGATAATATACAATAAAAGAAAAATTCACTTTCCTGATTTTATATGTGCAGTCTAACTGAAAATATTTTGTTTTTATTTTCTAATTTGTGTCAAATTAGTTGAGGGTAAAGTTGTAGCTGTTAGGTACTAAGCTCAATCACGTCAATAACAGAAAAAAGTTATATATTTACACTAGTTGTCCTATAATATTACATAATAAAGTAACACCTATTTGTTAGATTTCCTTGTGCTTTAAGATAGTTTTTTATAGAAATGATGAAAGTGTTCCAAAGATCTTTTGCTGACCAAACAAGAAGGCCAGAGAGTTTCCTGAACAAACCAAGAATGAGTTCTGAAGGTAGAGAGTAGTCAGACAGTGAAATAAACAATATGTCTTATCTTGATTCATGAAAAGGTGAAAAGGCATATCTACATTACTCAACACCTTCCATAAAGCAATTTTGGAAACAGCTTTCAAATATTTCTATAATCTGTTTAGGCTGATTATGATACTGAAAATTCTAAAACAAGAAATCACAAAACACTGTTGAATACTGTTGAATTGTTTTCCATATAATATTTACTAAAAAATGATAGAAATGGTCAATGGCTGAATCCTTCCTAGTCTTAGCATGCTCCTGAGCAAGGAGCTAACCAAATGTTAGATCTTTCTTTTTTGAAGTCAAGATATAAAATCCCAATAGCAAATTCTGTCTTAAGTAGTGAGTGTATTGTAAGTGCTTCTCAACCCCACTCTTCCATGCATTTTCTCAAATACAATATTCTTAAACAACAAGTGTTTGAAATCCATTGGTTTACTTAGACCTGAACCTTTTTCAGTAACAATTACATGAGTATGCCTGCCTCTCCTGCCTTCCCTTCCACCTCCTCCACCTCTTCTACCTCCATCACTCCTGAGAAAGCAAGACCAACCACTTCCCTTCCTCCTCCACTTCAGCCTATTCAACATGAAGACCAAGAGGATGAAGACCTCTGTGATGATCCACTTCCACTTAATTTAATGAATAGTAAATGTATTTTCTGTTCCTCATTTTTTTTTTTTTTGTAACATTTTCTTTTCTCTGGCTTACTTTATTGTAAGAACAGTATATAATACATATAACCTACAAAATATGTGTTAGTCAACTGTTTAGGTTATCTGTAAGCCTTCTGGTCAACAGTAGGCTATTAGTAGTTAAGTTTTGGGAGATTTAAAAATTAGATCTTTGTGCAGGAGTGGGGGGGGGGGGGGGGTGGAGCCCCTAACACCTGTTCAACATGTTTAAGGGTCACTATCATGACTTTGGGGACAAAATCAGTGGCCATGCTTTTGGGATTAATCCATCAAGAATAATTTGCCTTCACATTTGGGGCATACAATTTTTTTTCCTTCATGGGAAGACCTAGAAACCTTTAGAGCTTCACATGTAAGTCTTTTAGACTGACGGGTGAGAGTGTAATTAGGAAGCTTCTGTTTTAGGAATCAGGTTTTAAGTGTGTAATTTGAAAGACCAATAATATGGGCTAAGGTGAATGAGGATAAACTGTTCTTATTGCTTGTAACAGTTAGGTATGCATGTTGAGCTCTTTAAGGACCTAGATTTAATTCCTAATTATATACTTAAGGGAGTTCAGAACCAAAGTAATTCTGAGTTTAAACAAAAGCAAATTGCCTTGGTGGGGCATGAAACCCAGCTTGTCACAAAGGCTTATAGAATAAAGATTTCCTGGGAAGTGACTTAATAGGTACTAATCCTTGATTGAACCTCAGCCCAGTAAATCAAGCATCTCGTCACTCTTTGACTGCTAAACCAAGGTCAGTTTAAAAAAATAACTGAGCACCAAAACTATACAAAAATAACATTGATTCATTAACCAATTTGTTAGTTCAGAGGGTTGAGACTTTAGTGGAATAGAACACAAAACACACAGTAAGATTTAATGGGGGGAATGTAAGAGGGATATGTCACATAAAAGGTCTGCAGACTTTAGAGATGTTTTTGATTTCTCTATGTCTCTCATACTCTATGTCTAACTCATCAGGAAATATTGCTGGCCTGCCTTCAAAATACATCCATAATCTGGCCACTTTTCACCACATCCATAGTGACCACCCTGGTCCTTGCCACCACCATCTGCAATAGCCTCTCAACTGGTATCCTGCTTTCCTCCTTTTTTCCCTATAGTCTGTTTTCAACTAAGACTCCAAAGTGATCTTTTAAAAATGAAAATCCCCATCCTGGCTAACACGGTGAAACCCCGTCTCTACTAAAAATACAAAAAACTAGCCGGGCGCGGTGGCGGGCGCCTGTAGTCCCAACTACTCGGGAGGCTGAGACAGGAGAATGGCGTGAACCCGGGAGGCGGAGCTTGCAGTGAGCTGAGATCCGGCCACTGCACTCCAGCCTGGGCAGCAGAGCGAGACTCCGTCTCAAAAAAAAAAAAAAAAAAAAAATGAAAATCAGACCACATCAGTCTTTTGCTCAAAACCCTGTGAAACATATTCATTTCAACCAATGTTAAAGCCAACATGCTTACAATAGCCAATTAGCTCCTAATATGATTTAGTCCTTATGATTTCTTTGACCTCTTTTTATCCTATTCTGCCACTCATTCCCTCAGCTCCAGTTGCGCTGGCTTCCTTTCAATCCTTCACACATGAGCATGCTATCCTTTTAGGGGACTGTTCCTTCTGCTTAGAGTTCTCTTTTCCCAGATATCCATTTGTCTAATTTACTCACCTCATTCGAGTCTTTGCTCAAACACCTTTTTCTAGATGAAAGAAGTCTTCCTTGATTACTCTGTACTTACCCATCTTGGCTTGTATGACTCTCCATGTTCCGTTCTACTTTTTTTTTTTTTCTTGACAGTGCTTATCATTTTTGAGTATACTAGAACATTTATTCATTTATTTTAATTTTTTTTTTTTATATTTTCTCTCCTGCTAGAATGTAAGCACCTCAAGGGCAGCAATCTTTGTCTGCTTTGATTATCCTAGGCAGTATCTGTCACAATTTAGGCACAAATATGGTTCAATGACTGAATGAAAAATAGATGCTTCTGATGGAGATAGTAAATCCATGTGATCCACCTGGGGTGGGGAGCTTCTGAGGAAGCATGAAATCATTGACGCACAACAAACCTGCAAAGTGGTTTTTGATTACTCATTTTATAGCGTAATCAAAGAGGTTAAATGACTTGCCTAAGGTCACAATGCTAATAATGCCAGAGCAGAACTTTCACTTTCCTGAATGTCAGTAAAACTCCACGTCATACTGTTGCATGACAGATGGTTCTAGAAGACAGTTAATTGAGGCACAGTTTATAAGGAAATCTCAGAGGAGGTGATGTGACCTGGTACCTGATTAGAAATAAGAACCCCTGAGAGGGGAATAGCTATCAGCATACAAAAAGAGATTCTGAAAGATGTTCAAGGCAGTGACTGTAAGTCAAAGTACTTTAGGTTCACTGGCCACTGGTTAGAAACCTGAAGATGAGGTGGAGCAACATGATGGAATAAAAGCCTATACCATTAGTCCCTCCTCAGGAACACCAAATTTTAACAAATATCCACACACAGAAAAGCACCATCACAAGAACCAAAAATCAGGTGAGCAATCACAGTACCTGGTTTTAACTTGATATCACTAAAATCAGTGGTCAAGAGGGTGGGAGAGACTGTCTTGAATCACAGATATTACCATTCCCCCATCCTCTGGCAGCAGCTGTTCAGCATGGAGAGTCTGTGCACTGGGGGAGATAGAGCACAGTGACTGGGGTACTTCATATGGAACTCAGGGCTGCCCTGTCATACTGGAGAACAAAGCCATGCTGGGCTCAGTCAACACTCATGCATGGAGGAAGCATTTGGATCAGACCTAGCTAGAGGAGAATCTCCCATCCCAGTGGTTGGAACTTGAGTTTCTCAGCAAGCCTTGGCAATGTGGACCAAAGGGCTCTGGAGTCCTAGGTAAACTTGAAAGACAGTCTAAGACACAAGGTCTGCAATTCCTAGGCAACTCCTAGTGCTTAGCTTGGCTTAGAGTCCATGGTATAGGATGGCATGTGACCTGGGGAATCACCAGCTGGTGCAGCTAAGGGAGTATCTGCACCACCTCTCTCCCAACCCAGGCAGTGCAGCTCACAGTAAGGACAGACAGTCTCCTTCCTTCTGCTTGAGGAAAGGGAAGGGAAAAGTAAAGAGGACTTTGTCTTGCATCTTGGATACCAGCTAAGCACCAGGCAGAGTCATGAGGCCCCCATTCCCCCTAGCTCTTAGACAACATTTTTAGACACACCCTGGGCCAAAAGGGAACCCACTGCCTTGAATAGAAGGATCCAGTCCTGGCAGGATTCATCATCTGCTGACTAAAGAGCCCTTGGTCCCTGAATAACCAGCAGTGATGCCCAGGTAGTCTACTGTGGGCCTCGGGCTCTGAGATGAGCTCACTTCAGGTGTGACCCAGCACATTCCCAGCTGTGGTGAACACAGCAAAAGGCTCCAGTTTGAGAAAAGTAGAGGGAAAAGTACAGGGGACTTTGTCTTGCGCCTCAGGTACCAGCTCGGCCACAGTGAGGTAGAGCAACAAGCAGGCTCTTGGGGTCCCCAGGTCCAGGCCTAGGGTATTAGACAGCATTTCTGGACTTGCCCTGGGCCACATGGAAACATACTGCCTGGAAGAATGAGTCTCAGGCCTGGCAGCATTCACCAAAATCTAACTAAACAGCGCTTAGGCTTTAAGTGAACATTAGGGGTGGCCTAGCAGAAATCCTGTGGGCCAGTGGTTGTGGTGGCCACAGGGAGAGGCTCCTCTGCCTGCAGAAAGGAGAGGGAAGAGCAAGAAGGGCTTTGTATTGTGCTTTGAGTGTCAGCTTAGCTGCAGTCGAATAGAACATCAGACAAATTTCTAAGACTGTTGACTCCAATGCCTGCTTCCCAGACAGCATCTCTCGACCTGCCTGGGGCTGGGGGAACGTGCCACCCTGAAGGGAAGGACACAAGCCTGGCTGGCTTCACCAACTGCTGATTGTAGAGCTCTAGGGCCTTCAGTTAACATAGGTGGTAGCCAAGAAGTTGTTACACCAGGTCTTAGGCGAGACCTAGTATGCTGGCTTCAGGTTTGACCTAATGCAGTCCTAGTAGTGGTGGCCACAGGGGTGCTTGTATCACCAAACCCCAGTTCCAGGTGGCTCAGCACAGACAGAGAGAGAGAGAGATAGACTCCATTTGTTTGGGAGAAAGTAACGGAAAAGAACAAGCATCTCTCTCTGGTATTGTAGAGAATTCTTCCAGATCTTATCCCACACCACTAAGGTTCTACTTCTATGAGTCCATAAAAAAACACAGTGTTATATCACTTGGGGCCCAAGTCCTTCTGAATACCTGGAAACCCTCTGAAGAAGGGTAAGCATAAACAAGCCCAGACTGCAAAGACTACAGTAAATAACTAACTCTTTAATGCCCGAACACTGAAGAACATCTACAAACATCAAGATCATCTAGGAAAACATGTCCTCACCAAATAAACTAAATAAGGCACCAGGGACCAATTCTGGAAAAAGACATATGTGACCTTTCAGACAGAGAATTCAAAATAGCTGTTTTGAAGAAACTCAAAGAAATTTATGATCACACAGAAGGAATTCAGAATTTTATCAGATAAACTTAATGAAGAAATTGAAATAACTAAAGAGAATCAAGCACAAATTCTAGAGTTGAAAATGCAATTGGCATACTGCAGAATGTATCAGTGTCTCTTAATAGTAGAATTGTTCAAGCATAAGAAAGAATTAGCTTGAAGACAGGCTAATTGAAAACACACAGTCAGAGGAGACAAAAGAAACAAACAATACAAAACAATAAAGGTTGCCTCCAAGATCAAGAAAATAGTCTCAAAAGGGCAAATCTAAAAGTTATTGGCCTTAAAGAGGAGGTACTGAAAGCGATAGGAATAGAAAGTTTATTCAAAGTGATAAAAACAGAGAACTTCCCAAACTTAGAGAAGGATATCAAGATTCAAGCACACAAAGGTTATAGAACACCAAGCAGATCTTAAGGCATGTAATAATCAAACTCACAAAAGTCAAGTATAAAGAAGGGATCCTAAGAGCAGCAAGAAAAAATAAACAAATAACATACAATAGAGCTCCAACATTGTCTGTCTTGCAGTAGACTTTTCAGTGGAAACCTTACAGGCCAGGAGAGAGTGACATAACATATTTAAAGTGCTGAAGGAAGAAAACTTAAACCCTGAAATAGTATATCTGGCAAAAATATCCTTCAAGCATGAAGGAGAAATAAAGACCTTCCCAAACAAATATAAACAGAGGGATTTCATCAACTCCAGACCTGTCCTTCAAGAAATGCTAAAAGGAGTTCTTCAATCTGAAAGAAAAGCGTGTTAACGACAAATAAGAAACCATCTGAAGGTACAAAATTCATCGGTAACAGTAAGCACAGAAAAACACAGAACATTATAACACAGTAATTGTGGTATGTAAACTGTTCTTAAGGAGAAAGATTAAATGATGAACCAACGAAAAATAATAAGTACAACAATTTTTCAAGACATAGTACAACAAGACATATAGAAAGACAACAAAAAGCTAAAAATCAGGGGGATGAAATTATAGTGTTTTTATTAGTTTTCTTTTTGTATGTGTTTTTGTTTGTTTATGGAATCAGTATTAAGTTGCCATCAGTTTAAAATAATGGCTTATAAGATACTATTTGCAAGCTTCACAGTAACCTCAAATTGAAAAACATACAACAGATACACAAAAAGTAAAAAGCAAAAAACTAAATCATACCAGCAGAGAAAATCACTTTCACTAAAGGAAGACAAGAAGGAAGGGAAGACCACAAAACAACCAGAAAACGAATAACAAAATGGCAGGAATAAGTCCTTACTTATCAACGATAACTTTGAATATAAATGTACTAAACTCTCTAATAAAAAGAGTGGCTGAATACATTTTAAAAAGACTCAATGATCTGTTGTCTACAAGAAACACACTTCACCTATAAAGACACACATAGACTGAAAATAAAGGGATGGAAAAATATACTCCATGCAAATGGAACCAAAAAAGAGCAGGAATAGCTATACTTACATCGGACTAAATAAATTTCAAGACAAAAACTGTAAGAAGAGACAAAGAAGATCATTATATAATAAGAAATGTTAATCCAGCAAGAAGATATAATGATTGTAAATATATATGCACCTAACACTGGAGCACCCAGATATATAAAGCAAATGTTTCTAGAGCTAAGAGAGAGATAGACCTCAATGCAATAGCTGGAGACTTCAAAACCCCACTTTCAGCACTGGAAAGATCTCCCAAACAGAAACTCAACAAAGAAACATCAGACCTAACCTGCGCTACAGAAGAACATTGATATAATAAATATTTACAGAGCATTTCATCCAATAGCTGCAGAATACACATTCTTTTCCTCAGCACATGGATCTTTCACAAGGATACACCATATGTTAGGTCACAAAACAAGTCTTGAAACATTCAGAAAAACTGAAATACTATCAAACATCTTCTCTGGGGAAAATGGAATAAAACTAGAAATAACAGGAGGAATTTTGGGAACAATAAGAATACAAGGAAATTAAACAATATGGTCCCGAATTATCAATGGGTCAATGAAGAAATTAAAATGAAATTTAAAAAATTTGTTGGAACAAATGACAATGGAAACACAACATACCCAAACCTATGGGATACAGTGAAAGCAGTACTAAGAGGAAAATTTATAGGTGTAAGTGCCTACATCAAAACTGAGAAAAACTACAATAAATAATGTAATGATGACCAGGTGCAGTGGCTCATGCCTGTAATCCCAGCACTTTGGGAGGCCGAGGCGGATGGATCAAGGAGTTTAAGACCAACCTGGCCAAGATGGTGAAACCCCATCTCTACTAAAAAAAAATACAAAAAAAAAATTAGCCAGGCATGGTGGCAGGCGCCTGTGTTCCCAGCTACTTGGGAGGCTGAGGCTGGGAATTGCTTGGACCTGAGAGGCAGAGGTTGCAGTGAGCCGAGATCATGCCACTTCACTCCAGCCTGGGCAACAGAGGGAGATTCCATCTCAAAATAATAATAACAATATAACAATGCATCTTAAAGTAACCTGAAGAGTACAAAGGGGAGGCAATAGCTGAGGAATCCTCGAGGAAGAGCTTTACTTCTCCTTGTTCTTCCTTGACCAAATCCTTTGGAGAACCTGACAGTTGAGACCCTTACCCAAAGAAATTCTCAAGAGTCCTAAGTAGAATTCAGACCAAGAGTGGCATGCCAAGATTCATTCTTCACTCAGAAGAGAGGGGAGTCAGCATATCTCTAGTGAATATGGGGTTCTTTAAGGCCTGACAAGCTGCTCAGAATACTTTCCCAAGAAAACAGGTGTCACTTTCTGTCTGTGCTCTCAAATACTTTTGGATTTATGCAATGTGATCCCATGGGACTGGGTCCACTCATGGTTACATTATAGCTGGGGAAACCAGCACTGCTCTTTCCCTACTAGAGGAGCCATCTCAATGAAGAATTTTCATGCATACAATTGCACCTAGATTTACTGTCTCAGGGAATTCCTCCACATCCCTACCACCCTTACGTCACTATAATCCCCACCAATTTCCTGAAGAAAGGGGAGTTCATGAGCTAGAACAAATGTGATAGAACTCTCAGAAATATACAGACTATTACAGATATATATAATTTGTGAAGCATGTGTCACAATTCTATTTGTTTTATGATGGGATAAAACTAAAATGTTTTTCATCAAAATCAAAAAGAAAAACAATGAAAAGTGAAAAGACAGAATTATTTGTTGGCTCACACTCCTGTGGGTTAGAAATTTGGGGTGTACTTAGAAGAGCTGGCTCATCAGTACTGGGACTCTCTCTTGTGGTCATTCATCCTCAAGATGGCTAGCCCAGGCTTCTTTACATAGCAGTGGTAGGGTTCACAGCAAGAGCAGAAGCTGCAAGCCCTCTTGAAAAGTAGGCTCAAAACTCATGCCCTACTACTTATGAGATATTCTATTGATCAAAGAAAGTCACAAGACCAGCCCATATTTAAGTGGTAGGGCAATGGACTTCACCTGTTAATGGAAGGAACTAAAAACCTGGCCGCTTCATTCTATCACAGATACCTGCCCCTATCATGTCTAAACTTCAGAAACAATAAGCCAAAGCCAGATAAGACAGGAATAAGCTATTTTAAGATATCTGAATTTTACCCTGAGAGAAAGGGGAAATGTTGGAATGACTTGAGCAGGGAATTGAGATGGTTAAACGTATGTGCTAGAAATATCACATTGACTAAAAAGTAGAGAATGAATTAGAATGGATTAGAGAAGAGTAGTAGTACTGTTTGGAATGAAGAATGAAGGCAGTAGTACTGTTTGGAATCTTATTATAATGGCCCAAGCAAGGTGACTTGACCCGGTATAGTGGCTGTGAGAATGGAGGAAGATGCACAAATTGGAAAGATATTTAGGAGATAGGAGCCATTAGAATCATTGTGAAGATGGCAGTGAACATAAATGGGTAAATAAATCAAGTAGCAATGATACAAATTAAAATATTAATTTTTAGTTACAACTTTAGCTTATTTACATTCTGATTTCTTTCAGGTCCTGTACTAATATTTGAACTGTGCAGATGGTTTCCTATTATTAAGCAACATTGCCTTTAAAGTTGTTAAATTATGACATTTTTATAATTACATAGTTAACGGGTCACTAATACAGCAGGGTGCATAAATAAAAATCTTATTCTACAACATGGATAATGTATGTTTCCTGCTTGTTTAGAAGCAGAAGGTAGGCATATATTCTGTTGGCTAGCATTCTGAATTAAATAGAACAACCAGGTCTTCATAATAAGCCCACAAGAACAACTAACATTCTTCTGGAGTTTTGACTTCTCAATAAGCTAACAATATTCATTGATAAAATTAAATGTTTCTGGTCTGTCTCTTTTTCATGGCTGTTACAATGTACATTCTGTATCCTGTTAACCTCCTGACAAAGTAGATGTCATTTTCACAACCAATACAATATTGTTCTATTCAGGATCACTAACTTCATCCCTTTTAGTACTTGTGGTATGGTGTTCTTCTGCGTACTGGTTTAGTGTTGATTCTCTTCCTACAAGGTTTTCTGCCATGATGTAGTTTCAGGAGATAACACCACTTTATTACAAAACCATCACATGGCATTCACTCCCCTCAAGGTCTTTTATTTCTTCTCCTCTGTGCTTTACTTTTGCCCAAGGGGAAAACATGGATAAAAGCAACAACTTCCACCATGAATTAGGTATCTATTGAACAGTCATACCTTGTGTCAGAGCATTTAGCTAAGATATACGTCTAAGAACAAGGTGAATACTGTTATTTTGTTATGCAGTCGCCATCCAATTTTCACAGACTGTTTCCAAGTCCAAGTAATATTCATTTTATCTTTGCTTTTATTCACATTTTTTCATTATAAACAGAAAGTAGAGGTTTTAAAATGTTGGTTTCAGAGTGGAAGGAGGTATTGTGAAGCCTGTTATCTTCATATATAAGAATACGTCAAACACTTTCCTCCGTTCGATGTTAAGAAAATAGAAAAGCAATGTCTGTTAAAGTTGAGTAGAGACTAAAGTTTCACCTTCAGACAATAATTTTATCTCATCCTAAACTTGAAATAAATCTTAGTAATGCCTTCAGTCCCTACAACAAATTAGCTCACATTAGAAAGCCAACTAAATATAAAACAGCTGTGTGCACATCATTCTGCTTGATTGTACGTTTTGGTCCATAATATGAGTAGCCTTGTATGCATACTGAATAATCCATACCCAGAGGGTTAATTGGATGGTTGCCGATATACCTATATTGTATTGATTAAGTTTGAGATGAGTAGCTCCCCAAACTACAGTAATGAGAAACAACCATAATGTTGTACATTGATGAGTATTTAGCTACAAATGAAAGATTACTTCCCAGACCTGATTTACCATGGTACTAAAATATATGTTGACTTCAAATGGACAAATTGAAGAGCACTAGTTTCAGGGTAAGACTGCAAATGATTTCTTTGAGAATCAGAGAGGAATATTTCCAAATGCAAGTTTGTTTCACAGGTAAACTGATCATTTTTGGGCTGCTATCTACATCTCACTTAACAGGAAGATTTGAAAGCCTAGCCAACTTGAGAAGTCCTTGATTTTAGCAATGGCAGCACACTCATAAAAGCAGGTTGAAAGAGTGACTATTTATAGAAGATAGTCATCATACAAAAAAGGTATGATGCTATAGCACCTATAATCATGTTTGGTATATACTAGATGCTTAGTAAATGTTCACTGACATCAACCAAGCAACCAATCAGTATCAAAAGATAGTGGAAGTTTTTAAATGCCTGATAAATTTGAAGAATCATATACCTGACAACAATTCTACAGGAAAAGCATTGGGTGCTTAAAGAAAACCCAAACTGAAAATAAATGCAAGGCAGTGCTTCATTAAATAACCTTGGGCAAGTCAAGTAACCTCTCTGTGCTTCTTTTTCCTCATCTGTAAAATAGAGCTGTTGATATATGAAAGGCACTTAGAATAATACCTGACACATGTAAAATTAAATAAATACCAATTATTATAATGATGCAAAAATATCTCATTTCATTCTAAACTTCTACATTTATTATAGTATAACCAGGAAAATAGAAACAACCCTGAGTACCTAAAACAAAAGTAACTTAATACAGAAATTTGTTACCCAAGTTATGAAAAATCTTAGAGGCCAACAGGGAATGGTGAAGCAATCAAGAGATCAGCAGAAACAGAGATTTATTATAGTCCTGGAATTTAAGGCCAAAGAGAGGAGTAAGTATAACTAGAACAGGAACCCAGGGGTCAGGGCCACCTAGAGGAACCTGTAGCCATGGCCACTTTCTATAAAGGGAACTAGAACCCCAGAGACCAATAAGGAGAAAGAGAAATACTGACTTCACCCTCTTCTTTTCTAATATCTTGCTAGCGGCTTCCATTGCTCAAACCCTGTAGGAGCCATCTGACAAAAGAGTCTTGGGAATGCCACCTGTAGGTGTCAGCCCCTCTCACAATACAGAGCGGAGCAGGGGAAGTGTAAGGAATGGATTTGAGAGCCAACAGACCAAGGAATTGTACAATCCCACATTTTTGTTGCCTTGTATTATTGCTTTGCTAGTCTATCTTTCTAACGAAACTGTAAATTTCTTTGGCAATAGAACCTAGGCATCATTGTTTTGTATTCCTAACCCCCATTCTCCTGTCAATACTGTGCTTTGCACATTATAGGTATTTAGTTGTGAGTACTGGTGAAAATTTTTCACATAGGTCTGAATCACTTGACTCCTAGGATGAATGGATGGATGGATGGATTTATTTATTTGTTTGTTTGTTTGTTTATTTATTTATTTATCTCGAGACGGAGTCTCACTCTGTTGCCAGGCTGGAGTGCAATGGCACGATCTCAACTCACTGCAACCTCTGCCTCCCAGGTTCAAGCGATTCCCCTTCCTCAGCCTCCTGAATAGCTGGGACTACAGGTGCGAGCCACCACGCCCAGCTGATTTTTGGTATTTTAGTAGAGACAGGGTTTCACCATGCTGGCCAGGATGGTCTCAATCTCCTGACCTCATGATCCGCCCGTCTCGGCCTCCCAAAGTGCTAGGATTACACGTGTGAGCCACCACGCCTGGCATAATTATTTTTTTCTCTATGAGAACAGAGGATATTAATTAATTATGTCTGCTGTTCCTATGCAAGATATGCCTTTTTACTAAGATGCAAGGATGACTGCATGCTAAAATAGCTGCATTTCTGCACTGATTAAGAATGAGCAATATATGCAAACTGGTTGCTTGAAGCTCTTTGTTTAGAAATCCTACTTATTTATAGAACTCCCCAATTTACTCATGGAAAAACAGGCCTCTTATGAACTAAAGCGAAATAATAATTGTTATGACAATGGTAGAAGACCAATCTGGTAGCTTTTACACTTGTAACTTTATAACCAACAATAAAAAATACATTTTATATTATGACCTAGCACACACACGCACACGAGCACACACAATTGAAACAGATATTAGAAAAATGTGTAATATATTCTATTCCATTTTTTTTAAATGTTGGTCACACCCACTAAATTGATTTCCCAACCCACCAATGGGTTACAACCCATAGTTTGCAAAACACTTGTCTAATAGGATTATACCCTTGGCAGAGGTGGGAAATGCATGTCATCATAGGTTCTCAGCCTCTCCCTTGAGAGAGGTAATGAAAGAGGTAAGAACACCTCCTCCATCTACAGGTGGAGGCTGAAGAGCCAGACCTATCAGGCCCAGAGTAAATACAATACCTCCTCTCTTCTGCCCACCAGCTACTCCTAGTTGCCAGCTATAAGCAATTTGGGCAAGTAAGGATTCTGTCCTTAAGACAGGGTATAAAACACTGAAAATAGCATTTAATTATGTCTTTTTTTTTTTTTTTTTGAGACGGAGTCTCGCTGTGTCTCCCAGGCTGGAGTGCAGTGGCGTGATCTCCTCACTGCAAGCTCCGCCTCCCGGGTTCACGCCATTCTCCCGCCTCAGCCTCCCAAGTAGCTGAGACTACAGGCGCCCACCACCACGCCCGGCTAATTTTTTGTATTTTTAGTAGAGACGGGGTTTCACCATGTTAGCCAGGATAGTCTCGATCTCCTGACCTCGTGATCCACCCGCCTCGGCCTCCCAAAGTGCTGGGATTACAGGCTTGAGCCACCGCGCCCGGCTAATTATGTCTTAGACATTGTATTTCTTTGGGTCTGAAACCCTTTAACCAGTCTCTGCGGGTCCTAAAATTTTCTTTTTGTGATTAACCCAAGCAAAGCACAGTTTGACTCAGACTGGGGAAGCATTCTTTATTCTGTCAGATCGTGAAACAAAAACTAAAGGGACTAACTAAAAATCCTAGTGAAAAATAAACTCAATACAATTTGGAAATATGTTGTTATTGAAAAACAAGAAGACTTCTATTATGGTAAAAACAAGAGCTCTTCCCTTTGAGTATCATCTCAGAGTTTCTGGTGGTTCAAAAAAAATAACATTTTTAAGAAGTTCTGTTTTCTCACAAACTTCAGGATTTCTATCAAGCTGTCTGAAAACAAAATATTTTTGTTACTTAAACACAGCTGGCAGATTTGAGAGTGTTATACACAATTGGCCATATGTCAAAAGATACACAGAGCATAATGCGCTTTATATGGCTTTAAAATAAGATACTTAATTAAGTGAAGAATACAGCACTATTCAGGAAAGTGAATGTAATATTTTGAAAACTTCCAGATGAATTCTCAGGCAAGTTTGTTAATAGATTTTTAGTGCTAGAGTGAAATTACCCACTCTTCCTTGCCATCCCAGTCCATATAATAAATATAGTCATTCTAACCACAGTGTTGGGATGATATACAATTCACAGTAGACAAATTCATCCCATAGGCACAGGCTCACTACTTCAACGACCTTTATCTGAGTATAAAATTTGACATACTGTCTCCAAGACAAAGTCAACTCCTGAAATAGTTATGCCTATGGAAAGAATGGATAAAGGGCATGTAGATAATATTTTTAAAATCATTTATTTCTGTCTTTAGAATAAAATAAAAAGATACCTGACAAATAAAATACAAATCCATGGGTAGCAGCACTGCGGAGCCCAGGGTCTGAAGGCTGATTCTAATTCTGACTCTGTCGTTTAATCATCAAGGGACTGTTACTTAATTTCTCATACTCTCTTTCCTCACCAGGAAAGTAAGGATAAGAATAGAATATATCACAGGAAGCTTCTGCAAAGGTTAAATGGATTATATTTGCAACGGGGCTTAGTTCAGTGCCTGGAACATAGAAAGCTCTCAATAAAAATTGTCAACAACAAATATACATGCTATAATTGGGACAATGATTATTATTTTTCACATATTTTACTTCTCCAAGCTCAGCTTTGAGCTTCTAGTTCCATGACATGATTGCCAGGAGCCTGGGACTCTGCTAGATATCAATAGATGAGACAGTGGCATATTACTAAGAATTGAGTGGATGCTCACATTTAAGATTGAGATGCATCTATTTCATTCACTCATAGAGGTTTAGCCATTTAGCCTGAAACTCTCATCTTCACCTAATGACTAGTCACATTTTTTTAGAGTAGTTTCATGGTACAGCTGAATGACACAGAAATGGTACATCCATTTTACTCTCTATCCATCTTTACTTGACAGGCTCAGTTATCCAATGCCACTCTCTGTGTACCCAGTCACATGAGGAGCTGTAGAACATGAGTACACAGCTCCTATGGGGAAAGCCCAGTGGTGATAATGCTGAAGTGCCATATGTGAAGATGATATAAAATCAAATTTAGGCAGAACAAAACAAACTGCGATTGTCACCTCATGCAGTGCAGTAAATGAAAAGACCATTAAAATCTATGAATTAGTTCCTGAACTCTCACACTATGCAGATGAGATAAATTTCTTCATTGAGAGAACAGGATTCGAGTTTGTTGACCCAAACACAAAAATGTGCTTCTAGATCCTTGCAGCAGTTCAATATTAGAGGGAATGAAGTCTGAGTAACAATTTTTCAGAGTCTGATAGGCTAAACAGGGTTGATGGGTTTCCCTGTATCTGATCTGCAAATCCCTTACGGTAGTTTTGAGAACAGAGCCCATTACTGTATCTTGACAAGGGACAGTCTCCACCATACACTTAGTGGTCACAGGACATTCTATCTCTGTGTTGTGAACACAGTTACCTGAGGGAAATGTTGAAGCCATGTGACTTCCTCACATTCAGCTAGCATTGTCTTGCTTATTGGTGTAGAATAAATCTTGCTGTTACCTAATGCAAAGCTCCTTCGAGTTAATCAGAAGGTCATTTGAAGGAACTAAACATTACATTTAAGTCACTTTCAAAATATCTTGAATTTGGACATAGCCTAAAACTTCCTATGAAAGAAAATGTTTTATATTTTTTACATTAGTACCCAAATCACAGTTCTTTGTATGTTTAACTGAAAAGTAAATAGAAATTTAAAAGGTTTCACAAATAGATTCATGCTGAAAATGAACTATTTACTAAAAAAGATAAATTACTTAATGTCATCTCTAAAATAGACATCATAACTCTACTGATAATGTAGAATTTTTGAAAAAATACCATTGTGATAATAAAGAACAAAATAGTTTGGCAATTTATTAAGTGGTAAACTCTAGCATATAAATTTAATGTATAAGTAATTTTCTGCTTATTGAATATTTGTATAATTGTAAATTTTAATATTTATTTTCTTATAATAAACATGGTATTAATTTTTATTATACAATATATAAGTGTACCAAATGGAATTTTGTAGAAATTGGGATAATTATCTTGCCCTGGCTCACAGTGATTTGCAAAGTAATTTTCTTTAAGTTATTATGAAAAATACTCATTGCCCTTTCTTTATTCTCCCGATTTTATTTCAAAATTAGACCTTGTCTTCCTTAGTGCATGCGCTTACCATGCCCTAGTACATTGCACCCTAATGCAAATCTCTGGTTTAATATGAAAATTATATTTACCATTGATAGTGTAATTTAGTATCTGTGACAATACCATCTGTTAGAATTTGAATTGAAACTCTAACACACTTCTATTATGCTGAAATGAACACCTGTCCATTAGGTTCTAGACCTGAGACCAGGGATTCATTCTAAATCATCATTGCATAGCTATCCAGTGATGACAAACAGACCATGTTTACTGGAATAAACTAATGGCAAAATCTCATTACAAATTCACCAAAGTGATCTATTCCCCTTTTAAAATATATTGCTCATTTCTTCATCTTGTCAACTAAACAAAGTGACTATTTTTCTGGAACTTGAATAACAGAAATTATTGAGTTCGGTAAACTGCATGGAAACTGAGGACAAATTGATTTGAAGACAGATTGGGAAAAGTACATTTTTTTGGTTACTTTCAGTGCCAGTGCACGTGTCTGCCTGGTCTTATTTTAAAATGCAGGTTCAGGAACTGAATATAAGTTATCTGTCCAGCAAGTGTTACATCACCCACCCCGGATGCACTATCCTACAGGGCCACTGGGTATTACTAAGAATTCTCATTCCCCACCTGCTATGGTCTTTATGTTTGTATCTCCCTAAAATTTACATGTTAAAATATTAACCCCCAAGGTGATGGTATTAAGAGGTGGGGCCTTTAGGAAACAATTAGGTAATAGAGGCAGAGCCCACATGAATAAGATTAGTGTACTTATAAAAGAGGCCTGAGAAAGATCTCACACCCCTTCCATTGTGTGAGGACAGAGCCAGAAGGCACGGTCTATGAACCGGGAAATGGGTCCTCACAAGACACAGAATGTGCCAATGTATTGATACTTTTTAGCCTTCAGAACTGTGAGAAATAAATTCCTGTTCTTGAAGCCATCCAATCTATGGTATTTTGTTACAGCAGCTTAAATGGACTAAGACACTACCCTACCTTCCCCTGCACCTTACATTTACAAATGTTTGTGTCCTGATGATATAAAATTGTTTCTTCCATTCCATTCCTTCACTCAGTGGTTAGGCTATTCATTCCCCAAGAAGAGGGGAGAACCTCCCCCTCCAGCAGGCATTTACTGTATTTGCTCTGACCTAGAAATCACTGCCAGTTTCTTCCAGGTGATTACTCCAACACAGAATGAGATGATATATTTATTTCAACACTAAAGTCAAACATTAGCTCAGACTCTGTATCAGATATTCCATTTTTAAAATTCTAGCCATAAAATTTTCCAAGGTAATTTGGGAAATATGACTTCCTTCTAATAGCATGGTAGCTAAGTGTCAGTGATCATAAACTATTTCAAAAGAAAAAAATGCAAGCAAGTTCTGCTTGAGATTAGAAGGGGAAGATTTGTGTAAAATCAAGATGTGAAAGTTATATCAGTTCCTAAAAGCAAATTTTGAGGTTTGAAGATGGTGGTACTTTAAAGCTTAACCTTCAAAATTCTTCCATCTGCTAGATTAAAAAAAAAATAAGCTTAAAGAAAGATAACCTGAAAAAAATAGCACTTTCTTGCCAAAATCATTTGAATTATTATTTTTTGTCTAAAATAATTAGAATGTTTTTTTCAATTCTGCAGGCTGCTTATTTTGACACAATGGTATTCTCATGTTTTAGAATAATTTAATTAAAGAAAAACATAAATCCACATTAAAAATACTTGTTTTATCCAAATTAATTTTTAATTATTTGGGTTTTCTGTGATGTTGCTGATTGAGAACAAATAAAATAAGCAAGTACTAGAATGTCTATTTTACATCATATATAACTCATTTTCAAGATGAGGCTCCAGGAGAATTGGATGCAGAATTTGGCCTTTTAAATCCTCCCAAAAAAGTTCATCTTTGGTTTTTGTTTTCCCCTCCATCCTCACCTAAATTGTCCTTTCTCTGCCTCTCTCCTGCAGAAATATATATATGTATAATTCTACCAGGTACTCATGCCTTGAAAGCATTGAACAGTTAATGTCTTTTTTCCCCCTTCACTGAAGTTACTAAAATTATTTACATAAAAGAAAGGCTTTACTTTTCCAAGAAAATAAAGATTATTTATGCAAATGATGATTATTTTCATGATCCTACTGTTTAACTCTGCAGAAATAGCTCTTGCCTATTCCCCTTCCATCTATCCTCCACATTGTTTCTTGTCCTTGCTACTTCAGGTATTTTTTTTCCTCCTCTCCTTTTCACCATACCATCTGGCTAATTCAGTAGTAAGTTTATGAAAACACACTTTTCTGAGTCACAAAGAAACAAATGGCTTGTAAATAGATGGATATTTGGGGCTTGATTGTATAGTTAATGCATGAACAAAATATAGATATAAATGGGAAAGGACAGAGAGATAGATTCAGTATCCATTAATCTTCTGCAAATAGTTTACCTTTTAATTGGGTACATGAAGATACGACCAAAGCACAAGATATGGGACTGGATACAGTCTTTAGATGGAACCTGGACATAGTAAGAGAAGTGAATTCAGCATAAGAAAGCCCAATTATTGATGAAATGCACAACAGGTTTATGGTAAGTAAAAGGAGGGGCTCAGAACCTTGCATTATTTATTCTGACATTCTGCTATTAGATTTCCTGAGACAGCAAAAATGGTTAGAAAATTAGGTTTAGCTGAATTGCTGTGAACTGCACTGTCTTAGGGAAAGTAACATTAAACTTCCTCGGTAGGCCACACAACAGGTAATGTAAGTGAGTTACTTCAAGGTCACTTACACATGCATTTATATCTTATTCTGTCTGTGGCTGCCGCAGGGACTTAGGAAAGTATCTGTGCTCCAGGGAAAGTATTAGACTCACTGCTACCCACAGCTGGTCCAGGAGATTTTAAAATAAATACAAGAGAGGAAACCTGCTTGGGATCTCTACCTCTTCACCTCCAAGGTACCCAATTCTCTCTAACGCTCCCTGGCCATAAAGAGGGTTCAGTATCATCTTCTCCCCCAGTATGTCCCCCATATTGGCAGTCATGCTGGTCCTGCAGAGGGCCTTCTGGGGGTAGCAGGGATCTGACCTTCCATAATCTTGTACTCTTCACCCGATCCACCAAACTTCTTTGCTACTCTGGGTTTTTGCAGCTAGGCTCATGAAAGACCAAAAAGTGAGCAGTGCATAGTATTTGAAAGTGAGGATGGCAGCAAGAAAAACAAAGAAGCAATGAGGCATATGGATTGCATTCTCCAAAGGCTGCCCCTTACCAACATGTATCTCAACATTATTTCTGCAAATGTTATGGACCCAGGGACTGAAGAACTTTACCATTTGTGTGATGAAGTCAAAGGTGCAAATGTCATGGTTTCACATTCAAAACCCTCTGTGCTTGATGGATACTAAAAAAAAATAATAAAAAAAAAATAAAAATGCTAAAGAGCTGAAAGCCTACTGACATATCCCGCAGTTTATTGAGTGAATCTGCATTCCATGTGAACCTACATGTCATGTTCTAGCACAAAGGACCACAGATCAATGATCCTCTATTTATTCTAAATTCACAGAAGGAAAAGTTGAAAATATAAAGAGTGAAATCAGAGTGGCTTCGTTTTCTATTCACAATAGAGTATTAGCAAAAGTATTACCCACAATCCTGATCCAACCAACATTTTCTAAGAGTCTTTCAAGATCTAACAACTTTGCATCAGTCATGGCCATCACCAAGAGGCCCTCACTCTAAGTCATCCTAGCTTGAGTAGACTTCAGTGGCAGAACTTTCTAATCTTTCCAATAAAGCAGAACTTTCTTTTAGTTTAGCTAAGTCACATTTCTTCCATGTCCATTGCTTCAATTGCATAAGAGAAAGATCACTGGGATCTCCATGCTCACTGGCCTCTTTATGTGCCTAGCCCTTGATTACTGCTCACTCCTCAGATAAACTGACTCTCCAATTGGCCTATGAGACGCTGTAACTTCTTAAGTTCTTGGTTCTTTTTATTCTTCCCCTCTCTCTTGTTCTCTCTGTTTAGAGACAGGATCTCACTCTGCTGCCTAGGCCAGAGTGCAGTGACATGATCGCAGCTCACTATAGCCTCAAACTCTGAGGCTGAAGCCATCCTCCAACTCAGAATCCCAAAGTGCTAACAGGCATGAGCCATAGTGCCTGGACGACTCCTCTCTTTTTAATTACTTACATCTGGATTTTATACAATAAATCAAAATTTGTTCATTGGGATGTCCCTGGAGGAAAGATACCACCAGTTAGGTACCCAGTTCACTTCACCAGTCAGGTACCCTGTTTACTTTAAGGAGGCATCAGTTATCAGCTCTGCAGTTTTAGTAATTCAATTCACCACAGACCTCTCAAGTGCCAACTATGTACTTAATACTTATATTGACCAGAAGTCTTAGGGTAACCTGTTTAAGTTAATATTAACTATTCAATAACTGGGACACATTTATTCTAGTAGATTCTTAAAACAAGTTTTAAATAGGACATCTATGACCACCTTTTTTACTGGTAAAAGGAAAAACACTTATTCTTTAAAATATGTTTGGATTTATGTTATTGCATTTTTGAGCAATTGGAACATTAAGTTCCATTTTATTTTGTTTAGTCTATTAATTATTATTATTTTGTTTTTGAGATAGAGTCTCGCTCTGTTGCTTAGGCTGAAGTGCAGTGGTGCTATCTCAGCAAACTGCAACCTCCGCCTCCCAGGTTCAAGCAACTCCCCCACCTCAGCCTCTAGAGTAGCTGGGACTTACAGGCACAGGCCACCATGCCCAGCTAATTTTTTTTTTTTAGTAGAGACAGGGTCTCCCCATATTGGCCAGGCTGGTCTTGAATTCCTGGCCTCAAGTGATCCTCCCACCTTGGCCTCCCAAAGTGCTGGGATTACAGGCATAAGCCACCATGCCTGCCAAATTCCATTTTATTACTGTTACTGATTTCTGTCATAGTGTAATGAAATGATATGAGTTTAAGATAATGAAACTTTTTATGAATAAATTCACTTATTAATTGTATTAACCTGCTATGTGTCAGAAATTCTGTTCGTAAGGTACTAGGAATATAATGGTCCATGCTGTCATTAAGCTTTAAGGCACTGGGGGATACAGAAGGGTAAATAGAGAGCTGTAACATAAGGTAATAAAAAGCCATGAGGAGATGTTAAAGTATTTTAAGAATAGGTAAAATGGGTTTCTCACCCACCCATGGGATAGTCAGAGATGAGTTCATTTAGGAATCTAAAATAATATCAAAACTGTGACCTGAGGAATGATTATAAGATATTGGGGCTGGGAGAAATGTTCTAGGCAGAGAAACAGTAGTGTGCTAGTGGAATTTTTCAGGCAAGTTATTAAACCATTTGTACCTTGAAATAGGCCACACTGGGAGTAATTATACTGCAGAAATCTGTGAATGATGCAAATCAAGGCCTTCCCCTTCTGGAAGACCAGAATATGCCTCCCCAAAATAAGAAAGATTGTTAAGCTGAAGGCAATTAAAAAGAAACAGATACAGGAGAGTTATCTGCTCTTTCTCTATTTGCAAAGGTATCCTAGTCTCCTCTCTATGAAGGTGAATGAAGTTTAACCACTGAAGACAGCTTTAGGCCCTCATCAGCCTGGAGATGATACCACAGGAATTTATAGTAACAAGCTTTACTAAGCAGCTTTTATCTGTCATTTATTGGCCTTTCCCCAAGTTGCCACCTAATAGAGACTCAAAGTTCCTTTCCTTTGTCTTTCCACTTCTCTAGACATTTACTGTTCTTTGTTGAAGATGCTGTATAAGCTGGAATTCAAAGTCACCTCTTTGAGGATTACTCATTTTCTGGGTGCCTCTGATGTATATATGGAATCTACATATTAATAAACGTATTTGTTTTTTTCTGTTCATCTTTTGCAACACGCATCCATTCTAACTACAAACTATGGAGATTTTTTCCCTATATTCGCCTATGCCCCACTCACACCTGCAGATAATTTACCTGCACTCCATTGGAAGTGAATGACAGCATAGTCAATTAAGGAACTAAAAGTTATCTCAGTTTAGTGGAAAGGTAGAAATGAGGCTGAAAAAGTAAGTAGGAGCCAGATCTTGAAGGACCATGTAAATAAGGAACTTGGAATTTGCCAAGAGGATGAAGGGGAAGCAATGAAGAGTTTTAAAGGGGGAAAGACTTCATTCTGTTTGCATATTTAAATGCAAAATATAACAGTAATACGGAGAACATTCTGGACCAATACCATGTGAACTTTCTCAGAAACAAGTTGAAGGACATCAAGTAATTTGAAAACCACAGAAAAAACAATCTCAATATGACAAGAGTACCTCTGGGACAGATTAATCCCACGGCATACTGTAATAGTGTGTGTTCCATAGATGGAAAGGAAGGCAAAATAGATTATGAAAAATGTTTTATCTGCTGTCACCTGTAAGACAATAACCATAAATGGAAGTCATGTGTTGCATTGACCACAATGTCAATTTGAGCATTAAGACCCAAGAGAAAGCCAGCCAACAGATCATTCATTCACTTACTGTGAATATAATTCATTAACTGTGACATGACTCATTAAAATTTACCAATTAACTGAAAGAGACACCTATAAAGGTAATTTGGGGGGCTTTTACTGATGGTATTTGACAATGAAATTTTAAATAATGTTCATGTCACAAGCAATGTGAATATTTTACTGTATGTTTTTATGATTCAGTAGCTTTCCTAGATTAAAAGGAAATGTATAATTTATTTTACAATAGACCCTTGATCATTCACAAATTCAACATGTTCATAGCCCACATTCACTTAAAATATTGCTAATGCCCAATTATGAAATGCACATAATCCTGGGCTGGTTTGGATGTTAGAATCAGTCATTTACCTAGTGAATGAGCCTACTGAAGAGCCCTGCATCTGTGCCTCAATGAAGTTTTATTGTTGATCACTTTGATACTGACAGACTTAACAGAAGAATTGAATAATGGAAGGAGACCACATTCTTGTCTAAGAAGGGTCAACATTTTAAAGATTCCAATGCTTTAAAAATATAAAGCTATAAATTAAAAGCAATTCCAATATAACTAGAAGAGAATTTTTGAAGACTAGATGTGGTAACTCAAAACTACATATGGAAAAATAAAGGTGTAAGAAGAGTTAAAAAAAATCTAGAAAAGAGGATGAATTAAGGGAGCATGGCATTACCAGATACCACCACATATTATGTAGCTATGGTAATTAAAGAATAAGACACATATAAATCAAGAGACAGAGTAATGGAATAAAGAAGCCAGAAATAGACCTGTATAAACTTAGTACACAATAAAGGTGACATTTCAAACTGATAAATTGAAAAAATTAAACATTAAAAATGAAGCCATAAAAGTAGTAGAAAATAGTATGGTATTGTTTTAAAAATAGTTTTGGTAGAGGGAAGGACTTTGAAAACATGGAACCACAGGAAATAAAACATACAAATTTGAATAAATATAAAATGTTTCTGCATGGTGAAGCATTATAAACAAAGCAAAAAGCAAATAATATGCCAAAGATAAAATATTTGTGACATATGAAAAAGGAAACTTTTTAGTCCGACAGAAATAACAAATCAATAGAAAAAATAAACCCAAAAGAAAAGAGGCAGAGATCATAAAGATAAACTTCACAGAAAAGAAATAAAAATATATTTTAAATATGTGAAAATATGCTCAGCCTCACTCATTTCAAATAAATGCAAATTCAAACTTCAAAGAGATACAAATTTTCACCTTCAGATTGGCATAGTAAGTACATGACACTCATATATTCGATGGGAAGGTAAATTGGTATGATTTTTAAAAAGGCAATTTGACACTTTATATCCAAATTTCAAATGCAGGTATCCTTTTAACCAGCAATCCTACTTTGAAGAATTTATTCCTCATGCATACTTGTATATATATGTATGCTAAGATATTCACTGTACCATTATTTGCAATAACAAAAAATTTGAAACAAACTGTTTATTAGAACATTGTGTAATAAATTATTGTGCATTCCTATAATGTGGTACTATGACATTACCAGTAAAACAATAAAGCAGATCTGTCAGGACTGAATGGGAGAATTCCCAAGATACAGTGTTAAAGAGATAAAAGAGGTACAGAACAGTATGTATGTATAGTATATTGCTATTGTAGGAACGAAATTATACATACAGAAAAAAATATATGCAGTTATATGTCTAGAATAGCTTTAGAAGGACACATGAAAGGAACAGAGAAGAGAACAAATAAGGAAGAAGCAGTGATTTTTGTTTTAACCATATACCGTTTATAGCATGTAATTTTGAGGGGGTGAAAATCAGGAGTGCCTGGAATCAAGGATAGAAATATTATGAAAAGATTTCAGGGAGTGTTCCAGCAAATGCAAAATATGCTCACGGAGTAAAAGATGTAACTTAAACAAAAGTTGAAATGGCTTTCATGTAGTACATTTCATCACCTTCATTTATGAGATATCTGTGATATGGTGGGAAGCATCATTATTCATAGCCATCACTATCAGTAAGTAGTGCTGTAAGGGCTGGAGCTGTCCTGTCTTAACCTGTGCTGAATTCACTGGGATTAGCATGGTGCTTATGTCAAGGAAAAGCAGAACTGGACAGTAGTTAAAGAGGTAAAAACAGACTTTATTAAAGAACTATCATGGTAGAGGGAAAGAGACTTCAGTATAGACCTGTGCTTAATTCTGATACAACAAGGAAAAGTGAGAACTTATAGACAAGTGGCAGAGAAATTAGTCTATGAATGGAAAATTACTTAGAAGGTAGGGGAATTGTTGCTAAACTGATCTAACAGGATTCTTGTTGAAAGCAGGCCAGGTTGATCAGACACCACTTGGGTGATGGTGAAAAATGAGGAATTTGATCAGATAACTAGGCTGGGAATAATAGTGAGGGACTTCCACACCCCACTGACAATATTAGATCATTGAGGCAGAAAACACAAAGAAATTCAAGACCTGAACTTGACATTTGACCAAATAGGCCTAACATATTTCTACAGAACTCTCTGCCCCAAATCATCAGACTATACATTCTTCTCATCTGCACATGGCACATACTCTAAGATCAACCACACAATTGGTTATAAAACAATCCTCAGCAAATTAAAAAAAAATAGAAATCATACCAACCACACTCTTGGACCACAGTGCAATAAAAACAGAAATCATACTAAGATGATCTCTCAAAAACATACAATTATAAGGAAATTAAACAACCCGATCCTGAGTAACTTTTGGGTAAACAATGAAATTAATGCAGAAATCAAGAAATTCTTTGAAACTAATGACAGCATATCAGAATCTCTGGACACTGCTTAAAGCAACGTTAAGAGGGAAGCTTATACCACTAAATGACCATATCAGAGAGTTAGAAAGATCTCAAAAAACCATCTAACATCAATCACATCTATAGGAATTAGAGAAAGAAGAGCAAACCAATCCCAAAATTCACAGAAGACAAGAAAAGATTAAAATCAGAGCTGAACTGAACGAAACTGAGACACAAAAAAACAAACAAAAGATCAATGAATCCAGGAATTGGTACTTTGAAAGAATAAAGAAAATTGACAGACCACTAGCTAGACTAATTAAAAAAACAGAGAAGATCCAAATAAACACAATCAGGAATGACAAAAGGGACATTACCACCAACCTAACAGAAATACAAAATCCACAATGCTCAAGTAGGCCTTATCCCTGGGATGCAAGTTTGGTTTAACATATGCAAATCAATAATTGTGATTCATCACATAAACAGCACTAAAAACAAAAATACATGATTATCTCAATAGATGCAGAAAAGGCTTTTGATAAAATCAATATCCCTCCATGTTAAAGTCCTCAAAAAAACAGGTGCTGAGGGAACATAACTCAAACAATAAGAGCCATCTATAACAAACGCACAGCCAACAGCATATTGAATGAACAAAAGCTGGAAGCGTTGTCCTTGAGAACCAGAACAAGATAAGGATGCCCATTCTCACCACTCCTATTCAACATATACTGAAAATCCTGGCCAGAGCGGTCAGGCAAGAGAAAGAAATAAAACGCAAGCAAATAGAAAAACAGAAGTCAAATTATCTGTTTGCAGATGATATAGTGTTATACTCAGAAAATCCTATAATGTCTGTCCAAAAGTTCCTAGTTCTGAAAAACAACTCTGGCAAAGTGTCAGGATACAAAGCCAATGTATAAATAGTAGTAGCATTTCTATATACCAATAACATTTAAGCTGTGATCCAAATCAAGAATATAATTCCATTCACATTAGCCACAAAAAGAATAAAATATCTAGAAATACAGCTTACCAGGGAGGTGAAAGATATCTACAATGAGAAGTACAAAACAGTGCTCGGAGAAATCAGAGATGACACAAACAATTGGAAAAACATTCCATGCTCATGGATAAGAAGAATCAATATTGCTAAAATGGCCATACTGCCCAAAGCAATTTACAGATTCAATGCTATTCCTATCAAACTACCAGCAACATTTTTCACATAATTAGAAAGAAAATTCTAAAATTCACTTGGAACCAAAAAATAGCCCAAATAGCCAAAGCAATCCTAAGTGAAAAGAACAAATACAGAGGCCTCACACCAGCTGACTTAAAACTTTACTACAAGGTTACAGTAATTAAAACAGCATGGTATTGGTACAAAACAGACCCATAGACCAATGAACAGAATAGAGAACACAGAAATAAAGCCACAAACCTACAACCATTTGATCTTCAACAAAGTTAATAAAAATGATGCTAGTATAACTGGCTAGTCATACGCATAAGATTGAAACTGGACTCTTACCTTTCACCATATACAAAAATGAACTCAAGATGGATTAAAGATTTAAATTCAATACCTGATACTATAAAAACTATAAAAACTATAAAAACCCTAGAAGAAAACTTAGGAAATGCCACTCTAAACACCACCCCTGGCAAAGACTTCATGAGGAAGACACCAAAAGCAATTACAACAAAAACAAAAATCAACATATAGGATCTAATTAAACTAAATACCTTCCACACAGCAAAAGAAACTTAAAATAAACAGATAACCTATAGAATGGTAGAAAATATTCACAAACTATGCATCTGACAAAGGTCTAGTAACCCAAATCTATAATAAATATAAAACAAATAACCCCATTAAAAAGTGGGCAAAGGACATGAGCAGGCACTTTTCAAAAGAAGACATACATGCAGCCAACAATCATATGAAGAAAAGCTCTACATCACTGATCATTACAGAAACGCAAATCAAAATCAAAATGAGATATCATCTCACACTAGTCAGAAAGGCTATCATTAAAAAGTTAAAAAATAACAGATGCTGGCCAGGTTGCAGAGAAAAGAGAATGTTCATACAGCGTTGGTGGGAATGTAAGTTAGTTCTGCCATTGTGGAAAGCAGTGTGATAAGCTATATTCTTAGATATTTTATTATTTTTGTGGCTATCATAAATGGAATTACATTCTTGATTTGGCTCACAGCTTGAACATTACTGGTATATAGAAATGCTACTTTTTTTGTACATTAATATTGTAGCCTGAAACTTTGCTTAAGTTGTTTATCAGACCTAGGAACTTCTGGGAGATAACTACAGGGTTTTCTAGGTATAGCATCATATCAACTGCTAACAGAGATAGTTTGACTTCTTTTCCTATTTCAATGCCTTTTATTTCCTTCTCTTGCCTGATTCCCCTGGCCAGGACTTCCAGTATACATTGAATAGGAATGGTGAGATGTAGCATTTCTCTTAATGGCACACTAATATTTTTAGTTTTATAAATGACTTTGTGTCTATATTTTTGTCATTATTGTATATTATCTGTTTATTTTTTCGGTTGCTCTTTACTGTGATTAAGCAAAAATATGATATTAAGAAATCAACATATTTGTGATCATCTTAATATAGATTCCTTTGCCAGACAAGGTTTTACTACAATGCTTATCAATGATGGTACAGAGACCACCTGAGATACTTGTTTAAAATGAAGATTGCTAGGCTACATGCCCAGAAATTCTGGTTTACTAGATCTGGGTTGGTGTTTAGAAATATTTAAAAATTGTCTCAGGTAATTTTAATGCCAATTAAAATTGCGAGACCATTGGTTTTCAATTCTTTTTTTTCTTATGGATCTCATAATAAAGATATATGGTAAAACAGAGCATATCTTATATATATATTTTTTTTTATTATACTTTAAATACTTTAAGTTCTGGGGTACATACTCAGAACATGTAGGTTTGTTACATAGGTATACACGTGCCATGGTGGTTTGCTGCACCCATCAACCCAAAATCTACATAGGTATTTCTCCTAATGCTATCCCTCCCCTAGTCCCCCATCCCCCAGCAGGTCCCAGTGTGTGATATTCCCCTGTGTCCATGTGTTCTCATTGTTCGAATCTCACTTATGAGTGAGAACATGCAGTGATTGGTTTTCTGTTCCTGTGTTAGTTTGCTGAGAATGATGGTTCCCAGCTTCATCCATGTCCCCGCAAAGGACATGAACTCATCCTTTTTTATGGCCGCATAGTATTCCATGGTGTATATGTGCCACCATTTTCTTTATCCAGTCTGTCATTGATAGGCATTTGGGTTGCTTCCAAGTCTTTGCTATTGTGAACAGTGCTGCAATAAACATATATGTGCATGTGTATTTATAGAATGACTTATAATCCTTTGGGTATATACCTAGTAATGGGATTGCTGGGTCAAATGGTATGTCTGGTTCTAGATCCTGGAGGAATCACCACACTGTCTTCCACAATGTTTGAACTAATTTACACTCCCACCAACAGTGTAAAAGCATTGCTATTTCTCTACATTCTCTCCAGCATCTGTTGTTTCCTGACTTTTTAATGATCGCCATTCTAATGGGTGTGAGATGGTATCTCATTGTGGTTTTGATTTGCATTTCTCTAATGACCAGTGATGAGCTTTTTTTCACATGCTTGTTGGCCACATAAATGTCTTCTTTTGATAAATGTCTGTTCACATCCTTTGCCCACTTTTTGATGGGGTTGTTTTTTTCTTGTAAATTTGTTTAAGTTTATCATAGATTCTGGATATAAGCCTTCTGTCAGATGGATAGATTGCAAAAATTTTCTCCCATTCAGTAGGTTGCCTGTTCACCCTGATAGTTTCTTTCGCTGTACAGAAGCTCTTTAGTTTCATTAGATCCTATTTGTGTATTTTGGCTTTTGTTGCCATTGATTTTGGTGTTTTAGTCATGAAGTCTTTGCCCGTGCCTATGTCCTGAATGGTATTGCCTAGGTTTTCTTCTAGGATTTTTATGGTTTTAGGTCTTATGTTTAAGTCTTTAATCCATCTTGAGTTTATTTTTGTAAAGGTCTAAGGAAGGGGTCCAGTTTTGGTTTTCTTCATATGCCTAGCCAGTTTTCCCAGCACCATTTATTAAATAGGGAATCCTTTCCCCATTGCTTGTTTTCATCAGGTTTGTCAAAGATCAGATGGTTGTAGATGTGTGGCATTATTTTTGAGGCCTCTATTCTGTTCCATTGGTCTATATATCTCTTTTGGTACAAGTACTATGCTGGTTTGGTTACCGTAGACTTGTAGTATAGTTGGAAGTCAGGCAGCATGATACCTCTGGCTTTGTTCTTTTTGCTTAGGATTGTTTTGTCTATATGGGCTCTTTTTTGGTTCCATATGATTTTTAAAGTAGTTTTTTCTAATTCTGTGAAGAAACTCAATGGTAGCTTGATGGGGATAGCATTGAATCTATAAATTACTTTGGGCAGTATGGCCATTTTCATGTTATTGATTCTTTCTATCCATAAGCATGGAATGTGTCCTCTCTTATTTCCTCGACCAGTGGTTTGTACTTCTCCTTGAAGAGGTCCTTCACATCCCTTGTAACTTGTATTCCTAGGTATTTTATTCTCCTTGTAGCAATTGTGAATATAAGTTCACTCATGGTTTGGCTCTCTGTTTGTCTTTTATTGGTGTATAGGAATGCTTGTGATTTTTGCTCATTGATTTTGTATCCTGAGAGTTTGCTGAAGTTGCTTATCAGCTTAAGGAGATTTTGGGCTGAGATGATGGGATTATCTAACTATACAATCATGTTATCTGCAAACAGAGACAATTTGGCTTCCTCTCTTCCTATTTGAAGATGCTGTATTTCTTTCTCTTGCCTGACTGTCCTGGCCAGAACATCCAAAACTATATTGAATAGGAGTGGTGAGAGAGAGCATCCTTGTCTTGTGCCGGTTTTCAAAGGTAATGCTTCCAGCTTTTGCCCATTCAGTATGATATTGGCTGTGGGTATGTCATAAATAGTTCTTAATATTTTGAGATAGGTTCCATCGATACCTAGTGTATTGAGAGTTTCTGGCATGAAGGGGTGATGAATTTTATGGAAGGCCTTTTCTGTATCTAATGAGATAATCATGTGGTTTTTGTCATTGACTCTGTTTATATGATGGATTATGTTTATTGATTTGTGTAGGTTGAACCAGCCCTGCATCCCAGGGATGAAGCCGACTTGATCATGGTGGATAAGCTTTTTGATGTGCTGCCAGATTTGGTTTGCCAGTATTTTATTGAGGATTTTCACATCGATGTTCATCAGGGATATTGGCCTGAAATTTTCTTTTGTTGTTGTGTTTCTGCCAGGTTTTGGTATCAGGATGATGCTGGCCTCATAAAATAAGTTAGGGAGGAGTCCCTCTTTTTCTATTGTTTGGAATAGTTTCAGAAGGAATGGGACCAGCTCCTTTTTGTACCTCTGGTAGAATTCAGCTGTGAATCTGTCTGGTCCTGAGCTGTTTTTAGTTGGTAGGCTATTAATTACTGCCTCAATTTCAGAACTTGTTATTGTCTACTCAGAGATTCAACTTCTTCCTGGTTTAGTCTTGGGAGGGTGTATGTGTCCAGGAATTTATCCATTTCTTCTAGATTTTCTAGTTTATTTGAGTAGATGTGCTTATAGTATTCTCTGGTGGTAGTTTGTATTTCTGTGGGATCAGTGGTGATTTTGCCTTTATCGTTTTTTATTGTGTCTATTTGATTCTTTTCTCTTTTTTTAATTAGTCTGGCTTTTGCTCTATTTTCTTAATCTTTTCAAAAAATCAGCTCCTGGATTCATTGATTTTTTGAAGGGTTTTTCGTGTCTCTATCTCCTTCAGTTCTGCTCAGATCTTAGTTATTTCTTGTCTTCTGCTAGCTTTTGAATTTGTTTGCTCTTGTTTCTCTAGTTCTTTTAATTGTGATGTTAGGGTGTCAATTTTAGATCTTTCCTGCTTTCTCATGTGGGCATTTAGTGCTATACATTTCCCTCTACACACTGCTTTAGTTGTGTCCCAGACATTCTGGTACATTGTGTCTTTGTTCTCATTGGTTTCAAAGAACTTATTTATTTCTGCCTTAATTTCGTTATTTACCCAGTAGTCCTTCAGGAGCAGGTTGTCTGCTTTCCATGCAGTTATGTGATTTTGAGTGAGTTTCTTAATCCTGAGTTCTAATTTGATTGCACCATAGTCTGAGAGACTGTTTGTTATGATTTCTGTTCCTTTGCATTAGCTAAGGAGTATTTTACTTCTAATTATGTGGTCAATTTTAGAATAAGCGCGATGAGGTGCTGAGAAGAATGTATATTCTGTTGATTTGGGGTGGAAAGTTCTATAGATCTCTATTACATCCACTTGGTCCAGAGCTGAGTTCAAGTCCTGAATATCCTTGTTAATTTTCTGTCTCATTGATCTGTCTAATATTGACAGTGAGGTGTTAAAGTCTCCCACTATTATTGTGTGGGAGTCTAAGTCTCTTTGTAGGTCTCTAAGAACTTGCTTTATGAATCTGGGTGCTTCTGTATTGGGTGGATATATATTTAGGATAGTTAGCTCTTCTTGTTGCATTGATCCCTTTGCCATTATGTAATGCCCTTCTTTGTGTTTTTTTTTTTTTTATCTTTGTTGGTTAAGGTCTGTTTTATCAGAGACTAGGATTGCAACCCCTGCTTTTTAATTTCCATTTGCTTGGTAAATATTCCTCCATCCCTTTATTTTGAGCCTATGTGTGTCTTTGCATGTGAGATGGGTCTCCTGACTACAGCACACTGATGGGTCTTGACTCTTTATCCAATTTGCCAGTCTGTGTTTTAATTGGGGCATTTAGCCTGTTGATATTTAGTGTTAATGTTGTTATGTGTGAATTTGATCCTGTCATTTTGATGCTACCTGGTTATTTTGCCCATTAGTTGATGCAGTTTCCTCATAGTGTTGATGGTCTTTACAATTTGGTATGTTTTTGCAGTCATTGGTACCAGTTTTTCCTTTCCATATTTAGTGCTTCCTTTAGGAGCTCTTGTGTAAGGCAGGCTTGGTGGTGACAAAATCCCTCAGCATTTGCTTATCTGTAAAGGATTTTATTTCTCCTTTGCTTATGAAGCTTAGTTTGGCTGTATATGAAATTCTAGGTTGAAAATTCTTTTAAGAATGTTGAATATTGGTACCCACTCTCTTCTGGTTTGTAGGGTTTCTGCAGAGAGATCCACTGTCAGTCTGATGGGCTTCCCTTTGTGGGTAACCCAATCTTTCTGGCTGCCCTTAACATTTTTTTCCTTCATTTCAACCTTCATGAATCTGATGATTATGTGTCTTGGGGTTGCTCTTCTCGAGGAGTATCTTTGTGGTGTTCTCTGTATTTCCTGAATTTGAATGTTGGCCTGTCTTGCCAGCTTGGGGAAATTCTCCTCTATAGTATCCTGAAGAGTGTTTTCTAACTTGGTTCCATTCTTCCCTTCTCTTTCAGGTATACCAATTTAACGTAGGTTTGGTCTTTTCACATAGTCCCATATTTTTTGGAGGCTTTGTTCATTTTTTTTCATTCTTTTTTTCTGTAATCTTTTCTTCACACTTTATTTAGTTAAGTTGATCTTCGATCTCTGATATCCTTTCTTTGGCTTGATTGATTTGCCTATTGACACTTGTGTATGCTTCACGAAGCTCTTGTGCTGTGTTTTTCAGCTCCATCAGGTCATTTATGTTTTTCTCTAAACTGGTTATTCTAGTTAGCAATTCTTCTAACCTTTTTTTGAGGTTCTTAGCTTCCTTGCACTGGGTTAGAACATGCTCCTTTCGCTCAGAGGAGTTTGTTATTACCCACCTTCTGAAGCCTACTTCTGTCAATTTGTCAAACTCATTCTCCATCCAGTTTTGTTCCCTTGCTGGCGTGGTGTTGTGATCCTTTGGAGGAGAAGAGACATTCTGGTTTTTGGAATTTTCAGCCTTTTTGCACTGATTTTTCCTTGCCTTCATGGATTTTTCTACTTTGGTTGTTGATGCTGGTGACCTTCAGATGAGGTTTCTGTGTGGACATCCTTTTTGTTGATGCTGATGCTATTCCTTTCCGTTTGTTAGTTTTCCTTCTAATAGTCAGGCCCCTCTGCTGCAGGTCTGCTGGAGTTTGCTGGAGGTCCACTCCAGACCCTGTTTGCCTAAGTATCACCAGCGGAGGCTGCAGAAAAGCAAAGATTTCTGCCTGTTCCTTCCTCTGGAAGCTTTGTCCCAGAGGGGCACCCACCAGATGCCAGCCACAGCACTCCTGTGTCTGGCATCTGGTGGGTGCCCCTCTGGGACGAAGCTTCCAGAGGAAGACACAGAGGTGTCTGTTAATCCCTGCTGGGACTTGTCTCCCAGTCAGGAGGCACGGGGGTCAGAGACCCACTTGAGGAGGCAGTCTGTCCCTTAGCAGGGTTCAAGCACTGTGCTGGGAGATCCACTGCTCTCTTCAGAGCCAGCAGGCAGCAACGTTTAAGTCTGCTGAAGCTGCAACCACAGCCACCCCTTCCCCCTGGTGCTCTGTCCCAGGGGGATGGGAATTTTATCTATAAGCCCCTCACTAGGGCTGCTGCCTTTCTTTAAGAGATGCCCTCCCCAAAGAGGAAGAATCTAGAGAGGCAGTCTGGCTACAGAGGCTTTGTGGGGTTGTGGTGGACTCTGCCCAGTTCGAACTTCCTGGTGGCTTTATTTACACTGTGAGGGGAAAACCACCTACTCAAGCCTCAGTAATTGCAGACGCCCCTGCCCCCATCAAGCTGGAGCATCCCAGGTCGACTTCAGACTGCTATGCTGGCAGCAAGAATTTCAAGCCAGTGGATCTTAGCTTGCTGGGCTCCGTGGGGGTGGGATCCACTGAGCTAGACCACATGGCTCCCTAGCTTCAGCCCCCTTTCCAGGGGAGTGAACGGTTCCTTCTTGCTGGGGTATGAAAAAAAAACTCCTGCAACTAGCTAGGTATTTGCCCAAACGGCTGCCCAGTTTTGTGGTTAAACCCCAGGGCCCTGGTGGCATAAGCACTGGAGGGAATCTCCTGGTATGCAGGTTGCGAAGACCATGGGAAAAGTGTAGTATCCTGGCCAGAGTGCACTGTTCCTCATGGCACAGTCCCTCATAGCTTCCCTTGGCTAGGGGAGGGAGTTCCCTGACCCCTTGCGCTTCCCAGGTGAGGGGACACCCCACCCTGCTTCGGCTCGCCCTCCATGGGCTGCACCCACTGTCTAACCAGTCCAAATGAGACGAGCTGGGTACCTCAGTTGGAAATGTAGAAATCACCTGCCTACTGCGTTGATCTTGCTGGGAGCTGCAGACCTGAGCTGTTCCTATTCGGCCATCTTGCCTGCCACCCATATCTTGTATTTTTAAAAATTCACTTGCCAAGCATTCTTCATGTGCTAACTTTGTACCAATCACTGATCAAAGTACTTTACAAACTCATTTAATGTCTACCACAACCCTATGAGGTAGATACTCTTTATCTTTCTATTTTACAGATGAGAAGAAGGAGACATAGAGTTGTTTTTGTTTTTTTGGGTTTTTTAACACTTAAGAAAAGTAAAATACACAGGGACAGAGGATGAAACAGTGGTGACAAGGGATGAGGGCTGGGAGGGGAGGAGAGGAGATGAAGAAGCGTAGGTCAAAGGATACAAAGTAGCAAATATGTAGGATGAAAAATTCTAGAGATCTAATGTACAACATGAAGACTATAGCTAATAATATTATATTGCATTTGAAATTTTTGCTGAATGAATTTAGCAGCTCTCACCACACACCACACACCCACACACATGTAAGTATGTGAGATTACAGATATGTTAAATTGCTCCAGTAGAGTAACCATTTTGCTATTTATATGTATCCTGTAACATGATGTTGCATACTTAAAACATATTCAATAGATTTTATAAAAGAAGAAAAAAAGAAAAACTTATCCAAGTTCACATAACTAGTAAGCCGAACCTAGGTGATCCCAGAGTCTGCACTGAACTGTTTTCTTCTGTAAACATTTTACAACATCAAAATTGTTCCAATATTGCTTGATGCTCTAATAAATATGCATTCGGTGACACTGGATTACACAGAAAGCAAAGCAACAATAACAAAACTTTAAAATTGGGATTTTTGGACACTGCAACATATTCAGCCAGAAACTTTTTAGATTAAGTTCCATAGTTGATTCTCTTTTCAAATATGACATTTCCTAATTCAGCATCACAGATTTTGTTCAGATATAGTATTTTGGAGATTTGAACTGGAAAAGTTGAGCAATACATATCCAGATCAAAGGGGGGAAAACGCAATTTGTTTATCTATTGAAAATTCAAACAGATTCTGGGCATATTTTCATGGGCTGGATTTGGAGGTCTATGATTGTAGCTTTGAAGTACACTTCAAACTTTAATAATACGCCTTGTCTTAGTGTTTTTCTGTGTTGCAGTGGCCAAATGTGTGAACTCCAGAGTTTTAAATGCTGTTGTGCTCCTGCTGTCAAGCCTGATGATACAACAATTGATCATCCAACACGAAGAATAAGAAGTCCTGACGCCTGTAGAGATCAAAACAACTACTATCAAAAACATGTTACATGATCATGACCCATCAAATAGTGCTAGATATCTGGATTGATCAAGTCCCCAGAATATAATGGTGCATCCTTCATCTTAGTTTGAAGAATGACCAGAATGGGGGAGGGAGCATTAAAATGAAAAATGGTCATGCTGGCAGCTCTGCTGTGAGGGGAAATGAAAAGTGAAAGAGGAACCACACCTGCAAGACAATAATGGCTCCAAAACAAACTGTAAGAAACCAAACCATAATTGCAGACTATTAGAGCTCAAAGTCTTGAACACCAGCTCCTTCAGACCCATAGCTTCTTGAGAAAAGCACAGATAAGCTGATCTAACACTTAACAACAGGAACTCTGCAGAGAAGCACATATTATAAAAATAAGTTCATTAACTACTCCTTTCTTTTTAGATTTCATCCAGTTTCTGCTAATATCATCCTGTTAATAACTTCAGCCTCCAAAATTCCCTAAGCACCCCCTTCCAAACTCCTTTGAGATATCTCAGTTCCCCTGGTATGCATTCTCCCTTGCTGCAAGCAGCAAGCTAATAAACCTGACTACAGCTGTGCTCCTGGTAGCGTTTGGCTGGCTGTCTTTAACACCTTTGTTAACACAAAGGAAGAAGCCCTCTAACAGAAAGGGATCTTCCAATCATTCCTTCCTATCATGTGCAGAGGGTATACAGAGAAATATATATATACCCATATATATACAATTCAAGTGCATTTCATACTCCTATATTGACTACTAATAATAGTATTCTATGGTACTGATTTCATTGATGCTATATTGGTGATTATATGTTTGGACACATGATCCAAATTAGCATAGGTATGTGCTTTCTATGGAAATGTGAGTTTCACCACATTCAATAATATTATGAGTCTATTAATACTGAGTCAGACTCTGTGTACTCAACAATGACTAATCCATCATTTTTCAGAAGTCGTTTAAGTATTTAGAGATCTATAACTCTGTAGTGCTTTGCATGATAAATGTGCACTCTTTGCCTTACCTCACTAGACACTGATAGAGAACTTCAGTGTCTAGCCCTGTCACTTTGACATCTTTCCTCAGAGCCAAATTTACTTTCAATAATAAAGATGCATGAAATAATTATTCAAACTTTATGTATTAGATCTTTGTCTCTATTTGTTTCTGTCTGTCCATATACATAAACACTTTGTCTATACACACACATACAATTTTTTTTTCCTTAGAAAAGTAATCCCTTTTAGTATATTTTTTCTAACTGAATACACTAGTGAGAAGTCGCCTTTTAATTATTTGTCTCCCATAAGTAAGCAGCCGTGGCCTTCTTAATTCATTTTGATAGAATATTGGAATGCTGGAACTAAAAGTGGTATTAGTGATTGTAGCAGCCAGGGTTCTCCAGAAAAACAGAACATAATAGGACACACACACACACACACATACACTCACCAGCCTATTCAAAGTGAAGTGTGAAGATGACAAGGCTAAATATGACTTATATCCACCTAACGAATAGCAAATATATTTTCTCTTTCTGATGATTTTCTTAACAACATGTTATTTTCTCTGGCTTACTTCATTGTAAGAATACAGTATAATACATGTAACCTACAAAAATATGTATAAGTGCCTATTTATGTTATCCATAAGGCTGCTTCTAGTTAACAGTAGGCTATTAATAATTAAGTTTTAGAGGAAGTCAAGAGTTACACATAGCTTTTCTACTATATGGAGAGGTTGGGCCCTCTAACCCTCACATTGTTCAATGGTCCACTATATATATATAACCCTCTTCACTTCAAGGGTTTTTTTTTGTTTTTTGTTTTTTGTTTTTTTTTTGAGATGAAGTCTTGCTCTCTTACCCAGGCTGGAGTGCAGTGGTGCGATCTCAGCTCACTGCAACCTCCCACTTCCTGAGTCCAAGTGATTCTCCTGCCTCAGCTTCCCAAATAGCTGGATTACAGGTGTGTACCACCATGCCCAGCTAATTTTTGCAGTTTTAGTAGAGACAGGGTTTTGCCATGTTGGCCAGGCTGGTCTCGAACTCCTGACCTCAAGTGATCTGCTCACCTCAGTCTCCCAAAGTGCTGGGATTACAAGTGTGAGCCACCACGCCTGGCCCACATTAAGGAATTTTTTTATGAAATAAGTTCATAGGATTGCAAAGGCTGGCAAGTCCTGAATCTGTAGTGCAGGCCCCAGGCTGAAAATTTGAGGAGGGGTTAATGTTGCAGCCTTGAGGTAGAATTTCTTCTTCTTTGGAAAACTTCAATTTCTGTCCTTAAGACCTTCGACTGATTGTATAAGGCCTACCCACATTCTCAAGGGTCAACTCCTTTAAAGTCAACTAATTTAAAAAGTTAGTCACATCTGTAAAATACTTTCACAGCAACTCCTACACTAGTGTTTGATTAAATAAATGGGTACTATAGCCTGGAGAAGTTGACACATAACACTAACTACTGTAGAGATCATCGAAACAAACTCAATTAATTTTCTACATGACTAGTCGTCACCTAATACATTTATGGAATACTAGAATGCCCAAATCTATTCATACTAGACTGAGAGTTCTCACCAATCAAAAACCTTGATGTATACCACTGTATTTGTAAACAGACCATAGTTCATAAGTATCTGTTGCTCATGGAATTTCTTATACTTGTGATTAATGTGGAAAGAGTATCCTGAGATTGTTAGGAGCACTTTATTAAAGGATATATTACGCAGATCAACCAGCTGCTATTACCAGAATACACACAGTAAATTTATTGATACATTTGTAAGTCTTAAGAATGGAGTGAAAATATTTGAAACACATACAAATATTGTTGAGTTGTTTTATAAATTGGGTGACTAAAGACCACTAAGTTACTTTTTATTTTACATCCAACTTGCAATTACACTTTAATAAAACTGTCTAATAGTTTACATATAAAATAAATTTTATTTAACTCACATTTACTTCACAAATCTGGTAATCTTAAGATGTGTTATTTACAAAAATTTGCATTTTTCTTTACTCAGAATACTTACAGGCTTCCAGTGAGATTATATCGTAAATTAGTTTCTAAATAATGTTAACAAATACATTGGAAAATATTTTTTTATAATAGAAAGTGGGATTTCTAATTAGATCATTTGGCTTTGTTACAAAATGTGTAGCTTTTAAAATCAAGGCTATATTGCTGTGACATTCTCGATATTCACCTTTTTGAAAAACTAGAGTATCTGTAAATGAACTTTATATTGGATAAAAAGCATATCATGACATAATCTTTTAGGTCATAGGAGAAGTCCAAACATTTTATTAGTGACTTCATCATTTAGTCAGAAAAGAAGACTTTAGTTTCCTCAAAATTTTTGGTAAAATATCGGCAACAATTCAAAAAAATACTCAATATATAACAAAAGAAAAAAGACAAAAATGCCAAGTAAAAAAACAGTGGGAAAATACAAACAGAGAAATTCAAAACAAGAAATGTGAACTCCTAGTAGAATATAAAACAAGTTTAATTATACTAGGATTAATACTATATGAATTAAAATTAGATATTTTCAGCCTACTAAATTGCAAAGTAGTAAAGTACTAACTTTAGTGTTGATGGGATATATACCTTCTGTACTACTAGTGGTTATAGACATTTGTAATTTCTTCCAGTAGGTCAATTTGGAAATCTTTATAAAAAAAAAATCTTGGAAAAAATGCATGCTTTTCATCTCAGTCCATTTTCTATTGCTTATAACAGAATATCTGAAACTTGATCATTTATAAAGAAAATGAATGTATTTCTTACAATTCTGAAGATTGAGGTGTCAAAAGTGAGAGCCTTCTTGCTGGTAGGGACTCTACAGGGTTTTCTGAAGTGGTGCTGGGTATCACAAAGTGAGGTGGCTAAGTGGGCTAGCATGCCAACTCAGGTCTCTCTTTCCCTTCTTATAAAGACACCAGTTTCCCTCCCATGACAACACATTAATCTGTTAACCCATTAATCCATGAATAGATTAATCCATTAATCTGCCTTCATAACTCAATCACCCGTTAAAGATCCAAGTCTCAATACTACCACATTGAAAATTAAGTTTCAGCATGAGTTTCTGGAGGATACATTCAAACCATATTATTCTTTTTCTCAGTAATTTAATTCCTAGGAATTTATCTTAAAGATATTATCGAATAAGTGGACAAGAATGGATGTAGTAAGATATTCGTGTTTGTAATAATTATAAATTAATATAAAAAGGAAAATTGTTATATAAGTTACAGTTTATTCTTGCAATGAAATACTCTGCAGCCTTTAAAATGTTGTATATGAATATTAAATGATGAAAAGTCATGTTATTTAAAAAGTATACATAGCATACATAATATGATTCCAGGTTTTAAAAGTATGAAGGTATACATTGAAAAATGTCTGAAAATGTGAAAGGCAGTCTTAGTAGTTGATTTGGACAGTGGGATGACTATTGTTCTTGTTTTCTTCTTTTGGCTTACTTTCATTTTATGTATCTTTAATAACATGTGTTTTCTTCTAACGGGAAAAATAAGGAGTTATTTTTAATTTAAAAAGAAAAAGGTGTACCCAATAAAAAAAGATGTTACTAAACAGTAGATGTTTACTTTCCAAACCAGAGACATGTTGCTATGAACTGAATTGCACCCCCCAAGCCCTGCCAATTCCTGCGTTGAAGCCCTAACCCCCAATATGACTATATTTGAGGATACAGCTTTTAGAATGTCATTAAAGTTAAACTAAGTCATAAAGATGGAGTCCTAATTTGATTAGATTGGTGGCCTCATAGGAAGAGGAGGACAGAGAGATCTTTCTTTATCTGCACAGGCTGAGGAAAGTCCTGTGAGCACACAGTGCAAAGATGGCTGTCCGTAAGCCAGAATATACTGGCACCCTGATCTCAGACTTCCCAGCTTCCAAAACTGTGAGAAAATAAACTTGGCTTGTTTAATTCGCCCAGTCTATGGTATTTTGTTCTGGCAGCCCTTGCCGACTAAGCAACATGCTTTCAGTCATTTATAAATTTTACCCTGCCTGCTCCCAAAAAGATTTAAATTGGCTAAAATTGGGCTACCATTAATAAATTCTGTTAAGTCAGGGGAATGAACTTAGTCTAGACTCTGAAGAGGATGTTGTCTTTGGAAGAGCTGCAAGGCTGGTATGAAGATGGTGGAAGAAGTATAAGCAACGGCATGAAGGTGGGGCAATATGAGGCATGGCCAGGGGATAAGATGCAGACCAATGAAAGATGACCAGACGGTTGGATTCTCATTCTCATGAAATACCCTTTCAAAATGGTTACCAAACGTTCACAAATTGACAAAGCAAAGCTGTCAGGTACTATAATGTCCTTTGATACATTTGTATTTTCAGACCTGGTTCATTCTGCCAACCCAGTGAAGGATGAGAAGGAAAGAAAAAAGTTAGAGGCAAAACCAATCTCGTGTGATTTCAGCCACTGATTTAAAGAAAAAAAAAAAAAAACCTTTCAATCAGAAAATTTTTAAACGTAACTTCAAAATAGCCCTTGAAACAGATGAATTAAATGTTTTCTCACTATGTTATGACATATTGTGTATATGCAACAAATATTTTCTCATTAGTTTCCCCATGCTTCTTTAGTACAACCCCGCCCTAATTATTTTTTGGGGGGTCATCCATTAATTTGGAGGAAATTCTTAGGTGTCTATTTTTGAAGTCATCTCTTCATGCACCCAAATTGTTCTGACAGCATCAGTCTATGCTCTTTAAAACTGATATACACTTAAATTCTCTACTGTTTCATGACAAGCTAGTTCTATGCTCCTGCCAGGAAGCAATGGAATCTCTATCCTAGTGTCTACAAAACCCCATGTACATCTACCATGCAATATAATAATGATGATAATATAAACATTTATTTGGCTGTAGTGGAGATAAGTGAGGCAGAACCCATGAATGTCTCAATTGCCAGTTTGATATGCTGTCTCTGTCTATCTTGAGTCACTGTTATGCATAAAGGGTTGAAAGTGTAATTAAAAGATTGGCATAATAGTTCTAATTAGCAAGACGTTGTGCAAGAATAAATTAATTTTAGAATTGTGATAACAAGCTCATTGGCCTCCTATGTATGTTAGATTTGGTGGGATGCTTATAGAGGCCATGTCAATGTGACTAATTGGCTGTGGGACTGATGCAATTGGTTAAACTGATTCTCTACAGGTTGTCTCAAATGCTTATGAGTTCTGGATTCAGATGTTATGGGTCCTTGGAACTAAGGTGCTGCAGTGAGCTAGACTGCTGTCCTATAATCTGTATGAGTCATATAACTGAGAATTGTTTTTAATCTTCTTCCATTCCTCTAACCCCATCATCACTGTACTATTTGCAAATCCTCCAGTCATCTGACTGCTATTACAGAGCCAAATAATGGAGAGGATTCATTTAACTGACACAAAAGAGCTCTGAGAGTCTCCTTTCCCCAACCTCATTCTGCCTAAATTACCACATGATGAACATGCATTTATTTTTGTAATAATAATTAGCATTATTGCAGTTCATATTTTCCAAGAGCAGTAATATTTCATTTTTAAATCTCCACGGCTTTATGAGTTAGGTCAGTGTTTTTTTCTGTATAACAAATTTGGAAACTGAGGCATCATGGGGTTAAAATGCAAATGACTTACTCATAGTCACAGTGCTGGGATTAAAGCCCAGGAGAAGTGACCCAATTCTGGGTTCAGACCAATGAGCAACACTCCTTCCTCACCTGAGTTTTGGGGTTTATATTAATTTTAGCTTATAATAGTGTGACTGCTACCTAAAAGCAGTTTTCTATAGATCTGAGAAAGTTTCATATCCATCATGTTAAGCAACATTCTAAAATCATTTCTACCTTTTCAACTTTGCAATTTATCTTTAAATGCCCATATACACCCAAGGCACATACATCTAGGAATTGCTAACATGTACCACAATGTTTTTATTGCACATTTTGAACAAAAGAATTAGCTAAAAAGTTAGATAAAATGAAATCACATTGGACAGAGAAAAAAACAACATGAATCTTTCCTTAAAATTTAGTAAAATGGAAGGCTACTATAGACATGAAAATATGCTATAACTTAGAAAACCTTAAATTCTTTGGATAAATACCTCTGTTATTCTCTAATTTCTTCAGAAGGGCCCATACCAAACCTTAAATGTTCATATTTTTATTAACGTAATATAATTTCCCCATTTTAATAAGTGGTGTGTTATATTTTTATTTAACTTATTTTCTGATTACCATTTTCAGTTCCAAATGGTCCTCATGTTCTTTGGAAGAGTGTCCAAAGAAAACAAATTATTTTTTAGCGTGCTCTCACTCGCTCTCTCTCTTTCTCTCTCTCTCTCTATATACACACACACACAATTTATATATACACACATACATGCACATATATATTTATATATAGTTAATTGGCAAGATAAAATTGTATATATTTATGGTTTACAACATATTTTGATATATACATTGTGGAAGGATAAAATCAAGCAATTTAACATATTCATTACCTCATATACCTGTCATTTATTTTTGTGGTGAGAACACTTAAAATCTACTCCCTTAGCAATTTTCAAGAATACAATATATTGTTATTAACTATAATCACCACATTGTATAATAGATCTCTTGAATTTACTCTTCCTAAATGAAATTTCATATTCTTTGACCATCTCCCCAACCCTCCCTTCAACCTGCCCCCTGCTTTCAGCTCCAGGTAACTAACCACTATTCTTTTTTTTTTTTTTTCTTTTTCTTTTTACTTTAAGTTCTGGGATACATGTGCAGTGTGTGCAGGTTTGTTACATAGGAATACGTGTGACATGGTGGTTTGCCAAACCCATCAACCCATCATCTCTATTAAGTATTTCTCCTAATGCTATACCTCCCCTTGCCCCCACCCCCTGACAGACCACGGTGTGTGATGTTCCCATATGTTCTCATTGTTCAACTCCCACTTATGAGTGAGAACATGTGGTGTTTGGTTTTCTGTTCCTTTGTTAGTTTGCTGAGAATGATGGTTTCCAGCTTCATCCATGTCCCTGCAAAGGACATGAACTCATCCTTTTTTATGGCTGCATAATATTCCATGGTGTATGTGTGCCACATTTCCTTTATGCAGTCTACCATTGATAGGCATCTGGGTTGCTTCCAAGTCTTTGCTATTGTGAACAGTGCCACAATAAACATACGTGTGCATGTGTCTTTATAGAATGATTTATAATCCTTTGGGTACATACCCAGTAATGGGATTGCTTGGTCAAATGGTATTTCTGGTTTGAGATTCTTGAGGAATCACCACACAGTCTTCCACAATGTTTGAACTAATTTACACTCCCACCAACAGTGTAAAAGCATTACTGTTTCTCCACATTCTCTCCAGCATCCACTGTTTCCTGACTTTTTAATGATCGCCATTCTAACTGGCGTGAGATGGTATCTCATTGTGGTTGTGATTTGCATTTCTCTAATGACCTGTGATGATGAGCTTTTTTTCATATGTTTGATGGCCACATAAATGTCTTCTTTTGAGAAGTGTCTGTTCATATCCTTTGCCCACTTCTTGATGGGTTTTTTTCTTGTAAATTTGTTTAAGTTCCTTGTAGATTCTGGATATTAGCCCTTTGTCAGATGGATAGATTGCAAAATTTTATCCCCCTATTCTACTCTGCTTCTGTTAATTCTACTTCTTTAGATTCCACATTTAAGTGAGATCATGTGGTACTTGTCTTTCTGTGCCTGGCTTATTTCACTTAGCATGATGTCCTCTAGATTCACTCATGTTGTCACTAATGACAGAATCTCCTTCGTTTTAATGGCTGAATAGCTCTTTCCCATCTTGCATGATGGTGGGTGAAAAAGTTGACAAGCCAGATACTAAGGAGAACAAACCCAAAGCCAAGAAGCCTGATGCTGGTAGCAAGGTGAAAAAGGGTACCCTCAAGGCTAAAAAGCCCAAGAAGGGAAAGCCCCGTTGCAGCGGAAATTCTATCCTTGTCAAAGGAATTGCCAGATATTCCCAATCTGCTATGTATTCCAGAAAGGCCATGTACAAGAGGAAGTATTCTGCCGCTAAATCCAAGGTTCAAAAGAAAAAGGAGAAGTTTCTTGCAAATTGGTTGCAAAACCAATTGATGATAACAAGAATAGCAGTACCAGGTTGGTTAAACTTCTCAAAGGGCCTAGATATTATCCTACTGAAGATATGACTTGAAATATTTTGAGCCATGTCAAAAATCCCTTCAGTCAGCACATGAGAAAACTGTGAGCCAGCATCACCCCTGGGACCATTCTGATCATCCTCACTGGGTGCCACAGAGGCAACAGGGTGGTTTTCTTGAAGTAGCTGGCTAGTGACCTGTTACTTGTGACTGGACCTCTGGTCCTCAATCGAGTTCCTCTACAAAGAGCACGTCAGAAATTTGCCATTGCCACCTCAACCAAAATTGATATCAGCAATGTGAAAATCCAAAAACATCTTACCGACATTTACTTCAAGAAGAAGCAGCTACAGAAGCCCAGACACCAGGGAGGTGAGATCTTCAACACAGAAAGAGAGAAACATGAGATTACAGAGCAGTGCAAAGTTGATTGGAAAACAGTGCACTTTACCGCAGTTTGAGTTTACCAAACTCAAAGCTATTCCTCAGTTCCAGGGCTACTTGTGATCTGTGTTTGCCCTGATGAATGGAATTTATCCTCACTAATTAGTGTTCTAAATTCCTTAAGAAGAACCTAATGAAATAACTTACATATTTAAATAAATAAAAAATAAAGGCTGAGCAGTATTCCTTTGTGAAAACAGCCATTTTTTTAACCTTTACCTTCTGTGTGGACCCATAGCACTTACAATAGTATTGTCAGAAATCTTTCTCTACAGTTTGTTGTTCCAGGAGCCTTTATAATCTTGATTTATCATTTTTTCAATAGAACATCATCAACTATCCTATTCATCATAGTACAATATTCATAATTCAAGTTATCTGTGACTATAGTGGTCTTTCAAGCTTATTTGTTTATTGTCTTATATCTCAGTTTGAGTAGGTTACTATGGCAACAGGCACTATAGAAATGTACAAGATAAATAATGGATTATGAATCTTCACAGGTGTCCAGCTAGGATATCTTTAATGAAAAGTCACTCTAAAATTGAAAGAATCTTTCTCATATATATGTTATGACCCACATGTAGAAATCACTCATTTATAAACAGGTATGCCTATCACCAAAAAGCCAGGTGAGTTCTCAATTTAGAAACACACTTTAGGAAGTTACTTTAGGTTTGCCCTTAGCAAAATAATTAAACTAGTTTTACTTTATTTTTCTTAAAGTTGCCAAGCCTAAAAGCATCACAAACACTAAATGGATTCATTGTTTTTCTTCATCCATCTCAGCTCAAATCAGATGTGGCTTAACATTTGCACTATAACAAGTACTTGCATGTCTTGATGTACAAATTTCATAGGCAAATTTTAAAAGAACTTTGACAAATGGCAATATCTATAGATGGAGTGAAGCCCAGGATTATGAGAAGTCTGGAATTCATTTTGTGTACAGAATAGTTAAAGGAGCAGGGTGAGAAAAAGACAACAGAGCACATGAGAGCTGCCTCCGGGGTTTGAAGATTCAGTGAAAGAGACAACTTATTCTGTAGCTCTCTGGAATGCAAAAATACAATCCAAGTGTAGCAGTGAGAAGAGGTAGGTTTGGTTTCCACATACAAAGTGGCTGTGCAACACCAGAGCTCGTCAGTATACAAACAACGGCCTCATGATGTAGTGAGCTCTCTGAGAGAATTCCTGGAGGGTGGGATGCTTGGAAAAGAAAGCTGCTAGGATCCCTTCAAACTCCATTACATAATTCTTGGATAAGAATTGTGAACATTTGGTGAGCTACCATATGTTTTACCTATTTTAGCTCATTTCATCCTCACAAGAACCTTATGAAGTAGATACTCTTATTACATAAACAAGGAAACTGAGTGGCAACAACAAAATTCAATACTTTGTCCAAGGCCACTTGATAGGAATAGTGGATTTGGAATTCAAACCCAAATAATTTGATGCCACAGCCAAAGCTAACTACTATGCCACACAGCTCTTAAAACTGAGTGGCACGTTGGTTCTGTGTGACCCTAAATGTCTCCAAACAACCCTTCAGAAGTCTATGTCTATTAATAGTTTCATCTTTAGCAGTGATGCTACATATCACAAGTGTATGCAGTGTTTAAATTCAACTAGATATTAGAAGTACAATTATTGTCTTTGTGTGTTTGTGTGTGCATGTGTGTATGTATGTATGTTAGGGAAGCAGTCTGAGAAAATTTGGGCATTGAAAATGAGTTATATATTTGCACTTACGGCTCCTGTCTTCTGTCCACTTTCCTATCAACATTTTTTTTATTTTGGTGACTCATCTTGTCTCATGACTTTACATGCTATCTACATATTGATTTCTCAAATTTAAATCTCCAGCCCTGACTCCCCAGCTTTGATCTCCAGACACATCTATATTCCTGCCTGCTTATCATGGATGTCCGACTTGGGATGCCCAAAGTACAATTCTTTCCAAAAGCTTACCTATGTGCATAGGCTTTTACCAGAAATACATATTTTATCTCTCTTTTTAAACTGAATTTTGCCTTTCCACATTATACTAATACATAATGAACATGATTTTATAAGTTACATTTTCATTTACCAGGGCACAGTAACTCAAATCATATTATCTGAAAGCTGTGTTAAATGTCAGTTATTTCAAATACTCTTTCCAGTGATGTCAGCAAGATGGCTGACTAGAGTTACCTGGTACTCGTAACTCCCACAAAGATGAATTAAAACAATGAATAAACAACTATATTTTGACTAGAGTGACTGAGGAAGTACACTGGAGAGCCCCAGGGGAGCAGAGAGATCCTTGTGAAGCATGGAAGCCCTTGATAACACCATAGAGAGGGGAGCGAGGCATCCTGACTCTGCCACAAGATCTCCCCTGCCTGAATGAGCTCAGTGTCAGGGGAGACATTTTCTTATGGAGAAAAAGCAAAGCAGAGATTCCCATCAGTCCCCACTGCTACCACATACACCAGCCTTCCTTGCTATCTGAAAATTCCTTGGTCCTCACAGGCCCCAAATCCAGTTTGGAGAGCAGCTGGAAGTACATACAGCTACACTGACTTAGAGTAGAAACCAACCTGGAGCATCTTCCAACCCTAAGATTAAGCACCTATGGTTTGGGGCAATCTTGAAATTGGACCCACTGCTAGGCATCCTGTACCACCATGATGAGAAACTCCTATGGCCTAGGCCCTTGAGGCAATAACAAACATCACTAATAAGGATTACAACTGAAAAAACTGCCAGGGATCACACTAATGAATCTACCCAGAAAAAAAATGTCAATGTCCCACACCCAAACAACACCCTAGGGAGTCATCTACAGGCAAAAGTCTCTCTCTACAAAAGTTACTCTATAAAATTAGAAAAAGCTACTATTCCACTAGATGTGTAGAGATCAATGTAGGGACATAGAGACATGAAGCAAGAAAACATGACACCCTGAAATAAATACAATTAGTCTCTAGTGACAGACCCCAAAGAAAAGGACATATATAAAATGCCTGAAAGGATCGATTCAACAAGAGGATATAACAATTGTAAATACATATGTGCCCAACAATGAAACACCCAAATATATAAAGCAAACAATATTATTCGCATAAAGGGAGAGATAGATGCAAAACAATAAAAGTAGGGCACTTCAACACCCCGCTTTCAACAATGGGTAGATAATCTAGACAAAAAAATCAACAGAAATGGCAGAATTAAACTGCACCACAGACCAAATGGCCCTAACAAACATTTACAAAACACTCCATCTAACAGCTGCAGAATACGCTTTCTTCTCAACTGCATGTAAAACATTTTCCAGGTAGATCACATGGTAGGCCACAAAACAATTTTTAACAAATTGAAGAATATAGAGATCATATCAAGTATGTTTTCTGACCACAAGGATATAAATCTAGAAGTCAACACTTAGAAAAACTCTGGACACTTTACAAGTATGTGAACATTAAACAACATGTTCCTAAACAACTAATGAGTCAATGATGAAATTGAAAGGGAAATTAAAAATTTCCTTGAGAGAAAAGAGAATGGAAACATATCAAACCTATATGATCTAAGATCTAAAGTTTATAGCAACAAATGTCTACACCAAAAAATAAAGATATATAATAACCTAACAATATTGCTCATGAAACAAGAAAAACAAGAGCCAACTAACCTAAAATTAGTAGAAGGAAGGAAATAATTCCTTCCTTCTCAGAGTAGAAAGCTCAGAGTAGAAATAAACAAAATGGAGACTAAAAAACAATTCAAAAAATCAACAAAATAGAGTTGGCTTACTGAAAAGATAAATAAAATGGACAAATCTTTAGCTAGACTAAGAAAAAAGTGAGAAAGCTGAAATAAATAAAACCAGAGATGAAAAAGGAGACATTACAACTGATACCACAAAAGACAAAGGATCATAAGAGACTATTATGAATAGCTATATACCAACAAATTTAATAACATACAAGTGGATAAATTCCTGAACATACAATGTACTGAGATTAAATTATGAAGATATAGAAAATCTGAACAGATCAATAACAGGTGAGGAAATTGAATCAGTAATAAAAAGTCTTCCATCAAAGAAAAGCCCATGACCTGATTGATGGCTTCCATGCTGAATTCTACCAAACATTTAAAGAAGAATGAGTACCAATTCTTTTTTAAATACTCCAGAAAATTGAGAAGGAGGAAATACTTCCAAACCCATTTAATGAGGTCAGTATTAGCCTAATTCCAAAAACAAATAAGAACACAACGAAAATAACAAAATTACAGGTCAATATCCCTGATGAACATAGATGCAGAAATTCTCAGTGAAACACTAGCAAACCAAATTCAACAGTACTTTAAAAAGATCATTCACCATAATCAAGTGGAATTCATGCCAGATATTCAGGGATGATTTAACATATGCAAATAAAAAATTTGATCCACCATATTAACAAAATGATAAAAAGCATATGATCACTTCAGAAGATGAAGAAAAAGCATTTGACAGAATTTAACAACCATTCACAATAAAAAAAAATCTCTAAAAATTAGGTATAGAAGGTATGTACCTCAACACAACAAAGTCCATATATAACAAACCTATAGCTAACATCATACTCAACAGTGAAAAGCTGAAATCTCTTTCTGTAAGATCAGAAACAAGTCAAGGATACCCACTTTCACCATTTCTATTCAACTCAGTACTGAAGTCCTAGCCAGAGCAATTAGGCAAGAGAAAGGAATAAAAGGTGTCCAGATTGGAAAGGAGAATATCAAATTGTTCCTGTTTGTAGACAATATGATCTTATATATAGGAAACTGTAAATACATCAGCAAAAATAATAATAATAATAACTTTTAGAACTAATGAATTAAGTAAAGTTGCAGGATACAAAATCAACATACAAAAATCAGCAGCATTTCTATATGCTATAGGGAACTATCTGAAAAAGAAATTTAAAAACCAGTTCCATTTATAATAGCTACTAAAAATAAGATACCTAGGAATAAACTTAACCAAGGAGGCAAAAGATCTTGACACTGAAAACCATAAAACTTTGATGAAAAAAAATGGAAGAGAACACAGATAAATGGAAAGATATCCCATGATGATGAATTTTAAAACACTTATATTGTTAAAAATGGCCATATTACCAAAGAGAGGTACAGTTTTAATGCAATCCCTATCAAAATTCCAGTGTCACTTCTTGTAGATACAGAAAAAGCAATCCTAAAATTGATATGGAACCACAAAACACCCAAATAAAGCTGGAGGTATCATACTATCTGACTTCAAAATACACTACAAATTATCACATGTACTCCATAAATATTTGCAATTATTATGTATACATAAATATAAAAATATATTATATAATACAAAACTATACTGACAAAAAGAGCATGGTATGAGTGTCAAAACAGACACAAAGACTAAGGGAACAGAATAGAGAGCCCAGAAATAAATTCACACATATAAAACCAACTGATTTTTGTGGAAAAAGTCTATTTAATAAATGGCTCTGGGAAAATTAAATATCCACACACAGAAGAATGAGACTAGACCCCTACCTCTCAGTATATACAAAAATCAATTCAAAATAGATTAAAGACTTACAGGTAAAACCTCAAACTATGAAACTACTAGAAGAAAAATAGGATAAATACTTCATGATACCGGGCTGGGCAAGGATTTTTTAAATAAGACCTCAAAAGCACAGGCAAAAAAAGCAAAAACAAACAAATGCTGTTATAGCAAACTAAAAAGCTTTTGCACAGTGAAAGAAACTATTAACAAGGTGAAAAGACAACCTGCAGAATGGGAGAAAATATTTCCAAACTATACATCTGACAAAAGGTTACTATTCAGAATATATAAGGAAGTTATGCAATTCAACAGCAAGAAAACAGACAGCCTAATTTAAAAATGGACAAAAGACCTTAATAGACATTTCTGAAGACATACAAATAGTCAACAAATATGTGAAAAAATGTTCAATATCACTAATCATCAGGGAAATGCCAATCAAAACCACAGTAAGATACCACATTACATTAGTTAGAATAACTATTATCTAAAAGACAAACAAAAACAAGTGTTGGTGAGGATGTGCAGAAAAAGAAACACCTGCAGTATGACTGATGGCTCCAGCCTGCCAAGTAACTGGGAAGAAGGCAGGAGGCAGGTGGATCACGAGGAGTCAGGAGATCAGGAGACCATCCTGGCTAACCACGAGGTGAAACCCGTCTCTACTAAGAAATACAAAAACCTTGAGAGGTGGCTGAGCGCCTGTAGTCCCAGCTACTCGGAGGCTGAGGCGGAGAATGCGTGAACCTGGGAGGCGGGCTGCAGTGAGCTGAGATCAGAGCCACTGCACTTCCAGCCTGGGAAGCGACAGGCGAGACTCGTCTCAAAAAAAAAAAAAAAGAAAAAGAAACACTTAGACACTGTTGGTGGAATTGTTTACTAGCACAGCCGTTATGGAAAACAGTAGGGTGGTTCCTTAACAAACTAAAAATGGAACTACTACATGATCCCACAATCCCACCACTGGGTATATATTCAACAGAAATGAAATCTGTATGTCAGAGAGATTGTGGCACTCCCATGGTTACTGCAATAGCCAAGACATGGAGTCAACCTGTGTCCGTTGATGGATGAATAGATAAAGAAAATGTGGCAAAGAGACGGGGCGTGGTGGCTCACATCTGTAATCCCAGCATTTTGGGAGGCCAAGGTGGGAGGATCACTTGAGCCTAACCTTGAATTCTTATTCAAGGTTACAGTGAGCTATGATCATCCCACTGCACTCCAGCCTGGGAGACAGGTCTCAAGAAAGAGAGAAAAAGGAAAGGGAAAGGGAAATGGAAAAGGAAGGAAAAAAGTAAGAGAGAGAGAGAGAAAGAAAAGAGAAAGAGAGCAAAAGAAAAAAATAAAATGTGGTATATATACACAATGTAATACTATTTTGCAATTTAAAAAAAAAATGAAATCCTGACATTTGTGGCAAGATGGACAGATCCAGGGGTTGCTGTGTTAAGTAAAATAAGCCAGGCATAGAAAGACAAATACTGCATGGGCTCACTCACATACAGAATCTTTAAAAAAGCTGATATCATAGAAGCAGAGAGTACAACAGTGGTTACCAGAGACTGGGGAGGAAAGAGGAACAGGTGTAAAGGGGGAGGTTGGTCAATGTGTACAAAATTACAATTAGATAGGAGGAATAAATTGTACTGTTCTATTGCAAAGTAGAGTGACTGGCTAACAGTAAAATATTACATATCACAAAGTAGCTAGAAGAGAAGCTTTTGAATGTTCTCAACACAAAGAAATGATAAATGCATGAGGTAATAGATCCACTACCATAATTGGATTACTATACACATAGACATGTGTTGAAACATTAAATTGCACCCCATAAATATGTTCAGTTACAGTGTGTCCATTAAATACATTAAATAAAAATTAAATAATACTCTTTTCACCTTTGAAACTGTATGTACACTCTTTACAAGGTATAATGTTTCAGAATTAGACTGAAAAATAGGAAGATATAATGAGCTATCATTCTAGACTCCCTTTGTTCTTTTTCTGTAATAAAATAATGATCATTTCTGGGAAAAATAAGTTATCATACCTAAAAAGCCTGGGAACATGATAATCTAGTTGAAAAGCATAAACATTGGAATCAGATACACCTGGGTTTAATCTGTCACTCCCAGGCTACGTAACTCTAGACGAGTTGCTTAGCCTCTGAGACTCATTTCCTGATTTGTAAATTGGAGACGATGTTACAGGATTTTATTGGAATGAAGTAAAATATTCCAAGCTTAGTGCCTATTCCATAGTAGGCTTGAAATAGTTGTTCACCTGCCCTCTCAGCACTCCCAAAAAAACATTCTTCTGTTATAGAGTATGAGTGAGGGAGCTGAATATAAAAGTAGAGAGTTGATATAAACTCTTGGACACTCTGGTTCAGTGTGTTATGTTCCATTAAACTCTTAATTATGTCTTTCTCTTTAGAGCTTTAACTTTGTTGTATGTATATATTTAAAAAACTCTGTTGCATTGCATTCATATTTTGTGACTTATTTTGACTGCTATTAACCTGTCAAGTATTTATTCTTCTTTAAATTTGTATTTTAAAAGGTTTGTTACATTCTTTCTCATGATTTTATCAGAGCTTGAAAGCAAAATCTTAATTTGAAGAAGACATTGTCAATGTTATATTGAAGCCAATAAAAACTTGGATATGCAGGAAAAATATTGCTTCACAGGTAAATTTTAACGTTTAAAATATGACATTTTCAGTCTCTATCTGCATTGTTTATCTCAGAATATTCAGAATACGATGAGTGGCTGAAAGTGAATCTGAATTCTTTCCTACTCCCGGGCAGTAATAAGCCTATAACTTTAGAAATGTAATAAGGAACCTAAACTAAAAAAGAAACAAAGATTTTTCACTTCAGTTTTGTGCGGATTTTCAGAAAGAAGCAAAAGAAATTTGCAGATTTGGCTCTTGAGCAAGTTACATTTAACATGTTGGTATGAGAACAAATGTGACAATTAAAAACAACCAAATGGTTACCTAGTTTAGAGAGCATAGAGGGAAAAAATAGAAAGTAACACCTTCTGTGGAAGAAAAAGAACAAATGGCAATGCTAGATATGGAATTGCATCATATAGTTCTTTTTCCAATATAAAATGCCTTGGAAACTTACAGCAAATAATACAAACTTGACAGAATATGTTCTCAGATTTACTTTCTATATCTTATAAAAAGACTAACAGGCAGTTCAAGCATCGTGTGCACCTTGGCTTTTCTTTTTTATCTCTTAGCCAGTTGGCTTGCTATTGTCCCTTTCCTACTTTCACCACTTCCTCCACTGTGCAGTACTTACCCTTGCTCTTAACAAATACAGATTGTACTCATGAGAAAACATATTGCTCTGAACATACCATAAAACAACAAATTTTAGCCCAGCTTTTCTTTTCCAGTGTTCTACAAATTGTGGCTTAAGAAATATCTGCAGCAGAATTACCTGGTGTATTCATTAATTCTTAGGCTCCACCCTAGACCTAGTAAACCAGAATCTCTGAGGACAGGGCCTGGCAATCCACAAATTAAACATACTTTCCTAGTGATTACACTCAAGTTGGAGAACCACATCACGCAGTGATCTTCTATTTAAACTTAACATGATTCAAATTACTGAGACTTCCCTCTTCCAAAGACACTCTTTTAACCACAAGAGGGATAGATGAGAAGAGTAGAAAGCTCGGGGCTACATGCTGGACGACAAGAGACCAACTCCTGCTTCTAACACTTCATGAGTATATGATCTGGCTTTCAGCCTCCTCATCTGTAAGACAGGAGAAAACCACCTGCCCAAGTCTTCTCAGAGGGCTGAAGAGAGAACAAAATGTAATGGAAAGTGTTTTGAAAACTGTAAATTTCTACACAAGTCTGAAGTCTTGTCATATTATTTTGATGACACCTAAGACGATTTTCTGAAAACTGCCTCAAAGAGAATAGAGAGAGGGTTTAGAAAAAGAAGGAAGGATGTGTTTGTTAGATAAGGGGTTAAGACTATGTAAAGAATTATTAGCATAAAGTTTTCCCAGATGACCTCTATCTACTTCCATTAAATCTAGTAACTCATTCATTCATGCCATTTGTGCCATGTACCACACTAGCTGCTAGAGATGCAGTGAAGAAAATGATATTATCACCCTGGATCACAACTATACATGGGGAGATAGACACAACATTCATTATAGAACCATGTGACACTAATACACAAAATGCTAAGAAGCAAATAGGCAGAAAGATCAGGAGGGATTTGTGAATGTTTTCATTGAGGAGGATATATTTGTGCTGTGTCTTGAAGAATGTGTAGAGGTTCACTAGTCCTTTAAAAGAGGAAGGATCTTCAGGAAGAAGCGACAGTATCAGAAAAGGCTTCTATGTCTAAAAGTACAGAGTGGGTTTGGGAAACATGAGGAATAATCTGGGCAGGTGAAGCACACGGAATTTTGTGGTCACAGGTGGCTTCATGACTTGCTCTTCTGCTAATTAACTGTGTGATTCCCTAGTTTATTCATTTGTTAAATGGAGACAAGAAGAACTTGCAGGATTGTTTTGAGGAATAAGTATTGTGTAGGCCATCCTTGCATTGCTATAAAGGAATACTTGAGACTGGATAATTTTTAAAGAAAAGAGGTTTAGTGGGCTCACAGTTCTGCAGGCTGTAGAGCAAGCAAGGTGCCAGTCTTTGCTCAGCTTCTGCAGAGGCCTCAGGAAGCTTTTACTCATGGCAGAAGGTGAAGTGGCGCATCCCATCAGAGCAGAAACAAGAGGTTGGGTTGGGGGAGGGGGAGGTGCCAGACACCTTTAAACAACCACATCTTGCAAGAACTTACTATCATGAGGACAGCACCAAGGGGTTCATGAGAAATTCACACCCATGATCCAATCACCTCCTACCAGGCCCCACCTCCAAAACTGGTGATTACAATTCAACATGAGATTTGAGTGGAGACACAGATCCAAACCATATCAAGTATAAAACAATAGTAGTAGGCATTCAATAATTACAACTAGTAATAGAAATTCAATATTCTAATAATGATTGAGAGTCTATCTAAATAGTGTAAAAGAAAAGGAAACAGGTGAAAAGTCACTGGTTCTCAAGCCCTGAACACATGGACTGGAAACAAACAATGTGTGTTCAGGACTACAGGTGTGTTATGGATTTCACAGCTGAAATAAATACAACTATTGAAGATCAGAGCATTTGAAATAACAGCATTAGAAACACTGAGCACTAACATATGCCCAAAGACTTGATATTACCACGTTTTCAGCCTACCACCAGCAGGAAATCTGACTCAACATTTACACATATAACAGTCAGAGTCTCTGTATGCCTTTATTGTTTATCTGCTCAATCCATTTATTGAACTCCCATTATGTTCCAGGCACTGGAAGTACAATAGTGACTAAAACAGCAACTGTATCTGCCATCATGGTGTTTTAATTAAATCCATACACATAATAAACAGTCATTTCAAAAACATTTTAGTTTGATTAGTAGTGTATGATAATGTTTTGGAACACTAACTTTGGCACGCAACAGAAATGTACTTGAATTCCTTCACTACCACTTTTCAGCTATGTGACCTAGGGAAAGTGTACAGTCTGCTCTAGGACTAAATTTCTGCATGTGAAAACTGAATACTTAGCTCATGTGGTTTTTTTGTGAGGATTAAATGAAGCACTTCATGGGAAATACTTAGCATAATATTAGCATGTATACAGTAAGCATTCCATGAATATTAGTTATTCATTTTGGATATAATTCATTCTATAAAGACTCCACCTAGACATCTCTTTTGGGAAGTGGAACAGGCTAGAAAATTTGAATGATTATTTTGTGGCAAAACAACTGAAAATCTTGGCTAAAATATATGTAATTAAGTATTTCTATTTGCAAAGCTTTACTGGCAAGAAAGAAAGAAAAATCCTTAAAGCCCCAAAATGAAGGGAAAGCAAAAATCTAGAAAAGTAAGTACAAAAGCTAGCTTTCACTCTGGAATCATCTATAATCCCTGGTGACCTTGAACATCAATGTTTATGACCATTTGTCTCACAGGCCTTGGATATGAAGCCTAATACCTATCAAAGGAAGGAAACTCTGTAGGAGTCTGTGGCAGAAAACTTAGATGTTACAGTAAGGGTTTAAGACCTTCGTTATAAGGATAAGCTAAAAAATTCCACCCCACTGAAAAGGGCAGAAAGGAAATGCCTGTCTTAGTCTCAGCACAGGGTTGAGTAGAAAAAAAAAAAGTCCTTCCTTAGAATTTTTAAATAAAACATGGACCTCGGGCAAGTTTGGAGTCCTGAGCAGCTATTGTAATCTGCCATTTTGAGAGCCCACACCCCAACACATTGAACCCTGCCCTAGGACTCAAGAACATCAGCATCTCCACATCCCTGGAGCCCCACTGGCATTGCCTACCCCAAGCAACCACCATGGCTGGCTGCTATTGCTGGGGACAAACAGGGACCACTGGCCGCAACCCCACATCCTCTAGCAACAAAACCACCATGCATTTTCATGCACCCAGACAGATTTCCTGCCCTGCAGCTGCAGTTGCTGCACCATGGGGGCTGCAGCCTGAGTAAAGTGCAAGCTCCCATTACAAGGGCTGAAAAGAAAATGAAGCATGCATTCCCCACCTTCCTGCACAATGGGTGGGCCCACCCACCTTGCTGCTACCACAATAGCTGGTAGCTACCTGCTCATGCCACCTACAAACTTTGAGACTGGTCTACTCAGCACATTGTAACCACTGCAATACCTGCATGAACTTCTCAGGACCCAGAGGGTTTTCCTGCAACTGCTACTGTCATAGCCCTTGCCATGTCTCCTGCCCAGGGGCCTGAGAACCTGTGCACCCATCAGGCCTACTGCTGTCACTATTAGCATCTGAGCAATCCACTTAGAGGACCAACAATCAGCCAACGTGGTCCTACTAACACTGGCACCAGAGTACAACATCCAGGGTCCAGGGACAAGCACACTCAGCCCACCAATGTCACCACTGGGACTAGAAGACTGGCCCACCTGCTGTCCCCATCACTAGCAAAACTTTACCATAGCCTCCACTAGTAACCACATCCTAAATCATCAAGGAAATCACAGAAACCATTGATGCTGTTTATAGCCAAATAAATCATAAAAAGACCACACTACTGCATGCACCAAGAATCAAAGTCAAAGTGCTGTACACACCAACATTATAGATACATCTTTAGAAAAAAGGATATCAACGTAGACACAAGAGACATTTAAAAAAACAGGAAATATGAGACCACTGAAAGAACATAATTTCCCCTCAACAGTTTTCAATGGCAAAGAAATTTACAAAACTCTGAAAAAGAATTCAAAATACAGAGTTTAGAGAAATTCCATGAGATACAAAAAACACTGGAAAACAAAACAAAGGAGTAAGCAAAACAATTCAGGATATGAATGAGAAATTTACCAAACAGATAAATATCTTAGAAAGGAATCAAATAGAAATTCTGGAATTAAGAATTCATTGAACAAAATGCAAAATACATGTGAAAACTTCAACAATAGACTAGATCAAGCAGAAGAATCTCATAACTTGAATAAAGGTCTTTTGAAATAATTCAGTAAGACAAAAATGAAGAAGAGAGAATAAAAAACAATAAGCAGCTAGGTATGGTAGCTCATGCCTGTAATTCCAGCACTTTGGGAAGCCAAGACAGGTGGATTGATTTAAGCCCAGAAGTTTAAGACCAGGCTGGACAACAGGGTGAAACCCCTAAAAAATACAAAAATTAGCTGGGGGTGATGGTGCGTGCCTGTAGTCTCACCTACTCAGGAGGCTGAGGTGGGAGGATGGCTTAAGCCTGGGAAACAAAAATTCCAGTGAGCCAAGATCATGCCACTTCACTCCAGCCTGGGTAATAAAGCCAGACCCTGTCTCAATTAAAAAAAAAAAAAAAAGAAAGAAAGAATGAACCAAGCCTACATGACATATGGGACAATAAAAATGATAAAATATTCAAATTTTCAGAGTCCTGGAAGCAAAGAGTAAATGACAGGGTTACATTTAACAAAATAATAGATGAAAACTTCCCAAGTCTAGCATGAGATTCAGAAATCAAGGTGCAGGAAGCTTAGAGATCCCAAGTAGATATAATGCAAAAAAAGTCTTCTCACAACATATTATACTAAAGCTCAAAAGTCAAAGATGAAAATAAAATCTTAAAAACAACAAGAGAAAAGCATCTAGTTATTTATAAAGGAACCCACATCAGATTAACAGTGGATTTCTCAGGATAAAACTTACAGGCCAAGAGAGAATGAAATAATATATTCACAGTGCTGAAATAAAACAACTGTCACCCAAGGGTACTCCACCCAGCAAAGTTATCCTTCACAAATGAAGGAGAAATAAAGTCTTTCCCAATCAATCTAAAGCTGAGGAAATTCATCACTAGACTAACTTACCAGAAATACTTAAGGGAGTCCTACACCCAGAAGTGAAAGAATGATACCTACTACCATGAAAACAAACAAAAAAACACAAAACTGGTAGAGCCAACACCAACAAGGAAAAAACTCAAATGTTAGTACTACAGAAAACCACCAAATCACAATGATTAAAAACATAGAAAATAAAAGAATAGAGTATGTATAAAACAAGCAGAAATAATAAAATAACAGAAATAAACCTCCACATATCAATAATAATCTTGAGTAAACGAATTAAACATCCCACTTAAAAGATATACACTGGCTGAATGAACAAACATCACCCAATTATATTCTGCCTACAAGAAACATCTGTAAAGACAGATGTAGACTGAAAGTAAAGGAGTGGGAAAAGATATTTCATGCAAACAGAAACCAAAAGTGAACAGGAGTAACTAAACTTAGATAAAACAGACTTTAAGTCAAAAACAGTAAAAAGAGATGAAGAAAGTCATCACATAACAATGAAGGAATCAATTCAGCAAAAGAATATAACAATTCTAAACATACATGCATCCAACACCAGAGCACCCACATATATAAAGCAAATATTATTAGATTTAAATGGAGAGATGTATTCCAGTGGAATAATAATTGTGGACTTCAACACCTGACTCTCCACATTAGACAGATAATCTAGAAAGAATATTAACAAAGGAACACTGGCTTTAAACTGCACATTAGACCAAATGGACCTAATAGACATTTACAGAATATGGCATCCAACACTCACAAAATACACAGTTTTTCTCATTATTCAAGATAGACTATATGTTAGGCCACAAAACAAATCTCAACAATTTTTTAAATATCAAAATCAAACCAAATATCTTCTCAGATCACAATGGAATAAAACCAGAAATCAATACCAAGAGGAACTTTGGAAACTGTACAAATACATGGAAATTAAACAAAATGCTCCTGAATGGCTATTGTGTCCAAAAAAATTAAATAGAAAATAAAAGTATTTCTTGAAACATGAAAATCAAATCACAGTATCCCAAAACCTATGGAATACAGCAATAGCAGTGCTAAGAGGGACGTTTATAGCAATGAACATCTACATAAAAAAGTAGATTTAAAATAACCAATCTATTAATGCACCTCAAGGAACCAGAAAAGCAAGAATGAACCAAACCCAAATTTAGTAGAAGGAAAGAAATAATAAAGATCAGAGCAGGACTAAATGAAACAGAGACTAAAAAAATACAAAGGCTCAATGAGGCTGGGTGCAGTGGCTCATGCCTGTATTCCCAGCACTTTGGGAGGCCAAGGCAGGTGGATCACCAGGTCAGAAGATCAAGACCATCCTGGCCAATATGGTGAAATCCCGTCTCTACTAAAATACAAAAGAATAGCCGGGTGTGGTGGTGCACACCTGTTGTCCCAGCTATTCGGGAGGCTGAGGCAGGGGAATCACTTGAACCCAGGAGGCAGAGAGGTTGCAGCGAGCCAAGATCATACCACTGCACTCCAGCCTGGTGACACAGTGAGACTCCCTCTCAAAAAATAAAAATAAAAATAATCAATGAAACCAGAAGTTCTTTTTTTGCAAAGAAGAACAAAATAAACCACATAAAAGAAAAAAAGAAAAAAAAAAAAAAAAAAAAAAGAGACCCAAATAAGAAATGAAGGAGACATTACAACATATATCACCAAACAAGTGGTACAAAGTAAATACAACAGATTATCAGAGACTATTATGAACAACTATACACTAAAGAACTGGAAAACCTAGACAAAATGACTAAATTCCTGGGCATCTGCCACATTTCCAGATTGAATCAAGAAGAAATAGAAAGCCTGAACTGAAAAGTAACAAGTAATGTGATCAAAAAAGCAATACAAAGTTTCCCAGGCCAGGCACAGTGGTTCATGCCTATAATCCCAGCACTCTGGGAGGTTGAAGTGGGCAGACCACCTGAGGTTGGGAGTTCGAGACCAGCCTGACCAACATGGAGAAACCCCGTCTCTACTAAAGATACAAAATTAGCCAGGCATGGTAGCACATGCCTGTAATCCCAGCTACTCGGGAGGCTGAGGCAGGAGAATCTCTTGAACCCGGGAGGCAGAGGTTGCAGTGAGCCAAGATTGTGCCATTGTACTCCAGCCTAGGCAACAAGAGCAAAACTCCATCCCTCCCACCTCCCCAAAAGAGAGAAGTAATAAAAGTTTCCCTACAAAAGTTTGTACAGAGTCAGATGGCTTCATTGTTGAATTCTAACAAACTTTCAAAGAAGAACTAACACCAATTTTCCTCAAACTATTCCAACAAAATGAAGAGAAGCAAACTTTCTCTAATTCTAAAATGCCAGCCTTACCTTGATATGCAAAGCAGATAAGGACACAATGACAAAAGAAAACTACAGGCCAATATTACTGATGAAAATAAATGTAAAAGCCCTCAAAAAGTAATAGCAAACTATATCCAACAGCACATCAAAAAAAAAAATAATATAGTATTATCAAGTGAGATTTATCCCAGGGATGCAAGGTTGGTTCAATATATGCAAATTAACACACGTGATATATCACATGAATGAAATAAAGGATAAAAACAAAAGATAAAGAGTTTCAGTTCCATCCATGTTGCTGCAAATGACATGACTTTATTCTTTTTTATGGTCAAATAATATTATGTATATATACCACATTTTCTTTATCCTTTGGTCCACTGATGAACACTAAGGTTGATTCCATATCTTGGCTATTGTGAATAGTGCTGCAATAAACATGGGGGTATTTTCTTTTGCTTTTCTCTCAAAAGAAAAAAGCATTTGATAAAATTCAACATCTCTTCATGATGAAAACCCTTGAAAAAGGAATATACCTCAATATAATTATATTGAGTATACTCAATATAATGAAGTATATTCCTCATTATATTGAGTCATAAAAGGAATATACCTCAATATAATGAAGGCTATATCTGACAAACTGACAGCTAACGTCATACTGAATGGGGAAAGCTGAAATCATTTGCTCCAAGAACTAGAACAAGAGATGGATGGCCACTTCACCATTCCTATTCAACTTAGTAGTGGAAGTCCTAGTCAAAGTAAACAGACAAGAGAAGAAATAAAGGCATCCAGATTGGAATAGAGGAAGTCAAATTGTTCCTCTTTGCTGATGACATAATCTTATATTTAGAAAACCCTAAAGACTGCACTGAGAAACTCTTAGGTCTAACAAAGCAATTCAGTAAAGTTGCAGGATATAAAATCAACATATAAAAATCAGTATCATTTTTATGCACCAATAATAAACTTGCTGAGAAAGAAATCAAGAAAGCAACCTCATTTACAATGGCTACCAAAAAAAAAAAAAAATCTGGGAATAAATTGAGCCAAGGAGATGGAAGATCTCTACAAGGAAGGCTACAAAATACTGAGGAAAGAAATAGAAGAGTACACAAACAAATGAAATGGCATTCCATGCTCATGGACTGGGAAATATATTATATTAAAATGGTCATACTGCCCAAAGCAATCTACAGATTCAATGCAATCTTTATCAAAATATCAATGTCATTTTTCACAAAATTAAAAAAAAATCCTTAAATTTGTAAGGAACAGAGAAAGAGCTTGAATAGCCAAAGCAATCCTGAACAAAAATTGCAAAGCTGGAAACATCACATTAGTTGACTTCAAAATATATTACAAGGCTATAGTAATCAAAACAGCATGGTATGGGTATATAAAAATAGATACGTAGACCAATGGAACAGAATAGAAAACCCAGAAATAAATCTATGTATTTAGAGCCAACGAATATTTGACAAAGGTGGCAAAAACATACCATAGAAAAATGTCACCCTCTTCAATATATTGTACTGGGACAATTGGATGTCCACATGCAGAATAATGAAACTGCACCCTATCTCTCATCATATAAAAAAATCAACTCACAATGGATTAAAGACTTAAAGGTAAGACCCCAAATTATAAAACTACTAGAACAAAACAGGGAAAACACTTTGGGACATTGATATAGGCAAAGATTTGATGGCTAAGACCTCAAAACCACAGACAATAATAACAATAGACAAATGGGATTATATTAAACTAAAAAGCTTCTGCACAACAAAGGAAACAACAAACAGAGTAAAGAGACAACCTATTGAATGGGAGAAAACATTTGTAAACTGTACATTCGACAAGCGACTAATATCCAGAATAGACAGGGAACTCAACAGTATAAAAAAACAAATAATCCCAATAAAAACTAGGCAAAGTAGGCCAGGTGTGGTGGCTCACGCCTGTAATCCCAGCACTTTGGGAGGCCAAGGCAAGCAGATCACCCAAGGTTGGGAGTTCGAGACCAGTCTGACCAACATGGGGAAACCCTGTCTCTACTAAGAATACAAAATTAGCTGTGCGTGGTGGTGCATGTCTGTAGTCCCAGCTACTCGGGAGACTGAGGCAGGAGAATTGCTTGAATCCGGGAGGAGGAGGTTGTGATGAGTCAAGATCATGCCATTGCACTCCAGCCTGGGCAACAAGAGCAAAACTCCATCTCAAAAAAAAAAAAAAAATAGTAACTAGGCTAAGTACATGAACAGACATTTCTCTAAAGAAGACATACAGATGACCGAGAGGTATATGGAAAAATGCTCTACTTCACTTATCATCAGATATATGCTAACCAAAACCACAATGAAGTATCATTTTAACCCAGTTAGAATGGCTATTACTAAAAGGTAAAAAAATAGTAACAGATACTGGTGAGTATGTGGAGAAAAGGAAACTCTTACATACTGATGGTGGAAATGCAAATTAGCACAGCAACCATGGAAAAGAGTATGGAGAGTTCTAATAAACCTAAAAATAGAGATACCATTTGAGCCAGCAATCCCACAACTAAAAATATATCCAAAAGAAATGAGTGTATCAGAGGGATACCTGTACCCCCATGTTTATTGCAGCACTATTCACAATAGCCAAGATATGGAATCAACCTTAGTGTTCATCAGTGGACCAAAGGATAAAGAAAATGTGGTATATATACATAATATTATTTGACCATAAAAAAGAATAAAGTCATGTCATTTGCAGCAACATGGATGGAACTGAAACTCTTTATCTTAAGTGAAAAAAGCCAGACACAGAAAGACAAATATCATGTGTTTTCACTCATATGCAGGAGATAAAAAAAAGTTAATCTCATGGAGGTAGAAAATACAATGATAGATACCAGAGTCTGATAATGATATGTGTGGTAGTGTATGGGGGATAGAGGTTGGTTAATAATCACAAACATAAAAATTAGATAGGAGGTATAACTTCTAATATTTGATAGCAGAGTATGGTGACTACAGCAACAACGTGTTGTATACTTCAAAGTAGCTAGAAGAAAGGACTTGAAATGTTTCCCACACAAATAATTGATAAGTTCTTAAGGTGATGGATACCTAAAATACTCTGACTTGATCACTACACCTTCTATGAATGTAAGAAATACTCACATGTAGCCTATAAATTTGTAAAACATGATGTACCATTTAAGAAACAGATGTTTTCAGAAAAACCAAAATGAGACACTTTACCAGTCACAGACGCCCACTAAAGGAGGTTTTAAAGTATATAGTTCAGGCTCAAAAAGTAATCATCCCAGAAGGAGATGCTGAGATGTCAAAAGAAATGTTGAGTCAAGAAATTGGTAAATTTGTGCAGATATCTAAAGAAATATTGACTGCATAAAATTAATAATAATGCCCAATATGTGGGAATAACCAAGTAAAAGTTGATCTAAAATCTGGAAATATTGCATATCATTTTGCAGAGGATAGGAATTAAGTGTTCAAAGTCCTTGCATAATTTGAAGGAGTGTGAAGATGTTGATTAACTTTAGACTATGTTGAGTATGCATGTTAACACTTTGGGGAAATATGAAATGAGACCCAAAAAGTCCCGATCAATCCAAAGTAAGGCAATAAAGAAAAAATACACCAATATAAAAAGCAAAGTAAATGAAAAACAGTACCTAAGGTGGTCGAAATAAATCCTTATTATACCTGTGATCACTATAAATTTAAATGAACTAAAATACAATGATTGTCAGACAGCATACAAAATAAAATGTACCTACATGATACTTAAAAGGACATATGAGAAACAAAATGGCATAGGAAGGCCAAAATTAATAAATGAGAAAAGATATATTATGCAAATACAATCAAATGAAAGCTAGAATATCTAAGCTGTCAAAAAATAATCATTATGTAAGTATTTGAACAGTATAATTAAAAAATTTGATCTACTGGACACAGCAATTGTAAAATATATGTTATTTTCAACTATACACAAAAACTTACAGAAATTGACCATATACTAAATCATAAAGCAGATCTTAAATTTCACTGAATAGGTATTATGTAGATCATATTATTTCTTCAGAATTCCATTAAGTTAGAAATTAGAAGGCATTAAAAGCCTAAATAAGTGGATATGTATGGAAAGGTCTAATATATATGCCAATTCTTCCTAAATTGAATTTTAGATTTAATACAACAAAAATCAGAATTCAAAAGGTGTGTGTATGTGTGTTTGTGTGCATGTGTGTAATTTAAGCATTTGATTCTAAGATTCACGTAGAAGAAAAAAGGCTAGCCATAACCAAAACACTAATGACAAAGAACAAGGGGTTGAAGAGGTCTTTCAGGAACAGATATAAAGATCATCATAAGGCAAGAATCAATAAGATAGTACAGCATTTGTTTAAAGATAGACTAAGAGTTCCATGAAATAGTAAAACTTTCATAAATGGACCATCTTATATATATAAATGATTTCTTATAGACCTAGTACTGGAAGTCAATGGGTAAAGTATGAAATATCCAACAAATTATTCTTGAACAATTGATTAGCTATACAGAACAACATAAACTATATTATATACAAAATCAGTTTTATACTGATTAAAGGTAAATATGAAAAGAAGAACTAGAAAATTTTTATAAGACAACTTAAAAGGATATATTTATGACCTTAGTATATGAAAAGATTTCTTAAATAAGACAGCAACAATGAAACTGACAAGAAAAAAATTTATAAATATGACTATATAAAAATTAAGACACAATAACTAAAGTGAGATTAGGAGTCATAATTTATAGAAGATACAGTAAGAATTGGATAATTTATTTTTTTAAATGAGCAAATAAATTTAAAAAGTATTTAATAGAAAAAGAGCACAGAAGACCAAAACATGCATGAAAAATGCAACAGCAACATAATTAGTAACTGGGAAATACAAACTAAATGTGATATCACTTCAAACCTATCAAACTCATAAAAAAAAAAGAAAGTATCTGACATTACTGAATACTGGCAAGGATATGGAAGAGTCAGAGCTTTCATACACTTTCATATAAAGCGGTACACAATTGTACTGAAACCATTTCAAAAAATGGAGAAGAGATTTGTCCGTGACTCATTTTATGAAGCCTGCATTACCATGTAAAACCTGGCAAAGACAATGAAAACAAAAAACAAAAAACAAAAAACAGGCAAAGGCCAATATTCCTGATGAACATTAGACACAAAAATCTTCAACAAAATACTAGCAAACCAAATTCAGCAGCACATCAAAAAGTTAATTTGCCATGATCAAGTAGGCTTCATTCCTGGGATGGAAGGTTAGTTCAACATACACAAATCAATAAACGTGACTTCTCACATAAAAAGAATTAAAAACAAAAACCTTATGATAATCTCAATCGATGTGGGAAAAGCTTTTGATAAAATCTAACATCCCTTCATGATAAAAACCCTCAACAGACTAGGCACTGATGGAACATAACTCAAATAATAAGAGCCATCTATGACAAACCTACAACCAACATCATACTGAATGGACAAAAGCTGGAAGCATTCCCCTTGAGAACTGGAACAAGGTAAGGGTTTCCACTGTCACCACTCCTATTCAACATAGAACTGGAAGTGCTTGCCAGACAAATCAGGTGAGAGAAAGAAACACAAAGCATCTAAATAGTAAAAGAAATCAAACTCTCTCTCCTCAATGACAATATAATTCTATATGTAGAAAATCCTAGACTCCACCAAAAGACTTTTGGAACTGGTAAACAACTTTAGTAAAATTTCAGGATACAAAATAAATGTACAAAATTCAGTAGCATTTCTATTCACCAATAATGTTTGAGCTGAGAGCCAAATCAAGAATGCAATCCCATTTACAACAGCCACAAACGCACAAAATAAAATACAAAGAAATATATAACCAAAAAGGTTAAAGAGCTCTTCTAGGAGAACTACAAAACACTGCTTAAAGACATAATAGATGACACAAACAAATGGGAAAACATTGCATCCTCATGGGTTGGAAGAATCAATCTCATTAAAATGGCCATACTCTACAAAGCAATCTATAGATTCAATGCTATTTGTATCAACCTACCAACATCATTTTTCACAGAATTAGAAAAAACTATTCTAAAATTAATATAAAACCAAAAAACAGCCTGAATAGCAAAAGCAATTCTAAGCAAAAAGCACAAAACTGGATGCATCACATTATCCAACTTCAAACTATACTGTAAGACTATAGTAACCAAAATAGCATGGTACTGGCACAAAAACAGACACATAGACCAATGGACCAGACTGAGATAACCCAGAAATAAAGGTACACACCTACAGCCCCCAACCTTTGACAAAGTCAACCAAAATAAGGAATGTGGAAAGGACTCATTCAATAAGTGGTGCTGTGATAACTGGCTAGCCATATGCAGAAAAATGAAGCTGGATGTCTACCTTTCACCATATAAAAATTTACTCAAGATGGATTAAACATTTAAATGTCATACCTTAAACTCTAAAAATTCTAGAAGAACATCTAGGAAATACCATCCTGGACACTGTCCTTGAGATAGAATTTATGACTACATTCTCAAAAACCACAACAAAACCAAAAATTGACAAGTGAGACCTGATTAAAGAGCTTCTGCACAGCAGAAGAAACTATTAACAGAGTAAACAATCAACCTGTAGAATGGGAGAAAACATTCACCAACTCTGCATCTGAGAAGGGTCTAATATCCAAAATCTATAAGGAACTTAAAGAGTTCAACAAGCAAAAAAAAACAAAAAGTAATCCCATTAAAAAGTGGGCAAAAACATGAACAGTCACTTCTCAAAATAATACATCCAAGAGGCCAAACATATGAAAATATGCTCCACATCATTAATCATCAGAGAAATGCAAATCAAAGCCATAATGAGATACCATCTCACACCTGTCAGAATGGCTACTATTAAAAAGTCAATAAACACAGATACTGGTGAGGCTGTGGAGAAAAGGGAACACTTATACATTGTTGGTGGGAATGTAAATTAGTTCAGCCACTCTGGAAAGCAGTTTGGAGGTTTCTCAAAGAACTTAAAACAGAGCTACCATTTGACCCAGAAATCCCATTACTAGGTATATATCCAGAAGAAAATAAATCATTCTACCAAAAAGACACATGTATGTTGATTGCAGCACTATTCACCATAGCAAAGACATGGAATCAACCTAGGTGTCTATCAACCATGAATTGGATAAAGAAAACGTGGTACATATACCCCATGGAATACTATGGAGCCATAAAAGTGAATGAAATCATGTCCTTTGCAGCAACATGGATGCAACTGGAGGTCATTATCCTAAGCAAATTAACGTTGGAACAGAAAAGCAAATATCGCATGTTTTCACTAATAAGTGGGAGCTGAATATAGGTACTCATGAACATAAAGATGGCAACAATAGACATTGGGAACTACTGAATGGGGGAGGAAGGAGGGGGCAAGAATTGAAAAATTATTAGGTGCTATGCTCAGTACCTGGACGATGGAATCCATCATACCCCAAACCTCAGCATCATTCAATATACCCATGTAACAAACATGGACATGTATCACCTGAATTTAAAATAAAAGTTGAAATTATTTTTAAAAAGTGGTACAAAAACTTTGAGAAAAAATTTGGCATTCACACACACACACCCACCCACACACACACACACACACACACACACACATCCTATGACTGGGCAATTCTACTTTTATGGTCTATGAATACTCCCTAGAGAAATCTCTCATACTCATTCACAAGAAGAAAGGTAAAGCAATGTTTGCAGTAGTAAGAGAAGGAAGAAAGACAGACAAAAAAAAAAAACAAAAACAAAAAAACAGGAAGCAATTATATGCACTAAAACAGGAGAAAAGAACAACACATTGTGGCATGCCATAAAATGGAATAGTAAAGAGCTGTAAAAGGAATGATCCCTAGCTACAGGCAACAACATGGAAGGACCATATTACTATAAGGTCAAGTAAAAACAATACATCCAAAGAAAAACAAATCTCAGAGGATTACCTAAAGAATAATTTCACTTATATTAAATTTAAAAATATACAAAATTAGACAACATATTAATTATGAATACAAACATATGTGATAAAAATGCATTGAAATGATAAAAGTCAGTATAGTAGTTGTTTCCGGGAGAAGGATGGGATTGGGGAAATGAGGTTGGGGTGGGACATAGCATGGAACTTTAATATTTGATCTATGTTAATTTGGTAAGCTAGGTAGTAAGTAAACAGGGATTGGATTGTTATATGTATATGTTTTTGTGTGTGCATGTGCCTGCATATATGTTTTTGCACCTGTAAGTATACATATTTTTTTATTAATAAATGTTATTCTTAAGCACACTTTTGCCGGGCTTGGTGGTTCACACCTGTAATCCCAGCACTTTGGGAGGCTGAGGTGGGTGGATCACCTGAGGTCGGGAGGTCAAGATCAGCCTGATCAACATGGAGAAATCCCATCTCTACTGAAAATACAAAAAATTGGCCAGGCGTGGTGGCACATGCTTGTAATCCCAGCAACTCCGGAGGCTGAGGTTGGAGAATTGCTTGAACCCGGGAGGTGGAGGTTGTGGTGAGTCGAGATAACACCATTGCACTCCAGCCTGGACAACAAGAGTGAAACTCCATCTCAAAAAAAAAAAAAAAAAAACACTTTTAGGTTCACAGCAAAATTGAATCAGAAGTACAGAAGGGCCAGGTGCGGTGGCTGACACCTGTAATCCCAGCATTTTGGGAGGCCGAGGAGGACGGATGACGAGGTCAGGAGATAGAGACCATCCTGGCCAACACAGTGAAACCCCATCTCTACTAAAAAAAATACAAAAAATTAGCTGGGCGTGGCGGTGGGTGCCTGTACTCCCAGCTACTCAGCAGTCTGAGGCAGGAGAACAGCGTGAACTCGGGAGGCAGAGCTTGCAGTGAGTGGAGATCACGCCACTGCACTCCAGCTTGGGTGACAGAGCGAGACTCTGTCTCAAGAAAAAAAAAAAAAAAGTACAGAGGGTTTCCATGTACTCTTTTTTCCTCACACAAGCACAACCTCCCCCGTTATGGAAATCTCCCACTACAGTGGTACATTTGTTACAATTGATGAACCTACATTGACACATTATTTTCACCCAAAGTCCACAGATTACATTAAGGTTCACTCTTGGTGTTGTACATTCTATGGGTTTGAACAAAGGTATAATGACATGCATCCACCATTACAGTATCATACAGAGTAGATCTCTATAACTCGTCTGTTCTCCACTTTTTCATTCTTCCCCTCCTCCTAACTCCTGACAACCACTGATCTTTTTACTGTCTATAGTTCTTGCCTTTTCTAGAATGTCACATAAATTGAACTTATACAGTATGTAGCCTTTTCAGATTGACTCCTTTCAATTTAGGAATATGTATTTAAGATTCCTCCGTGTATTTTTATGACTTGCTAGCTTGCTTCATTTTAGCACTGAATAATATTCCACTGTCTGAATGTACCACAGTTTAGTCATTCACCTACTGAAGGACATTGTGGTTGCTTCCCAGTTTTGGCAATTATGAATAAAACCACTATAAACATCCTTATGAAGGTTTTTGTGTGGTCATAAGATTTCAATTCACGTGGGTGAATACCAAGGAGTGTGATTGCTGGATCTTACGGTAAGAGCATGTTTAGTTTTGTAACAAACTGCTAAACTATGTTACAAAGTGACTGCACCACTTTGCAATGAATGAGAGTTCCTGTTGCTCTACAGTCTCACCAGCATTGGTGTTGTCAGTGTGCTAATAGGTATGTAGTGGTTGTTTTAATTTGCAATTCCCTAATGACATATGTTGTTGAACATCTTTTCATATGCTAATTGCCAGTTTTATATCTTCTTTGACGAGATGTCTGTTAAGGACTTTTGCCCATTGTTTTAATTGTATTGTTCATTTTCGTATTGAGGTTTAAAGGTCCTTTGTATGTCTTGGATAACAGTCCTTTATCAGATATATCTTCTGTAAATATTTTCTCCCAGTTTGTGTCTGGTCTTCTTATTCTTTTGATATTGTCTTTCACAGAGCAGAAGTTTTTTGTTTGACTTCTGGTTAAAAAAAATTAAAAAGCACCTCCCTCTTAGGACTGCATTTTAGAATTTTAATTTACCATCATGAACACTATTTTTAAACTTGTGGAGGGTGTAGAAAGGCGATAACATGAATGTATGCATTTTTCAACAGTTTATGTGCTCATCCTTTATCACAATACACAGAGCATCCTTTTAAATTGTATTAAAAACTCCACGGTTTCCTGTTATGTTATCTTGGTGTCTTGGCATATAATAATGTTTCTTACAAGGGGTAAGGGATGCCATAGAAGTTATCTTTATGGTTGAACATAATCTGGCAGTTCAATATATTAGCAGGCTACATTACCTAGGTCTACAGTGAATTGCATAAACATTCAGCCTAGTAAAGTAATGCTGCTTTGTAAAAGCTCAAGTATCTTACCCTTGATTTTATTAGAATTCACAATCTTTTCCTTAGTGTATCCCTGTAAAGTACAGAATAGAATTTCTGAACAGCTTACACTGAATATTAAAGGAAAGGAAAGTCGCTGACAATGTCAAGGAATTCTTTTTTTTGTTCTCTTTCCCGTTGAGTAGTGTAATAAACCATTCAGGTAGGTTCTCTACATTCCAGACATGCAGGCTTCCATGGATGAAGTCCTTCCTCCACCAGTCAACTGCCTTGCTGTCAGCTCCATTGTCAGTCCCTTCAAACTCTCTGTTTCCATAATAAACCCTGACCTGGCATGACCACCTCCTTTATGGTTCAGGAGTCATTGAAAAGCCAGCAAAGATCAGAGCTGGGTCTCTCCTGAATGAAGCCACTGACTGTGCCCAATTGTATATAATTATATCTAGACAACTGTTCTCTTGGGACTCAGCAAAGAGAGATGGATTTCTACCACAGTGTTAGAGTACAAAGGACAGTTTCTTATTTTGTAAGCCACCCAGCTGTAGGATTCAACAACATATCACCACTTAGCATTTGGACAGCAAACTGTTCAGAAATCTATAACCTGTCTCATGTCACATAGCTGGAGAGAGAACTTTTTTTTTTTTTTTTTTTTTTAACATCTTTCAGACTTGCTAGCTTTAAGGCCATCTGTGTAAAGTCCATGCTGTTGAAAGTAGGCAACTTTGCCCTCAATGTAAAGTTGCCATTAGCTGAATCAGCACTGCTTCAGGGAGGTTTGGAATTCAGCAATTGTAACTTCCTCAATATCATTCGTAGATGTGTCATGTTCAAACCAAACTGGAAAACTTAAACCTCTGAGATTTTGAGCACTAGATTGGTTTGTTTGGTTTTTTTTTGTTTGTTTGTTTGTTTTGGTTTTTTTTTTTTTGTTTTTTTGCACAAATACAGGCAATTTTAAAGGGAAATATGAGTTCTCAGAGTTAGTTCAAAATATAAATTTTGAAGTTGAAATAAGGCTTGGATTTTGATTAACTGTTTTGTTCGGAAAAGATAAATTTTAGCTTGAAGCTCTGGCTTCTTCTGACCCCACTAAATGGTTTTGAAATCATGAAGCAAATACAGTTGTGGTGCCACAGATCTAGTTTTGTAAATCAGAACAATATCCTGTTTGGCTCCTCACTGGGCCAGCCCCCACATGCCACCTGCCTCTCTGGTAGGCCTTAAGGCCCCACCACTGTGTAGAGCTCTAAAAAGTTCCAACACCCAGGACCACCTGCAACACTGCAAGGCGCATTGGCTCCATTTTGTTGTTTTAGTTGATGATGATCCATACTTCAATTGCATAATATTGCAATGATCAGAGAACATTTTCTGGACAGCTTTTTGGCAATGTACCTTCTTTACTAATAAAGCAAAGGAGAGCAGCATTATTGTCTTTGTTATTGTTGTTTTCAGTGAAGTTTCCATTTCTTTAATTTGTTGTTTCTGCAGCCAGACAGGCGGGGACTGTATGTGTGTGTGTGTATGTGTGTGTGTGTATGTGTGTGTATTTATTGCTCATAAGTTCATTGTGAGTAATAAATGGGAAAATACGTGTCAAGTATATATGTATACAAAAATACATGTGAAAATACACAATGTAGTAACTACGTTGGGTTTCATTACAAAAATATTGTTAAATGATGTGGCAGATTCGATTAGTTTTCAAAAAACATTCATTCCTTTTCCTTATCTTCATGAAAGAAGAATATTTCTTCATCCCATTAATGCCATACTTGGCCAGTAACTTGCTTTGGCTAATGGAATGTAACTGAAAGTGACAGTGTGCTGGTACTGGAACTAGCCTTAAGAAGTATTCTATGTTCCTATTTAGCCTCCTGGGACCTTCTAATTTCTGTACAGAGAAAAACATACTCCTGATAGCTGCTGACTACTGAGCCTAATAAGTGTAACACAGACCTAAACTTGACCCAGAGCCTAACACAGAGCCACTCCAGCCAAACTGCCCACTCAGTAGCAAGAAATAAATGCCTATGTTGTAAATTATGAAGCCTGGGGGTGGTTTTCAATGCAGCATTATGTCATCAGTCAATAGCTGATAAAATGAGTGTTAGCTATAATTTTTAAAACATCTTTATTGAGATGTCATTTATATACCATACGATTCATCCCTTTAAAGTATACAATTCAGTGGTTTTAGTATATTCACAGTGATTACCACCAAAATTTATGGTTTAAGCATTTTCATCAACCCCCAAAAAAACCTTATAGCCATGAATATCACTCCTCACCCTCACTCCCAGTTCTAGGAGGCCTCTATTCTATTCTCCATCTCTATAAATTATCCCATTATGTGGTTTTCATATAAATGGAGTCATAAAACATGTGGTCTTTTGTGATTGGCTTATTTCACTTAGCATAATGCTTTCAAGGTTTACTTATGTTATAGTGTATCAGTATTTCATTCTTTTTTATGGCTGGATAATATTCCATTATATGGAGATAGCACATTTATTTATATCTTAAATTTTAACCAGTCTGCTAATTGATATTTACACAGAAACATAAAACACTAAAGATTGTACCATATATTATACTAATAAATTTGTTTTAGGAATGTCAGCCTGAGACAGACCTAGGTATTTTTTTTAATGATATTAGAGAGACAGTGAGAAATTAATTAGCTTATTTTCTAAGACTTTATGCTCAGAAATTAGGCACATATATTGAACATCCCAACTTTCTCTGAAATAACTTCTATCAACCAGTAATTTAGTTAACCCTTTTGTAATGCAGTTATATTGTTATTCTGTAGCCTGTCTCAGGTTCATTTTATTGTTGTGGGGATATAGGCAGTTGAATTATACTTTAACATTATCACAAATACTATGAGTGCTCCTCAGTACTCCCATGACAAAGGCTTACCATGATATTAATACTATGGCTTGTGGAGGGTAAAAAAAGTTAAGCTACAAATAATAGAAATAATTCTGGTTCCATCTCTTATGAGATGTTTAAGGGTGGGCAATTCATGTATTTACAACTTCTAAAATAATAACTGGCATTTACTAAGCACTTACCATGTGTCAGCAATGTTCCCAGCAGTTGACATGTATTTTCCCACTTATTACTCACAACAAACTTATGAGCAAAGAACCATTCATATTCCCATTTCAAAGATGACAAATTGAGACAAAGCAAGATTAAGTGATCTAAGGTTAAGACCATGACTTATAGAGACCTCTGACTCCCAACCCAGCACTAGTTGCAATTGGCCACAAATATCTCTCAGTCACCATTCACCTATCTATGGAATTGAGATAATATCCATATGATCTCCACAGTTGGGTGTGACAGTATATGTGAATTATACAGAAAGATTAGGATAGCAGGGAATAGACAGACACAGATTGCCCTCAGTGGTGGGCTTTTTCTAGCTCTACACAGGGGAAGAGAAATGAGATAGAACAAATGACCGTCTCTCTGATCACTCTGGGTGATTGCACCATGAAATAACTCTATATCTCAGAAACTGTCTTGCCGGGAACATACCATAGATCTCACAGAAATTGGCAAAATAGGTTATCATCATTTAGGATATATTTTGGGCACCAGTCTCTTCTGAATGCTTCTGTTTTTTTCTCCACTTAGTCTGCAGTCATCTGGTAGGGAACATTCCTCTTGGGCAGAGTTCCATGCAAAGCCACCTCAGGGGAAAATAGTCTTTTCTATCAAATCAGTATATGAATGGAAGCCCTGGGCATGACCTTTGGCATTTTTTTTGTGCAAAAAGAACAACTTGGGGCCACTTTTTTCAGAAGGGAGCTGTGGATCTTGTTATGTACTTAGATTAGGACTTGTGGATTCCTCTCTGAAGAAAATTGCTTCTGGTTAAAATGAAAAGCACTAAATTAAATAGAAAATTATAGCATGCTTCTCTTAACCCCTCCCATTAAATTGTAACCTTGAGGAAAATCAAGAGTTTCTCTAACATTTGTGTGTTAGAGAAAAATAATACAAATACACAATTTTTGAAGTAGATTAAATGATGTGAATATTTCCTAGACTTTGGATTTAAAAAAATATATATTATTAACCAATACTGTGCCTTGCTAGAGAGGCAATATGGCATAGTAAGAGTACAGATAGACCTAGGTTTGAATCCTTCTTTCCTTCCTCTGCACACACCACTTCCTCCTTATTTCTACTTTGATACAAAGTTGGGGATTTTGGAGAGACAGGTGAAAAAAGAGTAGCTATCTAAGAAACTTCAGCAGATGAATGATATCAGGTAAGGATGAGTGTAAATGGCAAACTAGAAGGAGGACTAAACAAAGAAAAGAAACAAGGTTTGTGACACAAGAGAAACACAAAAATTGGGATTGAAGGAACGTGATGACAGGTTTAGGAAATAATGATAAGTGAGGGATTGCAGAATTAATGCCATAGCTTTCTAAAGTCGTCCACCTGACTTATTTTGTCACCAGTTCCAATCTCTCTTCCTCACTACAACCAATTGATACTTTTCAATTATAAATCTTATGTTACTGTCCTCGCTTAAAACTTGATAGTGGCTCCCCATGGAGTTCCACATAAAATACAAATGCTTTTTGTCTGTTTTCTGTCTATCTCCTCAGCTTTATCTCTAACTGTTTCCTCCGCACAATAGATTCTCCAGATCTACAGAACTCCCACCATACAGCTAAATGCACCTTGCCGTTTCACGCTTCCAAAACTTTGCATATGGTATCCAATGTCCCAAATGTCTCTTTCAGCCTTCACTTGGGGATTACAACATCTTCAGAGGGCTTACTTTTTAGCTGTTCTTCAGAAATCTCTTTCTTCTTTTCCAAACATTTGTGGAACACGTACTGGGTGGGCCCTATGCAAGAAGCTATCGTGCAGAAAATGAGTAAGACATTTTCTTTGTTCTTAACTAACTCACAATTGAAAGCCTCTGTTTTTATCATGCTATTTATGTCCCCTCTTTTTTGATTTTAAGTACAGAACAGTTTACCTTGATTTTTGGCTCCCAAAAACGTGAACTTTAAATTTAAAAACTAGACAAATGTATGATTGTATTTATATATTCATCTTACATTAATTTTAACTATTGTAATTTAATTTTATCTCATATTAATCTTATATTAATTGTACTGACTACATCACAAGCCAAAATTATAGAAAGCAATTTCGCTTGATAAAATGAAGTTAAATGTTTTTAAAGTATACATAAAGAACAAAGGCATTATGCAGATATAACTGCTTTGTGACAATTAGTAGTTAACTCATAAATACTACATACCTAATAAGTGCACAGGTGCTATATTTCTAGGCACTGTGGGCAAATTCAAAAGAAGGCAAAAGCATTCTCTGGCATGTAAAGTTTACAATGTGATTATATTTACCAGGCAGGGACACTTAAAGTCACATTTGATAAGGCAGTGGAAAAAGCCTTTCTGCTCTCTTCCTTCCAAATGGAATTTCCTTTCTGTGCCATTAAATGAGGGCTATGGCCCACAAGATCATGTTTTCAAAGTGGATTGGAAACTTCTTTAGAAGTGTGTCTTTTTCATCTCTGCTTTTTTCATTGCCTGAGAGAATACATTGCACATAATAGGCACTTAATTCGTTAAATGAATAAATTTATTGATGTATGGTGAACAAATAGGGTGCTCTGTTCCCCTGGTACCCATATTTCTTTTTTCAGAAGCATCTTTTTTGAAGAAAGAACCTGAAAGTATGTATGACAATTTCTACTCTGAGCTTTTGTTGCCAGATTGTCAATTTTAGAATCAACATAACAGCCATGTTGGTCAAGTTGGAGAGTTTAGGGACACCCTAAGATATGAATCTAAAACAGTCATTACTGGAGTAGGGGGAAAATCAAACAAACAAAAACAGCAAACCATATTGTCAGTATGAAAACTTATAGTTCTGGTTTACCCAATAGGTGAGCTAGGCACATGACTAAGGCACCAGCATATCAGGGGCAACAAAAAGAGACATAGCTGTAACAAACCTATTTGGCATTTTGCAATCATTGCAGTACACATGTATATATTATTTCAAACAGCAAAATTGTATTTTGAGGTACAAAACACAAATTTTTTAAGGTCTTCATCTGGCCCCGCTGACAATGCAAGTTTCCACAATGGAACAAGCTGATTTCACTTCTATTAATACCTAGGACTCTAATTAGCCAGACATCTCAGAAAATGACCCATGCAGTCATTGTATTCGATGGTGAAACAGATAGCCATGTGGTAAAAAGGGAACTGTAGCAGGCATTCCCCCCTTTTTTTAAGTATTGGGAGGGTGAAGTGATAAAAAGCCACAAAACAGGTTTGGACTTTACATTTCCTTATATGTATTTACAGCAAAACGCAAAGTCTATAATTCTGTGGATGCATATCTATGTGTCTAGGAGTTTCTAAATTACCAGTTGGTATGGTTTGGATGTTTCTCCCCTCCAAATCTCATGTTAAAATGTGATTCCCAATGTTGGAGGTGGGGCCTGGTGGGAGGTGATTTGATCATGGGGATGGATCCTTTATGAATGGTTTAATGCCATCCCTTTGGTGATGAGTGAGTTCTTGCTCAGTTAGTTCATGTGAGACCTGGTTGTTTAAAACGAGTATGGCACCTCACCTCTCTCTCTCTCTCTGGCTCTCTCACCATGTGACATGGAGCTCCTCTTGCCTTCTGCCATTATTGTACACCTCCTGAGGCCTCACCAGAAGCTGATGCCGGCACCATGTTTCCTGTACAGCGTGCAAAACCATGAGCCATTTAAACCTCTTTTCTTTATAAATTACCCAGCCTGCAGTGTTTATTTAAAGCAACACAAGTGGACTAATCCATCAGTTATGCCAAAGAATTACAACAAACGATGGAGGAGATACCCTACACGCTAGTTTTTCAAAGTTCCTTTGTGTCTTTCAATACAGAACACTACTGCAATTTTAATAAGCAGTCTGTTTATATCTTGTCTTTTGCAATTTGATAGTTTTTCTACATTCCCCAACAATTTTCCTCTTGCAAATAAAACAGCTTCATTATTTCTATAATGGAAGGATTAGAATTCCCATGAGCAATTTTTTTCTGCTTAAAAATTGCTGTAGGTATAAAATTCAAGTAGTTCATGACCAATGCAGCTCCTTGTGAAAGCATTGGAATGAAATCCAAAGACAAGAAATACCTAAAATGGTAAGGGTTTTTTGGTTTTGTTTTGTTTTTTGTTTTTTTTTCTCTTTGCTATTATTAGCTGCTATCATCCAGGTCAGGACCAGGGAGAATAAATTAGTGGGGTAAAGCCATAACACAATAGCTGATGCACATGTAGCTGTTTTTTGTTTATGCAATTTTCACTGCACCAGTTCAAGGCAAGTCTAGGTAAGTTATGTAATCGCTGCCCAGAGAATTTCATTTTGTTGTAGTTACAGCACTTTAGATATGCTTTGCATGCATGCCATTTTTTCTTGCCATTTGAAAACAGCTAAGCTAATCTTTTTAGGTTTTGAATATTGCTAAGTTGTACTATCTGTTGCTTTTTAAAATTTCTGCAGTTATTATTTTTCCAGAATGCCCATCTCTTATTCCTACTCGCTAATGAAGGTCTAATACTCTGTAACAGGCTTACTTTATTTAGCAAAAATGGAACATAGGCTTCTAAGATCTTATTTTCTGGAGGCTGGTCTCCCTTGATGCCAAGATGTAACATGACCAACATCGTGTAGCTTCATGAACCCAACCCACCATCTTTCAGGCATACCTTGGCTACCATACCCAGAAGAGTAGTAACTATGCTGAGAAGTTGATTTGCAGTGATTTTATTTCATTCATTAGGAGTTTATGACACCAAACATTTACAGAATTCCTGCCCTCAAAGAGGTCCAACAAAAACATTCTCTCTTGGCACATCCTTCTCTCATCTATTTAGAGACTGACTTTTGGGAATGCTAGAACTCTGGTTGCTTGCAGAAGGGAAAGCTAAATCTTAACATTTGAAAAAGTGGGCTCATCGGTTTCTTCAGGTCTTGAGG